>NC_056725.1:1502771870-1502821870 GCF_019279795.1 Protopterus annectens | reverse complement strand
ATGAAAGCAAACATGCTTTTATTGCTGTTTTTTGTTTTTTGTTTTTTTGGGGGGGGGTTTAGGAGTGGATCAAAAGTTTCAGTATTTGACTTTGGAATGCTGTTTTAGGTGAATGAGTGATGTAGCAGCAGGGATACAAAAAGAGAAAGAATTTTGGCCATTAGGATAACTGCATCCTCATGGCAGCACTTAGGACATACAGCAAATGCCTTTTTGGAAATGGGGGACCCAAACAAGCTGAGAGGACGAAAGCCTTCACCAAGTCATTATAGATAGAAATGCTGTTGGCAAAAGGAACTGCACATTAACACAGTACAAGAAGAGAGCTAATGATATGGTAGCATGTGCAAGAGCAAAGGCAAGACAGAATGCAATTGCCAGTGGCATTACTGGGGGCTCAAACACTTACTGCTTTAACACCTAATGAGGAATACCTCCACTCCATTTGGGAGCTTGACTATGAAACAGATGATGATGGCACTGGTATAATCAGATGGGGTGTGGATACTGGCTATTACCCACATCTGCAGCATCAGCAGCATTTGCACAGGCAGTTTGGTTTTCCCACTGTAACATATTTACTTAGAGAAATGACTGCTCAAGTGGAATGATTACATATAACGCATGACAATTACTATTAACAGTTTAACCCTCCACTTCTTCACATAATGATATTGAACTGTGTGCATGGTAAGTATCCTCCACACCTTTTTACACAGCATACAGTACTGTACTTCAGTTTCTGAGTAGTAATGTATTCAAATAACTCTTTACAGGGTCAGCATCAGGAACAAACAGTTCCATTATACCAATAACTGTCCTATATATCAGCAACAGTATGGCTCCTGCTGTTGTTGATGATAACATAGTTATATCTATGACACAACCTGTGGAGAGTGGCACACAGTCCCCAAGTTTAAAGGCAGGATCTCGTGCCCCACAACATGTTAGTAAGTCTGCAGGAAGTGACAGTGGATCATAAAGTCATATACATGGTGACATTACACTACAGGTTGAACAGGGAGAAAACCCAGGCGCCTTTACTCCAGTACCAACAGGAACACCTTCTGGATGATGATAACAGTGTCCAGAGTGACACCTTTACAAATTAGAGAACAGTGCAGGCATATGTCTCTACTTCTCCATGAAAAAAATGTAAAGCATCATCTGCCCATCAGGAAATGTTTCATGCCATCACTGGGGCTAACAACATTGCCACAGACAGTCAGTTGGAAGTGGTCAGAGTCTGCAGTGTGTATATGAGGATTTCCAGCACTACTCAGAAATAGCAGAGGGGCTGGATAATGCCATAATGACATTGATCTGTAGTATGGTGACATCATATCTGCTCCCATTTGCACACTACTGAGAACTTACCAGACTCAAATAGCAGTCAATATTGGAAGGGAAGAGAACACAGTACTGTACATGCATGTGAAAGCACAATACATTGTAGTACAAGTGTTTCTCAAGACAGTAGTGGAATAGTGGGGGGACCAAACAGCAGAATTTGTGCAGGCCACTTTGGAATTCATCTTGGTCTCACAGCACTATAAGATCAATGTCTGTGGGATCACCTCCATCAATATATCATGACATCACAGCAAGTCCCATCCAGCTCATATGACAGTCCTTCCTCAGAATCACATGCACCTTCACTTATCCTACCCTGTCATTAGGAGATGTTGCTTATGATGCATTTTAACCTTGTCCTATTGTGATTTGGCCTATTCATTTCAGATGCTTATAATCTGACTTGTACACAGAGATGTCATTGTTTGAAATAAAAGGCAATGAGCTATTAAGATAAAATATTAACAAAAGTAAAAGAAAAAAATACTGCAGAATATGTGACTGCAGAATGTAATCCAGTATTAAGACATGATACATCTGCATTTACTTTATTTTAGTGATGCTAGTCCTTAAAATTAATGGACATACCTGTAAAGACATCTATGCATCATAACATAAAAATTACACTGATTTACACTATCAATGGCCTATCCATTACCAGGCATTTCAGTTCAGCAATGTTACAGCTGACAGTAAGTAACTCAGAACATAAAGTAAATGTGCACTATATAAAAAGAAAATGACATGTGGATACTACCTTGCCATGTCACCCTCAGCATTACAAAAAATTATGATTTGTGTCCTTGAAGACAGACCATGTTGTGTAAAAGAAAATTAAACAATCTAATTTGTAGTACCTTATTAGAGAACATTAATAAATCCTTTTGCATATGTAATAAATAAAACTAAGGAAACAGTGGGCTGGATTCCAGAAAATTTGTAGAAGCTAGTTGTGGATAGTGCAGCAAGTTGAAGGAAGACTTCAGCACACCTGCTACACTTGTGATTTAAGAAGACATGCTGAATACAGCCCAAGTACTCAGATATTCAGCATAGGATAATTAGGGATTCCATGCATACCAGTCTGATTCCAAAACACATTGTGCGCACATAACACAACTTAAATGTGGCAAACATCCACGCTGACTCCATTTCTGAAATTCTTGGTGCATACTTTACGGGCCCCAAGGAACTCAAATAAATGCTATGGAATTTGGTGAAAACCATAGCAAAACAACAAAAAAATATATAAAAATGCAACCTGCTGTTACTGAACTGTTCATTTGCCTGCAGCAGGAGGTGGACATCCTCTGACACCTGTCCATGTAAAACATTTGCTTGCCTATGTCTACTGTAATGTCTCATTTTCTGGTTGTTGTGTGGAATTGCCATCAGCAGTGGTCTCCACTGAGTTCTCTTGGTCAACAGCCTTAGCCTGTTCAACATCCACTGTGTCATCATCCTCTGAATGGCTAGACATGTTAACCCCCACATCTCAGGCTATGGCTATAGCAACATCACTGCCAACCTCATGGACGGACTGTCCAAATACTTCAAGGTCCTGTGTGCCAGGGACTATAATACTATGCTGAGACACACTTTGAACCATATCATGATTGCTGGATGGGGTTGGGCAGCTGGATGATAGAGATAGTTGATGTGTTACGAGATAGAAAGACACAGATCAGGACAATGTGCTTATGCCACATGGAGGATAACACCAAAGACATAAGACATATATCTCACTGCAATCTTACAAATAATGACTTTACATGAGGTCTATTGTATGTATGTTTCACGGATTTACATACATGGAGTATATAATCTGGTTACAATGTCAACATACATGACATATGTGAGGAACACACACAAAAAAAAAACACATAGCTGACAACACCTCATTGGAAGATAGTGCTGCTGAAGAGGGATGAACCTCAACTATTGTATGAAAAAAAAGCATTAGTGATCACATCATTACCAGCATTAACCAGGTGAACACAGTTAAAACATACAGAAGGTATGGTACACACATGACACTCATATGTGCACTAGGTAACCTTGATGTAGACTGGCTAATGAATGGGAAGAAGGACACTGTATTAATGGAGGACAACAATAGGACTAACAGCAATGACACGTGTGAAACATAATTAGTAGCTACCACTGAAAGACTCTTGTTGTGGAGAGGCTGTGGGTTGTGCTGTGAATCCTGCAATGGGAAAAAAAGAAATACAACACAGTCATGTATTTAGCAAAAACAATACTGACAGCCTGACATATACAACACAGTAGCATGAATTGCAAATACTTACATCACGGACATTGCAAATGCACACTAGATGGATCTTTGTTGACAAATACTGACATAAATGTCATGTATCACATGTTTGCTACACATTTATGCAAGTTGTGACAATTTTGCTGTAACATACCTGGTCTGTCTGCACTTGAAGCTGTATGGCTTGGGCATGCACTGAATGCACCTGTAGTGTACAAAGCCTGATAAATAGCAATATGTCAGTAAACAGCAGTGCCATGAAATAAGGCTGAGGCAATAACAAGGTAGTGGTCACAGTAACAGTATGGAGACACTCATCTGATAATCCCTGGTTTAGTCACAAAGTAGATGGGCCTGTGAGTATGAATGCAAACAAGTTTACAAATGTTGTTTGAACTGCTCTGTCTGTGCTTCAGTTGTATCAATACATGCCATTAGACTTACTTTTAGCATCCTCATCCTGTGTGAATGTGTGTGCACAGCTCAACTCTGCTGCTGTAAATTAAAAACAACAATACATGAATATGCATGCTACAGCAATGTGCAGTAATAATTTCAGTACATAGCCATGTAATGGAAAGAAATACATACATGTTTGGTCTGGATCTCCTGCTTCAACTCCACCACTGGGGATGAATTCCTGCCCTCAGGCTGTATACAGTGAGAGCAGAAATATTATGGTATCATTGGGGGGGGTCGGTGGTTGTCCACCACTGGTGGCATCCCTAGATCTCTTGTAATGTCTCACTCTTTTGGCTGCATGAGTGATCATGTCTGAACAGCAGCATCGACAGACACCACAGGAATGGTTGTGGTCTCCAAATGTATTGATCACATTGGTGAGTTCAGTATAGATTTCATGTCTCCAAACCATATCACCTGAATGGCCTAGCAGCCTCTGTACATTATGCTGGAGAGCATCATTTATGATGTCATTTTCTGGGGGATGGTGAGTGTCACCCCTAGGACAGTTGACCCTCTGAAAGACAGTGATGCACCCATGATAATATTCCTATGTGAGCCCTTTTATGCAGTTGATTCTATGAACAGTATATGTCAACATAAACAATAGGCATGCCTATGCAATGCAAAGGTCTGTACAACACAGTCTGTGATAAACATTAATGTGACATATGAAAAGTAAGAACATTGCCTTCATACGTAACTTTCATAAAATCAACATAACTTAGTAACAACACTGTCTTCATATGTAACTTTCATAAAATCAACATAATTTAATAACAACATTATGTCTTCATAAATAACTTTCATAAAATCAACATAACTTGTAACATCTTTAAAGTTTATGAGGGGGATTAGAACTCCCTCACACTACATATACAGTATGTTGAATTGGGGTCAACGACAACAGCATCATTTCCCAGAAGTCTGCTTACATTTCACATTAAAATACTACAGCAAGTAACAATTTAACAACTTACAGAAAGAGTCAGAAAATCTTAGGATCCATAGGTAGGACAGTATAGATCCTTAATATAGTGAACCAGTAGTGATAACACCTTTGTTAAGAAGCATCATTTAATAAATATCTGTAACACCAACAGCACATGTTTTTAGCAGTTTTGTTAGGTAACATGAATTCAGAAATATCTGTAATATCAACTTCGCATACTAGATATGGATAGTGTTGGAATCAGAAGGTTTCCATAGTTACACCACAACGTGGAAGGAATTACCTGTAAGAATTGGGGATGATCTGTAAATTAGCCTTCATATCCTGTTAACTTATACAATATAAATCTGTCTATACCCCTGCATATGGGACTGATATTGCTTATTTAAAACAGCAATACCTGTATGCATAAAGTTCAAAACAACATCACTCCAGTAACTTATAACAATGTCTGTTAAAGATAACATTTTGAATAACAATTATTTTACCAGGAGCCTTTGGAAATGATTGACTTGAAGAGATTTAGTAATCACAAAAACAGAAATACTACCAGTTGTCAGTTTACCTGTCGCTCCAAATCACAGAATCAAAGTGCATATAATATGCTTCCAGTTTGAACTACCATTTGCACCATGTACCATTTGCACCATGCATAATTAATGAGGTTCATTAAAATTCAAGTTTTTGGAATTTCATTTGCGCACCTCCATGCGAATTAGATTTATATGCTGTAGCATCCATGTGTCTGCGGAAATATCCAGTAGTTATCAATGAATGGTACTATGTGGAGCACTTGCCTGTTACATTCCAATGATCTGATAACATGACATCAGCACCACTTTCAAATTCTTTTTTGATACATTTACTGATCGTACCATGGCTAACTCTGACCTTAGTGGTACCTTAGTGAGCATTTCTTTGTGTTTGTATTTTCCAGACTTATTCACCTTGATGATCAGTATGGCTACTTCAAGGAGGCTGAGATGTATCTGTGCACCCAACTGGACTGACGAAGATGTTGACAGTGTACAGACTAGAGAACAGGATGAGAGCCAGACCCAGGAATTTCACCATGATAGACATATTGAACTGGACTGTGAGGAGCACAGAAGAATGCAGGGAATTTATAATACTGGAGTGCAGGTTCACCACCACTATGATAATCTATATCAGAGTGAAATGGAGGATCTATGATGGAGGGTTGCCGAGGTGCTGTGACAGCTTGTAGATTCCTAAAGTAAGTGTCGATATCCTACACATACCTGTGCATTCCTACAGATTTTACAAATATTTTTCTGTCTCGTATATATCTGATAGATGTTTCTATAACCATTTAGTAGCTGCTGTGACAATTAACTCATGGGAATAATCATGGGGATAATTATGTGAACTTGGTTAATACTGTTTGATAACTGTGGATTTGATCACCATATTATCAATTTATTTAATAATGTGTATAATATCCATAATTATGACCTTTGTAGATGTACGCATGTTTTATAAATCTAATAACATCATTTCACATAGCCACTTTCTTCGTGCATCACCAACGCCAATAGTAACTAGGCCTTGGATGACTGGACTCGTCGTAGTTTTCCATTATAGGACCACAGTATCATCTACTACACCATTGCACATTGGATAAAACACAAACATGAATTCATTACATCATTCTTCCTTAGAAAGTACACAGAGATGTTTATTTAACCTAACAAGAAAGGCTGCCCACCTGCTTACACATACAGTATGTTTTCATTTGTGTGATAATAGCTGTTATTTCTGTACAATAAAATGTCTGATATGTTTTGCAGTTTCTGTATTCATCCTGCAGCACCAGTTTTCTAAAATGAACCCCCAGCTGAACTTTATCTTGGCCTGTAAGGCAATCGGGCAGCATCTCTAAATTTTGATGTGCTGTGGGTTCCAATCCACATATGGGGAAACAGATATCTATAACTGCTATCTTGGTTTAATTCAGTTAAAGTATTTATTTGGAAAAACATATTCCAAAACATGATATTAATATTTCTGTTGTGCATGTTTATGAATAACTGAGTTAGTCAGGGATACCCTATTACTATGCCTGCAATCTGTAATGCTTTGCTTTCTAACAACAGTTTTTTTTTCAAGCAGCACCTATTTCTCAATGAAGCACCTGCACTACCTGTTAGCTCAGCTTGTTAGGAAACAGTACTGTATGCTTAAATCCAGAGAGGGGACATATGTCTGAAAGTGTTATTTTGCTTTGATCTTCCCATAGCATTTATTTAGCACTCATTTAATGAAGCATATTCCACTTATTGATATTAACATATATTTTGAGCATAGTTGTGAGAAACTTGGTTATTCATCAAATTACTAAGGACATCATAATCCCTAATGTTCCACTAACCTCAGCTATTTAACAGCAAGGTCAGTAAAGTTGCTCAACACTGTTATATATCTGAGCAGTTCTTTGGTTAATATTGTATACTTTGTTCAAGTGCTGTCAGGGTCTGTTTTGTCAAGAAATATAACTTTCAATTCAAGAACTACATCATCCTCAAATTTTGAGGGAGTGGGATGGGCAGTTGAAATGCAGAACAGAACGATGTATGTATTTTCTTAGAAATGTGCACCTCACCTCTCCAGGATCCTGGTGTGCTTTTTGTGTTAGATTGGGTTGCTACCCCGGATGAGTTTTGGTTGATGTGCACTTTGACAAGGAGTATTATGATCCTCACACATTCCTGATTTGTCCATAATGTACATCAACATATATGGTCCTGTTCACAGAAGCTGTATACTACATGATACTGTCACTTTGGCTGAGGAATGGATGCCTTCCATCACTGTTAATGTTTCTGAACACATTGCTGACATGAATTCAATTTTCAAACTGTTTAGCGCATGACCAGCACATGTTCATATTCATACTATGAAATTCAAAGCCAAGATACTTACTAGTACACCATCCCCCATCCAGATGATGTCATAAGAAAGCATTTTCATGGAAGTGTTTTTTTTAGTTAAAATGTGTTAGCTCAGCAGCTATCTCTTAATGTTAGAATTTGTATATAGATTGGGCTTGTAGGTTTGAATCTTGCATTCTCAATTCTGTGGTTAAAGATGTTAATTGTATGCAACACTGGCAAATATGCATTGTGATTATCTAATGTTCTTCAAAAATAAATGTCTAATGCTGAGATATATGTATTACTGTTATTCAAGAAATATGTCATTCATACATTTGCTTTTCTGATTTCAGGCATGGAAGATTAAAGCAGAAACTGAGCCATGTGCATCAAGTGCATGCACAGGCTTGATGGGCAGTAGGGGGGGGGGATTATTTTTCATGTTTTATGGAACAAAATGCATCTTCTCCTCCTTACAGGCCTGTATTTTCACAACAACATGTATATTGATTAGAACACAGGAATACCCATCATGCATAAGTATGGTAAGTGAAATCATCACATGATTGCTGTGCTTACAGCTGTGATTTAAATCTTAAAATGTTGAGCTTTTATGTAGCACTGAGTCATTGTTTCAGCACATGGCTTTTCACTTGTACTCCACAATCTAAATAAAGGTTGGGCTGGTATATCTCTCACACATACCCCCGGATTTACTATTCTTCCATGTAGGACTAAGCAGCCATTTAGGATCAGGATGGCAGTGTGCCATGCATATTAATGAAGGCGTGTTGCCTCCTAATCTTACACATAAGAGTGCAGGGGGTGTGTCTGCGAGCAGAGCTCTCAGAATATACACACCCCCGCAAAGAAGAACAGCAGAAAGGCCAAAGAAATAAGTGAGACCACTTGTAGGTGTTTGCATGTCCCCAGCAGCATTCCTCCATGTGTACAGCAGCAAGTAAATATAAATAAAATGAACAAACCCTTTTTTTTTTTAAATTAAAAATACAAATAAAGCTAATCGTAGGTGTGCAGGTGTGCCCATCGCTTAGCTATGGTTAATGCATCTTAAATGGCTGAAGAGGATAACAAGGAAGATATATGCTAATGAAGCAGTATAGCAACAGTGTAGTGGGCAGAGCACTCGCCTTACAAGCAGGCATCCCTGGTTTAAGTCCCACTGTAGCACAATCTATTTTCCATGGCAAATCACATTTTGGCCAATATTTTTGTTGCATAACCCACTAAATAACATATATTTGTGAACTGGAGTACTGCATTAAATGCACATGTGAGGTGTCAGTGTCATAACGTTGCAAAGTCCCCAGATAAGCACATGTGCCCCATACAGTATATGTACACAGGAATCATGGATAGAAATGGAAGGTAAAATGTGTAATGAATGACAACTCCATACAGCATCCAAATCCACCACCTTCCCAAGAACCATGAGATATAACTGTCCAAATCAGTGTAATTGTAAATGGGAGTAAGCATTAGTAAGCAAGTGTAAGCACCAATAAGCAGCAGTAAGCATATTTAAGCACTAGTAAGCGAGATTAAGCACGTCTGCATGGGCGTAAGCAATGCCCACACAGGTTAAACAATTTTGAAGCTAACTCTCTGTAAGCACATGTAAACGAAAGTTAGCATTGCTTACCCTCGCACAAACGCACGCAAACCCACTTACAACTGCTCAGAAGTGCCTTAATCACTCTGTATCCAATGGCCCTTGTTCTGCCCAGCAACAAAATAAACAGCCTTGCAGGTCTTGAACCCAGGGCCCTACACATTACAGTCACAGTAGTTAACCACCAAGCCATCACAGGAGTACAGAAGAATGAGTTATCACCAAACAAGTCCTCACTATAGTAAAATCAAACTGAACCTGTAAAAGGAATCAGTATACAGTCATATGTTCCATAACCCACTACATAACATAAATATGTGAACTGGAGTACAGCAGTAATCCCAGAAGTGAGGTGTAATTATAATAGTGTGTTGGAGTCCCCAATAAAACAGAAGGACCCCATACAGTGTACATACAAATGAATCATGGATACCAGGCAGACATATAAAATGTAATGAATAAGAAATCAATGCCAAAAAGAAAATATAATGCAAAGTCTAATGTAAGCAATGCTAAACATTGTACAGGCCAGCTTATGAGGTGTAAGCAATGTGTAGGCCAGCTAACTCATTGTGCCCAGTGGTATACCCCTTAAAACAATGCCAGCCTTAGGTAAGCAGGCTTGCCCATAGCCTAGCCTTTTCAAAACCAGCCAATCATGATAAAGTGTGGGAAATCAGCCCTACTTAACTTCAGCAGGTGGGAATACATCTCATAATTGGTTGTAGCTTCCCCTTGCAGGCACCATGTTAGGAAGGGGAGAGGGAGTGCACTTTTGGGTGCAGCGCTGGTGCATCCAGAAGTCCAGAGTCATGGCAGGACTCCTTGTCAAAGAACATAAGCAGAGACTGTTGCAGGGCCAGTACCAACATTCCCAATATAAGGTGGAAGCCTGGGTCCATCTTGCCCGTGACCTCACTAGTGCCACTGGCATACCCCAAACTGGTGAGCAGTTCAGGCATCACTATGCTAACCTGAAGCAACATAAGGGGGACCTATTGGAGCAGTGGATCCATCAGGCTAGAATGGCAGGGGATGTCCCAGCTGTGTTATCACTCTAGTATGTCTGTAAAAATAGCCAGCTCATGTATATCATGGATAGTATGGCTACATAGTCCTCGTATGTCCTCCACAGCTGCAAGTGAGTGGGCTGCGAACCAGGAGGCCCATAGAATTTGCCTGGAGAGGTTGTGATGCAAGGCAGTTCAGTAATACTCTTGCATGTACTGTCATAGGAAATAAATCTAAAAGTATTAGTATATTAATTGCCTGTAGAAAGCCTGTATTGTTTAACACAAGTACTGCATACACCTGAGAATATGGCAGGAAATATTTCATATAGTTTGTATGTAAACAAAAGTGTAATAGCCTGACAATAAAGGTCTAACTGCTGGACTGCATGTGTATACTCTGGTATCATATGGTAATGTAGATTTGCAATCATGTAACAGTACTGTTGTATTAAGCACTGTTACCCACACTGTGTACCATAAATAGAATGTGTAGGAATGCCTGTATGACTGCTGTAATCACCAGAGGCCATTTAGTACAACTGAGAGATACATAGACAGGGAACTAGAAGACAACAAAACCCAAATAGCACATGCAACTGAGACATGAACTGTTGTATTTTTAGCACACAGAGCCATGGTTCAAATCCTGGCAGTGGTAGTAGTCTGCATACAGAATCATACCCCACAACTGTACAGATATGTCCAGAATGTCCCGTAAAGTGGCCCATATCTGTTGCCTGTCAAACTGAACCCCTGGGAAATCAGTGGGATGATTCCAAATGTATAGGCAGCAAACAGGAAATACAACTGATTGACACACATCTATGAGAACAAAGCTGGCACACTAGCAACTCCTCAACACCTTATGAAAGTAAGACATCACGTATATCCCATTTACACCCTCATGTTGCCAAGCTGTGGCCAGAGTGTGTACAGTAACAGAGTGAGATGTATGTGCATAATAGTAATGTGGAATCTGGTACTGTGTGGAAACATTCAGGTAGTGCTAACAAACAATTCTCCCACAGGTCTATCAGATACCAACACTGTGCCCAGAAATACAAGAATGATACCCTGTACTGGTACTGTTTACTTTGGTATTGTATGGCACTGTGACTGATGCAGTTGCTCTGAATAATAAGGTATTACTCATCACTGTTGCCCACACTGCCCTACAAAATATAACTGTCTAGGAAATCCTGCATGTGAGTGTTGCAATACAAGGTCAGATTGCAAAACCACAGGAAAATTGTAAGACAAAAAGAGATAGGAGATATACAGCAATATCTATATAGCACACACAACTCTGATGGACAGTGTTTAAGTTGTAGCAAACACAACCATGGTCTGAATTCTGGGAGTGGAAGTAGGCTCCATACAGAACCATACCCCACACCTAAGACCAGAATGTTCAGTATATGAGCCCATATCTGCTGCCTGTCCCCCTGTCCTGCCGGGAAGTCTGTGGGATGATCCCAGATGTTTAGGCAACAAACAGGGAATAGAACTGATTGTCACACATCTATGAGAACAAATCTGTCTCTCTAGCAACTCCCAAAACTGTTATGAGAGTAATAAGCTAAGTATGTCCTATCTACACCCCCATGTTGTCATGCTGTGACCAGAGTGTGTACAGTAACAGAGTGAGATGTATGCGCATAATACTAATGTGTAATCTGGAACTTTGTGTGGCAACATTCAGGTAGTGCTAACAAACATTGCTCCCACAAGTATGTCAGATATGAACACTGTGCCGAGAAATAAAAACCTTGATACCCTATACTGGTACTGTTTACTCTGGTATTGTATGGAATTTTGAGTGTTGCAGTTGCTCTGAATATAAAGTATCACTGATCACTGTCACCCACACTGTGCTACATAATATAATTGTGCAGGAAAGCATGTATATGTAAGTGGTAAGTCACTAAAGGTTGAAGAGGGAAATAGTCTAGATATGTCCTGGTACACCTGCATGTGGTCAAGACATGACCAGAGTCTCTCCAGAAAGAGTTGGATAGCTATGTGCACAACATCAACCCAGAATCTGGGAGTATGTGTAGAAACAGTTAGTTAGTGTTAGCAAACATCCCCTCCACAGGTATACCAGGTAAGAGGTGTATACTGCAGGTAAAACCAGTTCATGTATAACGATGACGACAGCCATATCACTGTCCAAACTAAGGCTATAGGGCAGTGTAGTAATACATGTAAGGTACAGAAAACAGCACTGACTAGGAAAATAATGTGAACTACAGGAATATATTAGTTGATAATTGACACCCCCCACCATATCTCCCACAATAAACGACATACCCACCGGTGTATGTAATGACTCCAGTCTTCTGATTATGTCCTATTGGTCAATATATATTTAAATTTGTTTCCATGCATGTGCTATATTGAATTATTCCAACATTGGTAGCATGGTGCCATCAATGTACCTGCATGCTGTTCTTAATACCAATGTGGTCCCATATATGCATGTGTTCCATTTCCTATGCAACTGTTCCGTATCTGGTGTCAAGGTTAATGGGAATATCTATGCATTCTGTTATACCTAACCCTGGAATGTTTTGACTATTACTAACCCACATATGATGATAAAATCTAAACACTATAGCACGTTTGGGAAGGCCGGTCCCAGTGGGACCTACCTGTCCCACCTCAGCTGGCCATGGCACCTGGTACCAGTATGTCTTGGGCTCAACCTGAGACCTCCTCGTCCGATGGTCCTGCACCAACTTTGGGTGGAACCACCTCAGGGGATTGGGCTTGACACCCCCTGGGAGCGGGCACGGACAGGAAACTGTCACCCATTGCCAGGTCCAGGCCGTGGTGCATAGCGAGCTTCGCAGGGATGTCAGAGATCTGCTATACCAGCTCACGGGCCATGTGTAACAACTAGATGGTCATCCTGGATCTGCGTCTCAACCCCCAGCACAGTCACCTTTGAGGCTGTGAAGGTGCAGTGGTGACAGCCCATGGGTGGGGATCTCAGTCCCAGTGTTTCCACTAGAGGGCTTATGGGCTTCTCATTTCCCAACACTCCTCCCCATTAATGTGTTACCCCCCACATGTGTCATATACTGCCCCTGTATGCATCTTGTTTGTCTTGTCTGTTAATCTACCCAACCTACCTCCAAATATACCTACTACCCCTCCCCAACATCACACTCTCACCTGAAAAAAAAAAGGGCAATCTGTTCCCCAAAAAAAAATCCTGTCCCATACATAGCTGTCTGTTTTGCACACGTGTCCACTGGACACATGTAATCTGGTCTAATTGGCATCACAACTTATTATTGTTGTCCTCACCTATCTTGGATTTGAGTGTCCAAATCTACCACCAAACTCAGTATATAAGCACAGCTGTTGCTGTAGAAGAAATGGGCAGCTATGGACCTTCCCTACACCCTTCCTGCACATCGCTAGCTATTTTCCCTACTGTCTTTCCCTCTTTGTGCCCCCTTTTCACCACTTTCCTATCAACCCTTTTTTCTTTTCTTTTAAAGAAATTAGTGCAGGGGTAAGCAGGAGTAAGCACTTTAAGCAGCAGTAAGTGGTTTTAAGCCTGTTTACACAGGGGTAAGCAATGCCTACACAGGTTAAGCAATTTAGAAGCTATCTGAGTATAAAAAACTGTAATCAGAAACTAGAGGTGACCCACTTAAAGCTGCTCAAATCTGCCTTAATCACTCTGTAGCCGACAGCCCTTGTTCTGCCCAGCAACAACATGAGCAGCCCTTGCAGGTCTTGAACCCAGAACACTACAGTCGCAACACTTAACCACTACGTCATAACCACTGTGAATGCAGCTATTGTTTTACCAATATTGCTGTCAATACACATATTGTATAGTATTGAACAATTGCCTTTACTTCCTAAATTGTGTAGTCCTTGTTATTAAAATGACAGTTGCATCACATATGTTGTTTTATCATAATATACACATAGCAGATACATACGGTGAGATACATCTGGGAAGGTATACACAACCATGAGGTTTACACATGAAAGGAATATAGTTATATACATATAATAGGTCTATATATGTCTACATGTACATACACATGTATACTCATACATATGTCTGTATACACATCTGTATAGTGCTACATATATATGGCCATGTGTACATCTTTTCATATATATATATATATATATATATATATATATATATATATATATATATATATATATATATCTATATACAGAGAGAGAGAGAGAGCTATATATGTATATATGTATGCACATCCTCTTTGTACAGATATGCCTAGTTATGTTGCTATATATGTAGATATCTATAACTATATGTGCATACATATCTATTCTGATATACCTACTACTGTCAATATAAATGTAGAGATCCATACGTATATGTGCATATGTATCTCTATCTGTATATGTGTATACATATATTGCTTTGTATATGTATATATCTGAGTATTTATATCTATGCACATATACATATCCATCTATGTACGTCGGTATGTATATGTGTATATATCTATATAGATATCTGGATAATTATATATACATATATTTTTGCCATATGCCCTGAACATGGAGTGTAGCCCTACCTCAGCCCCTATAGTCCCAACTTCATAGTGCAAGGGGATGTCAGGTATGTATAGCAGGTATATTTGTAGACTATTTGTACTGTAATAGGGATTGCCTTCACAGACATGGTGTGTGTGGGAGGTCACATCTGCTTTTAGCATGTGTGCCATTGGCTACTGACAGACATCCTAAGGGCATCATAGTATAGTGCCACTGCTAGCACGTAATGCTCCTGTGGACTACAGCAGAGATATTGGCATATATATGTGGACAGTCTGACACACTCTGGACAGTCCAGAGGTATGCACAAAACCCCTTAGAGCAAGACATGTGGGCCAAGCCTGACAATGTGGATGTTAACAGCCATGTAGATGGGTATAACATGTAAATTCTGGTATACATTTGCACCCATAGATTATGCATTCACACACCCCTGTCTGCCCTGACACATAATAACTGATGGTACAGAGGTGCCATGGACAGGTACTACCCACTATATATATATATATATATATATATATATATATATATATATATATATATATATATATATATATATATATATATATATATATATATATATATATTGACATACATTTGTACAGCATCCCACTGCTCTGTCTGACATACATGACTGTAAAGGTGGCCCATCAGCAGTACATCTGGTAAGTATCTGGACATGACATCTCACTGGGTAAGTACACTAAGCTGCTAGACATGTAACAAAGCACTGTGCAGGCTACAGGCAGACTGGATCAACACTGGCCTACATTTCCTATGGGGGAATGCACATGCACCAGCATATACAGCAGGTTCAACATGCATGTCACAGCACAGACTATGATACAACTGTGTGAAAGTGCATAACCACAAACAATGTGAACACAGCCACAGCCACATATGGTAAGCTAGCGTAATATTACAGTATATGGACTATCTGTTCAACACCATCCTCATATGTGCCACTCACACACTGACCCTACATATACTGGGCCACTACACAGTGTGGTCCATTGACTGTCTGTGGTATGGGATATGTATGTGTATGGCCCAACAAACATGCAAGCCGACAGGGTAACATACAGTGGAACAGCATGTAACATCAGATAGAACAGGACCAAGAACAATGACATCTAACACAGTCTGTACACAGGCCAAAGTACATATTAATAATACACACACTGTCGACAATCACCATAAGTACACAGACCTCAGTACTGTATACACAACCACAAAATGTCCAGGTTATGTCATAAAATATAACCCCTACTGTACATAACACATGTAGCAGTCTGATATCTCACTGGCTTGTTATCACATATGATATCATTATTTATGGTGTACAGCACATATGCACCTCATACTGGATGGCATATGTACACAGGTTAACAGAGTCATGGCTGCAGGCACATACACAGGGCCAATATTGACATGTTGCTGTGATAGCCTTATACATTTACTGTTGTAGCAGTGTGTTGCATCATATGTCTTATGAGGGATATGAAGTCAGTAACTCTTATGGCTGTCACCATCTACAGACTGAAATCCTCACACTACCTTCTGCAGTTCACAGATAGGTGCTCTGTGGGTAACACATGAAACAAAATGCACCACACACTGTCCAGTCTGTAGATGACCCTACAGATGGGGGGGGGGGTTCTCATAAGCATAGCACTGACATGGCAGGTATTAAAACATGTAGGACAGCCAGTCCACACACACCCTGTTAAACCAACATTACTCCAAATGCAGTATAGCAGCACTTACAGTCTGTAGTCAGGTCAGGCACATCCCACTCCTGTGTGTTGCCCTGTTTCCAAAGTGTATGTTGTTCGAGGTAAATCCCCAATCCGTCTGAGATACTGTTTGCCAAACAACAGATTGAGTTCCTGCTCACAGTGAATGTAAAGGCCCAACACCAATATGATGTTCCTAGATATTGGAGTGTGGTTCCATACAATTGGATATGGGAATGTTACCACAGCTTCTCTACATGCAATCAGCTAGAAGAGGGTTGCAATTCATGCAGAGGCCATCAGCTGATTATGAGCATCACTTAAAATACACATGCTGCTGCCTAAGCAAAGCAGGTATAAGTCTCTACATCCAACAGAGAGGGAGTGATGGAGGCAGACAGAGGCAAAGAAAAGTCAGGAAGGGGTGGGAGAGTAAAACTTAAGCATGTTTGTGTCACACACCTACCAGTACAGGGTATCAACCCCCTAACGACTATGCAGTGCTATCACATGTATATGCAGTTATTAGATGCACCACATAGGGTACATGTTGAGGAGCCCTCAAAATGTATATGTGATGGTGAGTGACAACTGCAACAGGGATATGGTAGCTATATAGTAGGTGTAGTCCACGTGCCTGTATGCATGAACAGGTGCCAGCATCAACACAGCCACACTCTCACAGGGATGCACACACATTGACACACTTGCCATGGCCAGGAATACAATTCATCACTAGTGAGATTGCCACAACACATTACTGTGCAGGTATCACATACACCACAGGGGTCATACATAGGTTATATGGGCAAAGGGTATGTGGAGGTGTCTAACATCAGACAGCATGCTTCAGTATGCCAATGAGTGTGAATGTGGTCATACGCATCATACAACCACACACAGACACAGGGTCCCAGTACTGACATACATGGTGCATTGCTTCATGGGTGTGTAGTGATCGACTGTGCCGGACATCTATACAAGGCTAGGTGATGGGTATACCTTGGCATCAGGCCTCATGACAATGGTCTGCATTGTAGCTCACGGGTGTAGTGTCTGGATTTGCCCACATAGGTGGGTATTGTATTCACCATCGGGTCACCTGGGTGACTGTTGCATGTGGCCAATGCTGTGCATTACTTGCCATATATGTGTTCCTTAATCCATTACATGGATGGTGTCTGGGACGTGCACACCTCCCACATGCATGTACAGTGACATGTGGAACTGTACCTGGGCTGTCTGGCCTATGTTGTGTACACAGATTATTATCAGATGTGCCAGTCCTGGTCTCATGTGGCGGGAACTGTTAATGGATGACAAGTTGACCCTGCAGCTACATTGATAGCGTGCGACCAGTATTCCCTGTCCATACAGGGCATGTTTTTCATTCATGGTATGTCCTTTGTGGGTCACATTTGATGGCACCACAGATGTTGCAGGTGTCCAGTTGGGAACATTGGGAAGGTGGACTGTCGGCATGTATGTGCCTATTGAAATGATGGACAGGGTGCCATGCCCTCTGTAGCCCACTGCAATTACAACATGGCTACTATCAGTGGGCAATATGCAGGGTACTACCAACATAGTGGCTGTAGTCTACGCAAGTGTATGTGTGTATGAGACATGGGTTGAGAGTGTTCTCTGGGTAATACTAGGGTTGCTTACTTTGTTCACCTGGCCTTGATGTCACATGTAGGGGTATGGATTTGCACCCCAGCCTCTTGGCTATTTCACACCTGTTATCCCTACATGGTGGACATTGTGATATATACTAGGGCCACCATATAAGAAATTTGTGAAACCTGCTCCACATTGAGTCCAGTTGTTACACACTCACAGCCACCTCCACACAGGATATGAATTAGAAACACAGACACACACAGACCTGTCATGTCTGGGATTAGAACTTCTACCTAACTAGTTTATTACACTACAGCACTACACAGTTGTAGTATACACCATGGAGATCACTGGAGTATTCTTTCCCCAAAGGTGTATTTCACAGTGAATGACATTAGTAGAATTGCCAAAGTAAGGCAATTGAATTGTAGTGAGTGTGACTAGCCTAAAAAGCATTGATCTCTACACAGACATACACACTTGCCATGTGTGGGATTAGAACTCCTATCTAACTGTTTTATCATACTACAGCAGTATGCAGTTATAGGATGATCCACAGAGATTACAGGACTACAGCTTTTTGAAAGGTATATTTCACAGTGAATGACATCGGCTTCCTTGCCAAAGTTAGACATTTGAATTGTAGTGAATATGATTGCCCTAAAATGCATTGTTCCCTACACAGACATAGAAACTCACACAAAGCATCTACAACTGCTATGTGTGGGAATAGAACCCCCTACCAGAGTTTTATATCACTCTACAGCATGAAGCTGTCATAGGATGCACCATAGAGATTAATGAAGTGATCTTTCTCCAAAGATGTATTTCACAGTGAATGACATCAGCAGCCTTGCCAAAGTAAAGCATTTGAATTGCAGTGAGTGTGACAAGCCTAAAAAGCATTGCTCTCTATACAGACACACACACACACACACACACACACACACACACACACACACACACACACACAAACACACAGTTGCCATGTCTCAGATTAGAACTCCTACCTAACTGTTTTACCAAACTAAGGCAGTATGCAGTTATAGGATGCACCACAGAGATTACAGAGCTACAGCTTTTTGAAAGGTATATTTCACAGTGAATGACATCAGAAGCCTTGCTAAAGTAGGGTGTTTGAATTGTAGTGAGTGTGACTAGCCTAAAATGCATTGCTCCCTACACAGACATAGAAGCACACACAAAACATCCACAACTGCCACGTGTGGGAATAGAACCCCTACCTGAGTTCTATATCACACTACAGCATGAAGCTGTTATAGTATTTCACAGTGAATGACATCAACAGCCTTGCCAAAGTAGGGCATTTGAATTGTAGTGAGTGTGACTAGCTTAAAACACATTGTTCTCTACACAGACAGAGACACACACACACACACACACACACACACACACACACACACACACACACACACACACACACACACACACACACACACACACACACACACACACACCATTGCCATGTCTGGGATTAGAACTCCTACATAACTATTTTATAAAACTACAATAGGATGCACCACGGAGATTACTGGGCTACAGCTTTCCGAAAGGTGTATTTATTTATTTATTTTATTTGCAATGTGATCACTGGGGAAGTCCACTGGGCCGAATTGATCCATTTTCATTGGAAGCCCAGGGGAAAAAGCTCCAAGAATGCATTATACAATTTAGATACAAATGATAGTTAATATTAAAGATCTCATGTAGAATAGTTACTCATAAATGCATTCAATATCATGCATAGTTAACAAATTCATTAAGCTTGAAGGTAGGGATCATACAGTTTCATTTGAGGAAAACAGATATGGGTTAGGTGTCAAAACAGTTTACATACACACCTTTTAAGAAAATGTAAATACGTTTTACATACACACATCAACAGTAGAATGCTAGTTACAATATTTACAAGGTTGGGCTGTGTGAGGGTAGCTGTAGGAGTTGAGAGCTTAGAGAGGAGCTATAGAAATTGTTGAGAGCTTAGATAAGCTCATAGGAAGATAACTATGAGAGTTATAGAGCTTGGGAACCAGTGTAAGAACCCCCTTGGATTAGGTTGGGTGAAGGCAGGTACATTTCCATTTAGTGGACAGGTGTTTGAATAGTTGGGTTTTGAAGTTTTCTGAGTCTGGTATGGTTCTTAGTGTGGAGGGAAGGGAATTCCATTTTGTGCCTCAATATTTCACAGTGAATGACATCAGCAGCCTTGCCAAAGTATGGCATTTGAATTGTAGTGTGTGTTACTAGCCTAAAAACGCATTGCTCTCTACACAAACACACACACACAGATGCCATCTCTGGGATAAGAACTCCTATCAAACTAGTTTATCACACTACAGCAGTACACAGTTATAGGACACGCCACAGAGAATGCTGGGTATCAATTTTCCCAAAGATGTGTTTCAAAGTGGATGTCCTCAGCAGGCTTGTCATAGTAGGGCTAGAGGGAGGGCAATGTGTGTTCATGGGACATAACCCATTTAATCCAGAAGTTGGCACATCACATGCAGGCACACACAGGGTTATATTCCACATGTACATGTATACAGCTGCTAGATGACTACTTCCTTGTACAGTCATGTTGCACAGCTAGCACTTGTACCACATAGTCTGTAATGCTGACAGATACCGGTGGCTAATATCTACAGTGAGTGACATCTGAACCTCATGCAGTTGTAGCCATTTGGCTGTGTGCTGGGTGGGACATGCCTCATAAGGGAAGGCTCCTTGTCACAGTCACTCTCTTCCACACATCTATGTATGTCTATGTTTGGCTTATTATAGTGTGTTGTCTTTGGATATATGCCTGTATTCAAATCCAGTGTGTGTGCAAAACATGAGTGGTGCATACTGAGGAGTGTCTGCACTAATATCTGCAACTGCCAGATATGTCTGGTCCACTGTTGTTTGCAGACATGGGCTTCATTTGTTTAAGCGTGTGAGCATGCCCAGTATGACCTTTCAGTATGTTGTTGTCTGACATTGCCTTCATTTCTTTAAGTGTGTGAACATGCCCAGTATGCCCTTCTGTATTGAATGTGTGGATCGATTCCAGGTAGTTTGTACTTCAGTGCAGACCTTTGTGTTGTACACCTACAGGTAGCAAACTGTTTCTGCAGGGTATCCATCAACCATTTGGCAATATGGGGACAAAGTGTGCAGGGGCTAGTGTGTACTATAGGTGATTGTGTCTGTGCTGCTTCAGTTACATGGTACTGCTGTTAGCAGAAATATTCAGATGTGTACTGTTATACACTGTGATGTTTTCGGTCCTCATGTACTGTCAGGTGGACATTCCTGCTCACAGTGATGTCTTGGGGACAGGGGTGACTGCAGCTGTGTATGGTATTGTGGGCAGACGCCTACATATTCATGGTAGGGTTATGCCATCCTGGAGGGGGTGCTGCAGACCCCTACTGCTGGATCTGTGTATCTGGTTCAGCAACTTGGTACAGTGCTGGTAGAGGATTCCATACTTGTGCATCTATCAACATGACAGTATGGCCTTATATTGCTGTGGCAATACCTCACAGCTATAAAGATTTCCATAGGTTACCCAGAGGCAGCAGCCATGAGTCAGGACATTACCCCTATTGTGATGTACGGGCAGGTATGTAGCCACCCATTTATGTGTTTACAGCCAGGGATAGTGTGTGCACACAGCTTTGTGTCGGATCTTGCACATTCCATGTTGCCGACACTCCCACCCCCCCTGTTATTCTATCCTCTTCCTTACATTATGCATACATTCTCTGATACTTTCCCTAAGGTTATCACCCCATCACAGCTATGTGTTGGTGTTGGTCCACAGTTCATGCAATGGGACATGGTGCACATGTTACTGTGGTTTGTCCACATGGCCTTGCATATGGCTTGTATGGAGTGTGTTGTGTTGTAATTTGGGTGTCAATGGCATAACATGCATTGGCAGTATGTGTGAGACACAGGCCCTTGGCAGAGGCCTGTTAGCCATTAGGTATTGATGCAAGCCAGATGTGGCAGGCCGTTGCATTCTGTCAGTCCTACAGTCTCAGACTGCCATACAGTATATTCTCCTGGGGTGACAGCGTAGGTGTGCTTGGTGTTCATGCCAATACCTTCTATCAATCTTGATCAGGTGGTGTGGATGCTGGCAGGGTGCTACCTACAGTTAGCGACACACCTGCATGGGACACCTGCACTACATGCTTCATTCTTTTGCTATTGCCATATACAGGTGGGGTCATATTGTACCCATTCCCCACAGCAAGGGTATAACCAGAAAGGTACCTGTGGGTGGTGTTTGCGTGAGCTAGATGCATGTGTGTTATGGACACTACTTGCATCTGACACACAGATATTCATTAGGCATTCCAGTTATGCTTGCATGTGCAGGTACATCAGCTGTTTCCCAATACATCAGTCATACCTCCTTTGTGATCTGCGAGTGCTTGGGCAGACAACACCGGTATCCCCTACTACAGGACCAGATAATGGGATACATACCTGTATGTACAATTACAAGGGTGTGCCCATTTCATAGTGACACAATATATACTGTATGTCTGGGGTACTTTCCCATGTGTACTGCTTGTATATCTAGCCCAACAGCCATGCCATGTTAGTCTTTCAGATTGTGACACATATTACCACCATACATTTGCAATGGCTTACTGCTACCATATGTTATACTGGTGGGTATTGTCTTTGGCACTGCAGTTGTGAGGACTTGTCTCTGTCATCAGCAGTAGTGGGGAATGGCCATCAGGTCTTACCTCAACCTACATACATACTGACCACTCTCACACCATATGAAACACACACCAACCTAACACACACATACCTGCATATTGTGCAGATGCTACAACCTATCCTGCTACCTTGGCCACCTCTGTGCATCTGTGATCCACTGGTTTTCTACCTACACATACATGTTACTACATTTCTACATAGGGTTGTTGGGGGGCACACCTGACTGATATGACATGTGTACATCAGATTGGGGGGGGCACAACAGACAGTTACTACATTTCTAAATAGGTTTGGGGGCACACCTGACTGTTACTACATTTCTATGCTGAGTTGGGGGAAGGGGCACACCTGATTGTTCTTACATTCCTACATAGAATTGTGGGGGGGCAGACTTGACTGTTTCTACATTTCTACACAGGATTGGGGGGGCACACCTGACTATTTCAACATTTCTTCAGAAGATTGCAGGGGTCCACACCTGACTGTTTCTACATTTCTACAAAGGATAGGGGGCACACCTGACTGTTACTACATTTCTACACAGGATTGTGGGGGGGAGGCACACCTGACTGCTACTACATTTCTACATGGAATTGGGGGGCACACCTGACTGTTTTGACAGTTCTACATAGGATGGGGGGGACACCTGACACTTGTGCACATTTGCTATGACTGTACTGGTATGTCAGGTACCCCATTTCATTCTGTATTCTAACCAATCATGCTGACTAGAGGCATACCAGTGTACTACAGGTCTTAGCTTTGATTGACCTACCTATTAGTTTCTGACGTCCTACCCTTATGAACTAACATCCCACTTCCTGACCTGCTGTAGTCTGTCTGTGTAGGCCTGGGGGGAGGTTACCAATAGGCATCATTCAGTGGCCATAGCACAGCCTTTGTTTATGTTTGTCTACACCTGTCCTGCTGGCTGAGACTGTTGGTGGGTATGTGAACCTCCCTGATTGGCATGCATAAGTCATATGGACACACATGTGGCTCAGCACATTACCTGCAGTGAGTTTTGTCACCCTGTGTAGTACTGGCTACTATGGTGACACCAGTATTTGTTACAGATCTCATGGTGCCACTATAGGTGTCTATCTGCTGGCATACCATTCAGCCACCCAATTCCCTTGCATGCTCACATCCATACCATAGATACAGGTAACAACACATTCTACTCCATTCTGCAATTGGTAAGTTGAGTGACTTACCTTGTGGGTGTCTCAGTATTGAGGGTGGTGCTGCAGGACTGCCTATGTCAGATGCACATAGTACACTCCTTACACATGGTTGAGCACAGATAGTTTCATGTTTGGCATCCCTTTTACTGTATGTGAGAGTCAGAGAGAGGTGTCATTCCCTGGGTCCCGCCTATGTCAGTGTATGTGCTATGCATTGCCTCTTTGCCAAGGCCAGGGCATACTGGGCATGCCTCCTTTGGCCTACTGGGGCAGGCTCAGGTTGTTCCTCCTCCGAGTCACTCTGTGGCTGTGCAGGCCTTGGCAATGGTGGGGGGCTGTGCAGGCCTGCCCTATGCTATTCATGCTGCAGCTGTTTCTACAGGATCATATTGTGTAGCATGGCACATACGATTACAATTTGGGTACATGTAGCTGGTGATAACTGCAAGGTTCCACCGGATGTGTCCAGGCACCGGACCCATGACTTGAGCATCCGAAACACACACTCTATTATAATTCTGGACTCTGCGTGTGCCTCACTATGGAGTTCTTGTTCTGGTGTGTGTGCATTTCTGATGGGTGTCATCAGCCACGGCTCCAGTACATATCCAGCATCCCCCACTAGTTGACCGTAAGGTATGTCCCCATTGGCAAATCTGTGGTACAGCTGTGTAAGATGCCAGATGCGGGAATCATGATAGCTTCCAGGGCAGTCAGTACACACATTCATTATTATGCCCTGGGCATCGGACACAACCTGGCAGTTGATGGAAGGGAAGCCTGTGTGGTTAATGTAGACCCTACCCCTCTCACCTGGTGGTGCTTTGATGCATATATGCATGCATTCTATAGCACCCACTACCTCAGGGTATTCTGCTATTTGGTGGAACAGTTGCATATTGCTTGCCAACACCTCACGGGTATTGGGGAAATATACGTGCTCACCGGCATGTGCTGACATGGCATCCAGGAACTGGTGGAGTACCCTGGATGCTGATGCCTGTGAGATCCCCATCATATCCCCAGTTGGCCTTTGGGAGGTACATGTAGCTAGTATTCTTAGGCCTACACATACCTTGGTATCCACTGGGATGGGTTACCCTCTGTTAGTTCTGTGTGTCAGCCGTGGCCGGCACAGGTCAACAATTTGTAGTAGGATGTCCCTGTCCACCCTATATTGCTCCACTATCTCCAGCTCATGTAGCCCCTGGTAGGTTACCCTGGGTCTGTGCACTCTTCTCCGTGTCCTCACTGTGGGTTGGTTGACAGCATTCACATTCTCACCACCCTCAGTCTTTTTCACAAGTTGTTGTATGATAGCTGTTGCAGCCCCTATCATTTTGTTGTTTTATTTGTTAAAACTTCCCCGCTTGTATACACTGGTGGTGCAGAGGATGGAAAAAAACAGAGCTGCTATTTCCTGGTTTAATTATTTTTTCTTTAAAACCCGGCGCATGGTGCACACACACGCTTAGGCAATGTAAAGAGTGCTAGGCAGCCTCAGACACACCCCCTTGCCTAGCTGTGCTAAGCTAGAAGCAAAACTGAGCCGCAGGGCTCCAGTACGTTTACAGTATGACTGACACACACCCCTATGATGTCAGATAACTCCTAGGCTTGTACCAAGCTATTCCTGCTCTTACTCTGTTGGGAGCTGACTAGCAGCATCTGTATTATCTTATCGAAGTTTCACAATATTGAATCTGATATGGTCGACACCATATCATCGAATTCTGAAACATCGAAAGATAAAAAAAATGCTTAAAAATAAAAATAAATAAAAACTTACCTTTGCAAAAAGTGAGGCAAGCCCCCTGCACCCCCTTATTTAAATATACCAACTCCGAGATCACACTACATTGAATTAAATCAAAATCTCCCCTAACAGAGATTTCCGTTTAAACGTTCAATGTTTTTTGCTTTCGCTAATCTGGTGCCGACAATATCAGCTTCGATATTGTCGGCCTTTCACAACGTTAAGTAGACCCAACTAGCATGCAAGTGGAAATCTGGGATTCACTATCATTCCCCCCAGTTGCATAGGATTGCCCGCTAATGCATAGTTACATGTCTCACACTGAGCCTCCCCCCTTAGCAACCACTATTCACCGGTCATGTTGTCTTCTCCCTGCCATTGACTATAATGGCAGAATAGTGATTTTATTTAGAATACTTGTTTTAGGATTATTTTCTTATTTTCCCCTCATCTCATTTGCGCACCGCTGCCCTATGCTTAAACATCCGAGATCGGCTTAAAAAAAATAAAGGTTGATTTTTTTTTCAACTGCTTTCCATGCCAATGGCCTTTTACTTGGCCATTGGCATGCTTTCTAAATGATATCCACCCTTTATTTGGAGTTGTCATGGCTCTGTTTTGGAATTTGCAGAAATATACTCCATTACTGGTGGAGTACATTTCTGCAGATTACACACACTAGTTCTGCACGGCTGGTTTCCAGCTTCCTGTATCTCAAATTCACCTCATTTGCATGGATTTCTCCTGCAAATGAGATAATTTGCATACAGGTGCTGAGTCCATGCAGAACTAGTGGAGGAGAGCTCGTGCACACCCCTACACGTTATTCCTGGATCGCACAGCAGACATATTGCCTGCTGGAGCCCTGCACTAATCCTGCACGCTGTGCAAGGCTTGCAGAATCCGGGGGGATAGTTTCAAGTATATGTTTTGCAATTAGTTGCTTTGGCTCTTGCATTATGGATGGGTGGGTACACTTGTATGTATGACTGTGTTTTCAATTGATTGAGCTCCTGTGCATAATCCACCTACTCAGAGTGAATGGGTGTCTGCTATGTCACTGTTGGTACTGCTGTTTGTAGACTGTGCGGCATGCCCTTTAGTTCAATATTGGTATTGCATCTATCTCCAGCATCTTGGGTGGTTTTGTAGAAACACAGTTATAGTGTTTAAGCTCAGGTTTGCTGATGCTTGTGCAGATAGACATTTGTGTGCAGTAGTTCATTATCAGCAAGCATATTCAAAATGTTTTGATTTGTCAGGCTAATGATTGCTAATACTTTTTGGTAAATAATCCATATAGTTGAGAACATACAATACTGTTAGTACCATATATATTAGATTCTCACATATCACCAGCTGTGGTGATTTAAAGTATTACATTGTTTTTGCTATTTTATTTGTTAGATTGATGTGCGTTCAGCAAATTACCATGCTGTCTGTCTCAGATGTTTGTCATGAGGCTTGCCTATTGTTCATAATATAGTCATATCACTCTCTCCTCATTTCAACAATGACACTATGTGACTGTTCATATCCATCATTGAATGCACACAGTGCAGTCTCATGATTTGAGTATTCATATATTTTTACAAAGCTAATGACCTGGGTGTGTCTAAGCCTATAGAATTGTTAGAAAAGGAATAATGACATCCTGTTTATGAATACGAGATAACTCTGTCCATAATGGAAGTGCGTCAATCCCTGTGTAAATTGTCATCATGATCATATTCTGTTGTGCTATGATATTCATGGGACTGTTCTGTTTGATAGAAATTTGCTTGATGTTTCTGTTTTGTTTTCAATTGATCTTGATGGAGCATGTGACCCGTGGATGTTCTTCAATCAGAATGCTAGTCTTTTGAGGGTGATAGTGATGATGATGACAATGATGATGACAAAGAACCTGCTCTAGCCATTATGTCTTTACCCTGGAGGAGACAACAATATGAGCTGATTATCAGGAGGAAATCTGGGAGGTCATGACCAATCTGTTCCTGATACAGATGAGGGACGTGATGGGATCCTTTTCTGAGGATATGACATAGACTATGCAGGATTCATTTAGGCTTATAGCTTGTGTGGTCATTTGGGAATCTGAGCCCTATCAGCCTGGTCCCTCCAGTCCATAAGTATTGTCTGTGTGCTCCATTTGTGTTATGTTACCAACATGGTGATTGCAATTTCATTGACTGGACTATATATGTACTCTTGTGCATGCATCCCATGTATCTAGCATGCTTATGTGTTATTGTCATGTGACATTTACTTCTGTTTCAATGAATGCATGACACACAATAACACATTCCACTTTCCTTGCATGTTCAACTGTCCATTCATTGTGGTGGTGCTGCAAGAGGTAGCCTGTACACATATGTACCATTGAACAGAGAAAAACAGTCCTGTTTTACTGAAATGACCACCACCGGACAATTACTTAGCGCTTTCATTCACTTTTAATTTGTGAACTTCTTCAGAAACAAACATGCCCTACCCTAACTTTCTTTTTATATCTAATTAACAATTAAACACAGGAAATGACATAACTTGCATTCAAAATCAAACATTGTATGTGCAAATATGCTTATATGATTAACACATTTACTAAAACACATTACTGATACATATAGTTAATATAAAATATACATTCATAAAATACTTTTTATGCTTGATTAGTGTTTGTATTTTAAAAAAAAACATTTCAAATTTATGGTCCCATTTAGACCAGGTGCACTATCTGCACCTAAATACATCTGCCAAAATGCTTCCTTACACTCTAGTGTGTTATTAATATCTCCATTTAAGGGCTCTTTTTCTAATTTTTCTAAAATGAAGAATTCAAACTTTTTGAAATCTGTACATGTTGTTGCATGTCTAGCTAACAAATTGTTTTTATCTTTCTTTTTGATTGCTAAATTATGTTCATAAATTCTTCGCTTTGGATTTCTTATTGTATTTCCTATGTAATAACTTTCACAGGACAAACATGTTGCTTTATATACCAAGTGTTCACTGTTACAGTTATAATAATCCTTTGCCCAAAAAGGGATATTACAATGAGTGAGAGTCACAAATGAAGAATTTGCTATAAACCTACATTGTTTGCAATTTTGACATGCAAAAGTACCTTTTTTGTTACTTATTAACATAACTGAAGTAGTAGTAACTTTGTTTCCTGATTCTAACATTGATTTGATATTAACAATTTTCTTATAAGTAAATTTCGGTGTTAGTCCCAATCTGGCCACTAGTTCTTTGTTTCCCAAAATTACTTTCCAGTTGTTTTCAATAATACTTTTAATGTACCACATTTCATTTACTATTGGAAGTGGAAATGCAATCATATAATCCTTTTTTATGCTATGTATTGTTTCCACAGTTTCTTTAAACGTAATACATTTCATTGGACCTATTGAAATATCTGTAGAATGTAAGATGGGAGATGCCACCCCACTTCTCAAGGACAAAACTTCCTTTTCTATGTTTTTTATCCAGTTTATATCATAACCTCTGGAAATGAAAAGACCTCTTAGGAACTGAAATTCTTCCCTAAATGTATCATCATCAGATGTCAATCTACTTAAACGTATAATCTGTCCCTTTATAACGCCCCTCTTCATGTGTTGTGGGTGTGCACTATCTTTGTGCAAATATTGGTTAGCAAACATCGGTTTCCTGTAGATCTTACTTACAAATTTGTTTTTCTCTTTATCGATGTAAACATTCAACTCCAAGTAGTTTATGGAATCACCAAAACTACTTATTTTACATTCTAAAAATTCTGTCATGGAATTTAAATCCTATACCAGACTTGTAAATTCCTCATAACTTCCTTTCCAAATGAAAAACAAATTGTCTATAAATCTGTAATAAATTTGTACTTTGTCAAAATTTGAATGTTGCTGAAGGAATTTACATTACCAATTTGCCATAACCAAGATTGCAAAGGCTGGTGCCACCCTTGCCCCCATGGCTACACCAGATGTCTGCTTGTAAAAAAACCTTGTTAAATTTAAAATAATTACATAATTCTCAGAGTAACTGAAGGAGGTTTAGGGGATTGGAGCCCTTTGGTGCCATAGTAATAGGTGAAATAAAACATAAAAGAAGGATACTACACATAAATATAACATAAATAAAAGTCCAGCTTAGATATAACACATATTATTAGTTTTTCTGTATTACCCACTGGAGAAACACAAAAAATGTCAGTTATTAAAATATAAAAAGGGTTATGTAGTTGTAACATATGACAGTCACACACCATTTTTTTAACTCCTTTATTGAATTATCATTTCTGACATAGGCAAATTTACATGTATATAATAGTAACCAAACTGTATTAACAAGTTCACATTTACAAACATTATACTTCACATATATTGCTATATATCATATAACCTAAGCAACATTACATAACTTATTGCATTCATGACCTTTTTTATACAAGAAACATCTTTATTAAACCATCACTTACAACATAGTCAATCATATAGTTATATAAATGAAAACAAACCACAACTACACAATACTAGTTACAAGCATTTTACATCACAAACAATACTGACACACTCCCAGTTGCAAGCATGCTACTTCACTTATAATCTACCCAATCATTTCAGTCAAACATTACATAGCTTATTTAAGTCTTGCCTTCTTTTAAACCTAATTCCACCCTTGTGTGTATTGTTCCCACAATTCCCATTTTTTCCTATGAAGTTTGCTCCTACCATTTTCTAAAGATCTCAATTCCAGTTGTTTTATCTCTGTTACTATATTCACCACTTCTAGTATAGTTGGTTTAGATTTTGATTTCCATTTTCTAGCAATTACTTTTTTGGCTTCCACTATAATTAGATACAGCAAGGCCTTACCATGTCTAGGCAATTCCAATTCTGCATTATATCTCAGAAAAATCATCTCCCTCATCTCACCAATCTGCCCACCCAGCATCTCCTACAGTGCATCACACAGGTAATCCTAAAAGTTTGCCAACTCACCACACTCCCAGAAAATATATTCCCAATTATCTCTTTCTTCTCCATCACACATCCTACATTTGCTGTCTACCTGCAAAAAAATTCTCTGGAGTCTGCTTGGGGTATAAAAATATTTATATAAACACTTCCAAGCAAAGAATCCTAAATCTTCTAGATGTTGTTGGATATTTGGGAGACATACATATATCCTCCCATTAATACATATATCCTCCCATTGTTTCTTTGTGAATTGCTTATCCAGTCTTTTTCCCAATCCTTTCTAACCTCCTCTGATTAATTATTATAGTTATCATGCAATATTTTATATGGTCTACTAATTATTCCATTTTAATGCAGTTTCTGTTCAAGATTCTACTAAAAACTCTACCAGTGGTGGTCTTTCATTTAGGATTCCCCTGTTTCTTTATCTTTGTCTATACTCTGATGTCAGTCCTTGATAGGGAAGGTAATCTCTAACCTGCAATCCATATACATTCTTGGCAATTTTCCATTCTATCATCTTTCCCTCTCTAGTTATTGTTCCAAAACAAAGAATAGCAAGAGCAGTCACACCTCTGTAAAAAAAATTGGTTGTGGCAACACATAAATGGAATTTTGATCTCCCACTATCAAAACAACAGGCAAATTACAGTGTATGCATCAATCAATTGATTACTTCCAAACTGTCACAAAAATGTGTGCATATTTACCACAGAAAAATCATTTTTATGTAATTGCCTGTCACCTCTACCTCTGCCCAGCACTCCTTTACAGGTGTCTATGGGCCATTCCAGAAGGCTAGCACCCATCTGTCATTGACAATATAGGACATTTATATTTTACTGAAACGATATAGAAGAGTGTAAAGAGAAACAGTTGTAATCATAATAGTTGTGATGAAAGTTAATAAGGTTATGTATCAAAGAAAGTAAAATACCCTGACAAAAATGCCTATGCCATCAGTAAACTTCTAAAAACTGCATACAAATAAAAGTTGCAATTGCTAATGCATATGTATGTATATGTATATGAACATGTATATCTATATATCTATATATATATCTATATCTATCTATATCTATCTATCTATATATCTATATATATATATATATATATATATATATATATATATATATATATAATATTTTCCTAGTTACATGTGAGCAAATCAGTATGTAATTGAAAAATTCAATCATACCTTATCAAGATCAGTAGACTTCTGTGCAGATAAATCCAGAGTAATAGCAATCTTCTTCTGTGTTATCTACATACACGACTCTCCTCACCTTCAGGTTCGCTATCTACATGGTTGCCTTTTTATAGTATAGATTCAGGCCTGTGAACATGGTGAAGATACAAGTATGGTGTGAACCCATTAGAATTACTGAATTCCAAAAATCTTGGCTCTGTGTAGGAGGTGTAAACATAGTGTAGGCACTCCCTCAGTGTTTGCTGCTAATAGATTGCAACTGTGAATGTTTACTGGTAGGGAGAAGGAAAACACAAAAGCAATTCAGACTCCCATACCCGGAGTAGGGGTATCACCCACGTTACACTTACAGAGTGTTGAAGTAATTTTATCAAGGTTTTAAATGTAAGTAAGTAACACACATTTCTCAGTTTCTGTTCACCAGTACCCAAACTCCCCTGCCTTTGATGAAAACTGTATATTATCACCATCTAATATTCTCATACATTTTATGGATAATGATGCAAAATGTCTTACAGACTGCATGTCTCAGATTACTGCTCAGATAAGAGAAAAATGAACACCATTGCTACAAACAATAGTCATAAAAGGTTGTGTGATCAGTTATTGCACTAAATCTGAAATTAAGACATGTACAAACAACTAAGAGTATACAAGTGGCATATGTCTTAACATTGTGGATGATTTGGGTCTTGCTTATATGCACAATGATTTTCATTTCCGCTGCAAAGCTGTTTCTGTGGCAAATAGGGATAAGGCACCTTTACTGTGCTTTGTAGGATCATTGGTAGGACAGTTAAAATCCAGACTTGTATAAACATTTTTAAAGTGTACTCACATTTCTTTTGTAATGTTCCTTGTTTTTTTTTTTTATTTTAGTTGTTTTTTATATATCTTTATTTGCATGAAGCACAGCTTAGTGCTAACATGGGGAAATGGGTGAATACAATAAATTTCATGTAATGTACTTCTGTGATAAAGACTAAATAAACTACACCCATGAATCATGTGTGTGTGGGTAGCACACCTGCTAAAGAAGGTGAACCACACAGTATATATTATCTGTAGATCACAGTTCAAGTACCACATTTGTCTTTTAAGGATGAAATCTAAGAAACACTGCTCAGAAGGCTAAAACAAGGTGAGATTTATCTGTCACATTTATGCGTCACTTAGCTTTGCACAAACGTGGCCTAATGGCCGACACATGAAACAGACAGGAAGCAGATAGTACTCATTTCCATAATGGATACATTGTTGTATTTTTTTATTGCCATCATGCAATCCTGCTAAGCACTTTTGCCTGGCAGTTAGCAACCTCCCAAACACCAGCAGGTCTGGAGCACCCACAGACAGGAAACAGAGAGTAGACAGTTTCAAAATGGATACATTGCATCATCTTTGGTTTGCTACTGTGCAAACATGCTAAGTGGCATTGCATGGTGGTAATCACACATACTTATTAATGAATATGAAAATATACAGCTGTTTCTTAATTGTTCCTGTGGCAGTAGGTCGAAGTGTGGGGCTGCAATATAAGGGAGCCTGGGCTTTAATCCAGCAAATTCCAAAGTTTTAATCCTGTTGTTCAAGTTTGCTTTATATTAAAATTAACATAAAAACAATAATGAAATGCAGAAATAACTGCAGACAGCAGGTACATTGAGCATACACAGGATATCAGATATATATTAAATGTGTAACTGTGGGTATCAGTAGATTTATGGGTCTACAATTGCACATTTATTTTCTGAAGTGTCATGTCACACACATACATATTTAAACACTCAGCTCTTTAATGCACATGTATAAGTAATGAACAGCTCTGACAAACAAGGTATCAGCTGCAAAGGATACTGTGCACAGTAATGACTGTAAAAATACATTTGTAGTCCAATCTTTCCTATGGCAACTGGTATAAGTTAGTGTTCACAATGCATGTGAGTCAGGGATCTAATCTAGCACACTCACAATTTTATTAATGCGTGTCCACTCACTTTTAAAAAACAATTAAAAAAAGAAACATAATTATAAATAACAAGCAGATTGTATAGAAGTGGAGCTCATTTGAATTATGTGTGACAGAGGGTAAACTGAGTATTCTGATTCTGTAATTAGAATTGTCTTCTCTGGCCTTGGATGGCCTTCAGACCTGAATCATAGTCAAATACACATGAATGTATAAACCAGGACCTTGTCAGGTCACACACATACATGGGTAAACTATCATGCTCTCATGTGTATTTATATATAAATAATAAACATTTCCAAAAAGCATTTCTTATGTGACAGGAATGAAATATGACCTATGTTGAAGAATATATTTTGTCTCTAATGCATAGATTTGAAACCCACATTGTACAAATTAATTGTGTAAGTGTGTAAAGCCACACAATAAAAGTGGCAGGTCATAAAATGTATGCCTCCAAGACATGTCTGCAAAGTTGAATCAACTAACAGTTACAGCAGCAACCAGCCCATAAACTGATGCCAACTGTCAGATTAACCTTCCTATTTCAAAAACTGCTTTCCTGCCTGTTTGGCACTGTTGCTCTCTGCTTAACATTGCACAAATGCAGTTGCCATCATTGCTTGAGTTTGCACACTAGCAGTAAATACAATAACACAAATTGCCACAAAAGCACCATTATCTGTTGCTGTTAACCTTGAGTGGACATGTCTGGAGGTAGAAGGGAAGATGTGCATTTTAGGGCTCAAAGGTGGGTTGTTGAGGAGTCCAGTGTCTTGAATGGACTCCTTATAAAGCTCCACAGTGAAGGGCTCTTGCAGGGGGCTATACTGGCTCCCAGTACAAGTCTGAGGCATGAAATAGTCTGGCCAAAGCTGTCTCCAGTGTGACTGGCATTCCACAAACTGGAGAATAGTGCAGACATCATTTTAATGACCTCAAAAGGTACAAGCAGGATACAGTCAAGTAGCGGCTGGATGAGTTTAGGAGTGCTGATATCCAGCAGTTGTGTAAATATACAGATAAAGAAAATTTAAACTAGATAAACAGCTGCATATAAACAACACTGGTATACATAATGCTCTTCTCTTGTTTTCTTATTTTTATTCCACAGCTAACCAGAATATAATGGGAAATAGGAAGGCCCATGCTGAGTGTTTAAAAAGACTGAATGAAAAAAGGGGTATGCATGCAGCACAACATAACTGTTATTTTATCTAAAATATTGCTCTTCTATACAGTAGTAACAAATTAAGCATGCATATCTTAACTGTAAAATCAAGCATGTGTGCTTCAGTCTGTAGTACAAGTCACCTGTAGGAGTCAATTCTGCTATATATACACAAAAAAAAAATCTTCACCTGGATACTGCAGCCAACGATGTAAAATTGTAAATATCCATAGAAAAAAAACGTTGGTGGCACACAGCAGGTACGTTAGCAAAAGTACGTTTAATATAAAAGAACACAGAGAAAGTAAGCGCTTTCGCGGACAACTCCCGCTTCATCAGACTAACATTAAACAGGTTTAACAAAACATTTTAAATAGACTCATAGATCACATAGCAACCAATAAAAACAAGACATAAAAGCATGTGGAGTACAAATCAAAGTGCTAGCACACCAAGGTGCTAATGTTATAAAATGAAATAGTCAACAACTATACACATATCCTAACTATTTAAAACTCTAATAATACCTTCATAAAGCCATGTATTAAAATTATATATATACACAAATATATTCATAAAATACATAAGTATATAATCTGTGTGTTCAAAAAGTGCAGTACATATAAAAAGTATAAAAATATATAGAGAGAGGTTAAGCACAGTAAATATTACTGAAGGTATGTATTATATATACACATTACATACAAATATTAATGTTTCAGTGATCTTGCTGTTAAAAAAGGTTTTAAGGATACTTTATTATTAAGTCCAGGTGGTACATCCGCCTGGAATTTGAGTATCCATTCCTGCTTAACACCTTCTGTATGACTATTAAAATTACCTCCTCTTTTATTAAAAGGGACTATTTTAAATAAAAAAAATTAAAACCAAGTGTGTGACCTTCTTCTTTGACTTGCATTGCAAGTGCACTGCTTTCCTTAGCATTCCTGACATCCCTTATATGCCCCAGTATTCTGTCTTTCAAAGGACGATTGGTCTTTCCTATGTAAAAAGCATAGCAGATTGTGCAATAACTAAAGTAAACCATGTTCTTCTTTTGACAATCAGCATAAAAATTAGACTCAAAGGTGAACCCCTTGTGTGGATGTAAAAAGCAACCTCCCACACGTATATATTGACAGGCTGTACACCTCCTACAACAGTACGTACCTAGCCTGTTGGATTGATTATATTGTTGTACATTGTCTATCTTTTAGCAGAGCTGTCTTTTCAAGGACCTGTTTTTCCTAAAGGTGAATCTAGGTTCATGTCCTATAACTCCATTTAATTCTTTAACATTAGAAAGAATGTCCCAGTTATTCTTAATAATATCGCACACTATATTAATATTACTAGCATATATGAGTGGCATTCTAAGTGCACCCATCTCAGAAGTATTATTAGGGCCTGTATAGATGTTATCCCTACTACATACTCCAACTAGAGTATTATAATATGGTTTACACCTAGCACTTCTCTCTCTCCATGCTAGTTCCAGTTGTGTGTCTATATCGTGCTCTCTATACTCTCTTGACAAAAACTCTTGCTTTAGCACAAATAGTGCTGATTGTAAAGCAATATCATCATTATGCAAACGCATAACACAATAAATTTGCCCTTTCAGGACATTTGCTGTAGTATGTTTAGGGTGCATACTGCTGTTATGAAGTACAGTATTCTTCTTGATGGGTTTCTTATACAAAGTAGTAGATACTAAATGAAATGCATCTCTACTAACCTTGACATCTAGAAACTCTATCTCCATGACAGAATATTTATGAGTAAATTTAAGGAATGTAGTCACATTGTTGCTGTATAAAATAAATTCCTTAAGCGCTCCTCTGTATCATGCCACAAAAAAAGATATCGTCCACAAAACGTTTATACCAGGCAATGGACGTAGCAAATTCATTGTTGTTAATCACATGATTAACCTCCCATTGAACAAGAGAGAGGTTGGCATAGCTGTTGGCACAGGCAGTACCCATAGCCACGCCAACCTTCTGTATATAATATTCATCTCTGAAGATAAAAATGTTGTTTTCTAAGATAATCTCAAGCACTGCACACACTAAACTAATCTTATTAGGTTGCATCTCCTTTGTATGTAAAAGGTCTCTAACACTTTCAATACCCCAGTCATTTGGGATTGTTATAAAAAACGATTATATGTCTAATGTAACCAGCCAGCATGGATCTGCAAGTGCGTCAAGGTGTACACCTAACTCTACAAAAAAATCCTTAGTGTCCTTTAACACAGTTGTGCATCCACTCAAGACAGGATGTAAGGTGTTTTCTACAAAAATTGAGAGGCTCTGTAGCCCATCCCCTACTGGACACAATTGGGTGCATAGGGGGATTAGCAAGTTATTTATGATTTTTGGTAACCCATAAATGGTGGGAACCATTGTAAATACAACAGTAAAATACTCAAAAAGTTACTGTGTAACCATACCTGTAATAAGAAGGTCAAAGACTAAAAACTGTACTTTGTCAATAACTGCTTTAACCACAGCACATGAAATGACCTGGTAGGTCTCAACATTATTAAGTAAGCCCATCATACCTTGTATATAAGTGTCCCTGTCAAGAATCACTACCCCCCCCCCTTTATCTGCTGGACGTATCTCTATGCATGTTAATGTTTTTCAGCAACAGACAAGTTATTAAAACCATTGTTATGATTCATAGAAAGTCTTTCTCTAATCTGTTTCTCACATACATCTACAAATACATCAATAGTAAAACAAGGTTTCAAGGTAATACACAAGAACAATGTGTTTTTTAAAAAACAAGTGTATATATCCCCCCAATAATCCTACTATTGATGTATTTGTAGATGTAGGTGAGAAATAGATTAGAGAAAGACTTTCTATGAATCATAGCAATGGTTTTAACAACTTGTCTGCTGCTGAAAAACAAGTACTTGTTGATTTAAAAGCATTAACATGCATAGAGATATGTCCAGCAGATAAAAGGGGGAGGGATAGTGATTCTTGACAGAGTCACTTATATACAAGGTATAATGGACTTACTTAATAATGTTGGGACCTACCAGGTCATTTCATGTGCTGTAGTTAAAGCAGTTATTGGCAAAGTACAGCTTTTAGTCTTTGACCTTTTTATTAAAAGTATGATTACACAGTCACTTTTTGATATTTTACTGTTGAATTTCCAATGGTTCCCACCATTTATGGGTTACCAAAAAATCATAAACAACTTGCTAATCCCCCTATGTGCCCAATTGTGTCCAGTAGGGGATGGGCTACAGAGCCTCTCTCAATTTTTGTAGAGAATACCTTACGCCCTATCTTGAGTGGATGCACAACTGTGTTAAAGGATACTAAGGATTTTCTTGTAGAGTTAGGTGTACACCTTGACGCACTTGCAGATCCGTGCTGGCTGGTTACATTAGACATAGAATCGCTTTTTACAACAATCCCGAATGACTGGGGTATTGAAAGTGTTAGAGACCTTTTACATACAAAGGAGATTGCAACCTAATAAGATTAGTTTAATTTGTGCACTGCTTGAGATTATCTTAGAAAACAACATTTTTATGTTCAGAGATGAATATTATATACAGAAGGTTGGCGTGGCTATGGGTACTGCCTGTGCCAACAGCCACACCAACCTCTCTATTGTTCAATGGGAGGTTAATCATGTGATTAACAACAATGAATTTGCTATGTCCATTGTCTGGTATAAATGTTTTGTGGATGATATCTTCCTTTTGTGGCATGATACAGAAGAGCGCCTTAAGGAATTTATTGTATACATCAACAATGTGACTACATTCCTTAAATTTACCCATAAATATTCTGTCAGGGAGATAGAGTTTCTAGATGTCAAGGTTAGTAAAGATGCATTTCATTTAGTATCTACTACTTTGTATAAGAAACCCATCAAGAAGAATACTGTACTTCATAACAGCAGTATGCACCCTAAACATACTACAGCAAATGTCCTGAAAGGGCAAATTTATCGTGTTATGCATTTGCATAATGATGATATTGCTTTACAATCAGCACTATTTGTGCTAAAGCAAGAGTTTTTGTCAAGAGAGTATAGAGAGCACGATATAGACACACAACTGGAACTAGCATGGAGAGAGAGAAGTGGTAGGTGTAAACCATATTATAATACTCTAGTTGGAGTATGTAGTAGGGATAACATCTATACAGGCCCTAATAATACTTCTGAGATGGGTGCACTTAGAATGCCACTCATATATGCTAGTAATATTAATATAGTGTGCAATATTATTAAGAATAATTGGGACATTCTTTCCCAATGTTAAAGAATTAAATGGAGTTATAGGACATGAACCTAGAGTCACCTTTAGGAACAACAGGTCCTTGAAAAGACAGCTCTGCTACACGATTGACAATGTACAACAATATAATCAATCTGACAGGTTAGGTACGTACTGTTGTAGGAGGTGTACAGCCTGTCAATATATACATGTGGGAGGCCGCTTTTTACATCCACACAAGGGGTTCACCTTTGAGTCTAATTTTTATGCCGATTGTCAGACGAAGAACATGATTTTCTTTAGTTATTGCACAATCTGCTATGCTTTTTACATAGGAAAGACCAATTGTCCTTTGAAAGACATAATACTGGAGCATATAAGGGATGTCAGGAATGCTAAGGAAAGCAGTGCACTTGCAATGCATGTCAAAGAAGATCACAAACTTGGTTTTAATTTTTTTGTACTTAAAATAGTCCCTGTTAATAAAAGAGGAGGTAATTTGAATAGTCGTATAAAAGGTGTTGAGCAGGAATGGATACTCAAACTCCAGGCAGATGTACCACCTGGACTTAATAATAAAGTATCCTTAAAACCATTTTTAAGAGCAAGATCACTGAAACATTAATATTTGTATGCAATGCGTATATATCATACATACCTTTTAGTAATATTTACTGTGCTTAGCCTCTCTCTCTCTCTCTCTCTCTATATATATATATATATATATATATATATATATATATTTATACTTTTTATATGTACTGCATTTTTTGAACACGCAGATTATATACTTATGTATTTTATGACTATGTTTGTATAGATATATATATATATATATATATATATATATATATATATATAATTTTAATACATGGCTTTATGAAGGCATTATTAGAGTTTTAAATAGTTAGGATATTTGTATAGTTGTTGACTATTTCATTTTATAAAATTAGCACCTTGGTGTGCTATCACTTTAATTTGTACTCCACATGCTTTTATGTCTTGTTTTTATTGGTTGCTATGTGATCTATGAGTCTATTTAAAATGTTTTGTTCAAACTGTTAATGTTAGTCTGATGAAGCGGGAGTTGTCTGCGAAAACGCTTACTTTCTCTGTGTTCTTTTATATTAAATGTACTTTTGCTAACGTACCAGCTGTGTGCCACCAACATTTTTTTTCTCTGAATTCTACTATATAGTCAGATGCTGGGGGTTCAGATACCTTAAGTAACAAATATATAGTCAAATCATTTAAAAATATTACAGAATAATTTCAACACAAGTGGCATAAATGCCCTGCTGTTAACTTAATCTCTATGATTTGACCAAGCTTATGTGCAATATATGCACATTGTAGGGATTACTTTGAGCAATCATCAGTTACAATTTGTAGTTGTTAAGAAGTATACTTAAATGTAAAAAGAGAAATAAATTCTTTATATTGTAATAATTTATTGTATGTCACATACAATGATACTAATTATCTCTTTTTTTGTTTTTCTTACCACACCCCTTATCTCTTTTTTATTTTTGTATGTGTGGTCAGAATGTTTTTTTGTCACCCATTTCTGACAACTCACAAAACGCTTTACAGCCAAGGGAGCTAGGACATCCACTGTGGCTCACCCAGCCCCCACTCCACTAGCTCCTGCACTGACAAGCAGCACATCTGGGACCTAACCTGGCAGTACTACCTCTGCTGCCCCTGCATTACCTGGCCTCCTGCATCAGGTAGCATTACCCTGGCAGCTGATGCTGTGGTACCCTCTGGGAAGAGTGGCAGAGGTGAAAATTTTATCACCTGCCGAGTGATGCCAGGCTTGGTGCATAAGGTTGTGAACAGCACTGTTGGTGCATCCTTATGCCAGATGGAGGAGATGCTTTCTGTTATGGTCTGTAGAAAAAGACATCAAACACTCCAGCAGCCAGAAGAGTAAGGGGACAGTGATAACAGTTTGGTGAGTGAAGATTAAGTTCTTGATGTTCATAAGTTCTTAAGTTCATAGGTGTTTACTAAACTAACAACCCCTAGGGCTTTTTTAAGCCTAGCCATGCATCCAAAATTTCTGACAAGTTTTGATAGCCTTGATAAGTGTAAGAAGGGGCTTGGGAGATGAAACATTTACCAGCTAGGGCCTGGGAGATGAACCATTTGCAGTTTGCCTCTGTCCATTAGAGACATAGGTGCCAAACAAGGCATGAATTTCCTGTTCCCCATTCAGTTGTCCAGGTTGCACTTGAATTCAGTTAGGGAGTAAGTCTGCTTCACATGGATGAGAAGCCTGTTCCAGATGGGGTAATCTCTGGGATACATACCTGTCTCTCCAGCAAGTCCTATTTATACCACAGGCAAGGTTTAAGTCTTTACAATGGGTAATTCTGTTGTTGTTTGTTTTGTGGATATGCAGGAGGTTCATCAGAGTGGGGTCTGACAATGCCCTGTATGTCCAGCATAGATCTGCCCTCAAAAGTCCGTAGGAGACAGAATACAGGGATAGAGCTTTAAGGCAGTCTGCATAGGACATTTTACTTAAGGTCTGTCTTCTTTCAGTGAGGAGCCTCTTTGGGCATTCCAATTGTTGGATATACCTGGTTAGGTATATACCAAAGTGGGCATTGTACTCAATGATAGGTCTGATGAATGCCAAATACAGTGGAACAATGACTTTCTTGGGCTTAAATGCCATACCTTTGTTTATAAGTTGCGCAACATAGAATGATTTCCTCACTACTGTAGACACATGATGGTCAAAGGCTAGATTACTATCTATGTATGTCCCTAAGTCCCTGACCACTAGGTCAGCTCTAAGAGGTGTGATGTCAATATGATAGTTACCAGGAGTAGACGAGTTCCTGAAGGATACTATTATGCATTTCTTGACATTTAGTTTAAGTCCATGGCTCTGACACCAGTTGTTTGTCTGTGTTGGCCCGTCCTGGTGAACATTTGTGTCAGATTGGGATTCAATGTCAGCTCCTAATTTGCAATCATCTGCAAATGTAGTCAGCCAGAGGCCACTGACATTGGTCTTGACTTCCAAGAAGTAAATGCCAAATAGGAGCGGTCCAAGGACTGATGCTTGAGGGATTCCACTTATGACTGGCCTGTTTGTAAAGGTGGACTCTCAATTCTAACTTCCTGTGTCCTGTCTGTCAGACAGTTCTTTATCCACTGGGTGACATAAGAGTTTGTACTTAACCTCTTGAGTTTGTCAACAGTGCCTGAGTGGGGTATTTTCTCTAATGCCTTGGCCAGGTCAAGGTAGGCAGTGTGAACCATTTTTCCCTCATTCATTTCTTTGGTAACCTTCCTCAAAGAAGTCCATCAGGTTAACTAGGCATGATCTGCCCTTGAAAAAAACAAACTGGGTTGGGTCCAGTGTCTGAAGGTTTGCCATCTCACTATTGATAATTTCTATGATAATTCTTTCCATGGCTTTACATATAAGACTACCGAGACTTATGTGTCTGCAGTTTCAGGGTCTGTAGATGGCCCACCTTTGTGCAGAGGGATGACTATTCTCCAGTCATGAAGCATGAAGCCTGGTTGGAGGCTATAGTTAAATAGCAATTCCAGACATCCTCATAGGTCATGTTTCATGCTATTTAGAAGGCATCCTGGGATATTGCCTGGGCTCATTGATGCAGTGTTCTTGGCCTTAGAGAGAACATTAAGGACCTGTACCCTAGTGATAGAGCAGGGGAGTTATATTTGATGGTATTTCCTGAGGGAAGGTTGAGGGGGAGAGAGGAGTAAAATTGGAGCTGAATGTATCAGCCAGTAGGTTTGCTATATCTTCTGACTCAGTATAGGTGTCTCTGTTTACAATGGGTTCTGCACACAATTGTTCCCATATTTTTGAGGCATAGGCATCCAGTGTACCCTCCCTATCCCCAGTCATGGTGTTCCCCAGTCTGTTGTGTCCATCTATGTCCCTGTGCCTTGTCTTGTTTGTCTTCTTTTTCTGCATCTGTCCCACAAAAAAAAAAAAAAAAAAAAATCCCATACATAGCTTTCCACTTCACACGTGTCTTCTCAACACACATAATTCGGTCCAATTAGCTATACAACATGATTGCATTATTGTCGCCCATCTTTGTTGAGGTGATAATCCAAATTCAGCTTATATTCTATACATATTTTAATTTTACAGTGTTAAAAAAGTGGATAGCTATGTTTCTTACCTAACACCCTCCCTCCTGCATGTTCCTCTATTGGTTTCCCTTTGTTCTTCCCCCTACTTGCCCCCCATTTCACCACTTTCCTATCTACCACATTTTAGCATCTCAAAAAATAGAATCACACACCACACATATAAAGGAAGATAAACCAATGAATCCCTTCACTTTTTGTCCTCTGTGTCTAGTCTTCATCCCGTGATAATACATGTAAAACACAATCAAATGGAAGGCACTTTTCTACATAAAGAACACATACTTACAAAATAGCTATGTTTTACCTGCACTTATGCACATGAAACTTAGTCTCTCAGTACTTGTCCCCAAATACATCAGTTACACTACAGAAATAAATAAAAAATGTTTTCTTATATACCATGTATATCTTTATACTGACAATACACATTCAGATTTTCCAGTACTTGTAGTAATGTGGACTGCTGTTTACATATAGTTTGTAAAGCTGTCTCTTAAAGTACACCTGCACATTGGAAACACAACAGCAAATACTACAATTTGCGAACTCATCAATCTGATAACATGCAGAACTTTAATGCCTTGACAGTCGTACATGGATAATCACCCATTTAATACAGGACTTCCAACATCCAGTGATGATGTCATCCACTATAAAGTGTATGACTGCATTGTAAAAGGCAGACTTGTGCCATGGTTTTTTGTGTTATGTACTGAGTTCTCTAGCCGGTGTACCTAGTTAGACAGGGGTTCTACTGTCACTGCAGAAAACTGGTGTATGTGTGTGTGTGCGTGTGTGCATGTGTGTGCATGTGTGCGTGTGTGTGTGTGTGTGTAATGTGTGTGTGTGTGTGTGTGTGTGTGTGTGTGTGTGTGTGTGTGTGTGTGTGTGTGTGTGTGTGTGCCTGTCTACTCAGAACAGCATAACTGTGTATCCTTCAGTCATCAGTACAATCCCATGAAGTACCAAAATCCATTTAAATCAGGCCTCATTGACATCTTCTTTCAAACATCCAGTGATGATGTTATCCACTGTAAATTGTATGACAGCATCATAAAAATTAGACTTGTGCTGTGGTGCTTGTGTTAAGTATGTAGTTCTCTAACTGGTATACCCATTTCAGTAGGGATTCTACTCTCACTGCAGGCAACTGGCGTTATGTCTGGCTGTCTTGTCAGAAAAGCAAAATGGTGAATCCTCACTCATTAGTACAATCCCATGGAGTAAAAACATTTTGACAGTTGCACATGCCTACATATCCATTTAATTCAGGTCTCACATCTTCTCTCAAACATCCAATGATGATGTAATACACTATTAATTGTATGACAGCATAGTAAAAGTCAGACTTGTGCCATGGTGCTTGCATTAAGTACTGAGTTCTTTAAATGGTGTACCTAATTAGGTAGGGGGTTCTGTTCTCACTGCATTCAACTGGTGTGTGTGTGTGTGTGTGTGTGTGTGTGTGTGTGTGTGTGTGTGTGTGTGTGTGTGTGTGTGTGTGTGTGTGTGTGTTCATTCAGGTGATGTTTAAGAAACTATTTTACACCTGCATGTGGGGTCTTGCTGTTACTATCCTCTTCGCACTAAACATTGCTGATGTCATCACTTATAATGTGTTGTCTGACATTCTACAAGTCAGATTTGTGCTGTGGCACTTTTATTAAATGCTGAGTTTTCCAGTCGGTGTACTTAGATATGAGTAGTGTCACTATTGTCAATTGTGTGTTGGCTGACATTCAAGGGGGCGTTTTATATCTGCATGTGGAACCCTGCTATTACCATCTTCTTCTCACAAGACTCTGCTGATGTCATCAGCTAGAAAGTGTGGTCCAACACTATAAAAGCCAGATTTATGCTGTGGTACTTGCAGTAAGTACTGTGCTTTGTAAATAGGTAAGGGTTCTGTTCTCATTGCAATCAAGTGTGTGTGCATTCAACAATCACTATGGTGACAGTTTTCAAATATGTGATTCCACAGCTATGTCAAACCCTCCTCTTAACATCTATTTGTAACATTCAGTTATGATGTCATTTTTTATGATGTGCAGTCTGACAGTACTCAAGACTATCCTGTGCTGCGGCAGTAAAATTAGGTACTGCAAGCTACTTTACCTACACATATATGTGTTTTAATCTGACTGCAGGCCACTTGTGTGTTTATATATATTACTTTTGAGACAATTTTACACAAGGTTGTGACTCCATATCTGTGCCCTACACTCCTCCCAAACATGTTCTCTTCAGCATATAACAATGGTATCACACTCCATAAAGTGTGACATGACAGTGTTATAGTCAGATATATCTAGTGATGCTGCTGTAATATTGCATGGCATTCATATTATATACCTACACAGGTGTAATATTTAAATCAGGCCCAGTCTACTGATATGTGTTTCTGGCTGGTGGTACATTATGGTCATTGCATGATTTTTGGAATAGCTCTTCATTTTGCTAAAACTTGGGGTACCTTTCACATAGCCCTATGCATCCTCTTTTTCCTCTGGCCACATGACATCCTTCATGCAGAGCAGTGGCAGATGTCCTCATGGCAGATTTGCATGCACACATCATGAAGCAGAGTCCTTCCCTTAGCCTTTGCAAGCCATCTCCAGACCACTGCATGTGTGACTGCTAATTCTGTCATGGTGTGGAACACATGTCCAATATAGACAGTGGCAGGATGTAATGCAGTCCAACAAATATACTATCTTCCATAATATATATATATATAGGGATTTACTTTTACATGGTATAACAATGGCTAGTATTTCATGTGATGTTGGTCATTAGCCTAATAATGTCCTATGACCCTATGAACAGTTGGCATGTCAATGTTGATTTAATTGATGTGCTATATTGAAGGGTAGATGTATAGTATGGCTACAGGAGGGTATTACAACTTGTGATGTGAGCTAGTGTATTGATGGCCATTGCTGCCATTGCATTATGTGATTCTTCTATAACAGCTGTAGTAATATACCCCCTTAGAACTGTTGATGTGGTATGATATACTTGTATGTAGATTGTTGGCATATTAGGGCATGTGTTGTTGTAGTGGAGTAGATCTACCCTCTACATAGTTCACATTCTGCTATCACAGTGACACTTGCAGTATGGTACAGGTCTGTATGTATCTACATACTAACATTAAATGCTCTGTGACAAACATCAATATAAATTCATATTGACTACATGGTCACATAAGTCTTGCCTCATACACTTGTTGTTATGCTGTGGTATACACAACCAATATATCACATGTTTTGATTCAATTGCAACCTTGAGGAATTCATTGCATGTGCAGCTGTGTTGCTATACCCAAGGAATATTGAGGTGGTCAGCAGCACCATTGTGTGACTATTAGCATTTGTGTCAGGTAATGTTCTGCATGAGCCACAAACAACTGATCTCTAATATGTCCTGATATGGCATCAGCCTGCTCAAACACAGCTTGCCCATGAAACTCATATAGGCATATGTTGTGCAATTGATGTAAGTGCATGGCATTGGTATTGTTGTATGACTGTGTGCATAGTACCAGTATGAGGAATGTGATGAATGACCAAGTTGTATTTGTAGGACTTTTCACAAATTATTTATTTCAATAAATGTGAAATGTTATGTGGAATACACAACTAAACACAGATCTGTATGTGGATGCCAACCAGACATACCCTGCCTGAGGAAACAGACAATCCACTAACTGACAGTTTGTCTCACACAAGATCCCCGTCACCACTGGCCATTAGCCAAAGTACACATGCAAACTTTACTCAGTTTCTATTCTGAGGGCAGGACATTTGTGCACAGTGTATAGCTAATAATACAGAGTCAATGAGTCCTGACAACATCACAGGTTGCCTATAGTGTGAATCAAAACATGGAACTACAAGACAGAGTTGGATCCTTACTTCAGCACAGCCTCCAGATGGATTATGTTCCTGTAGAATGGTATACATTAATATTCAGTCATTACTGGGACATCATTGAGCCAAATTGCTTCTCCTTTTTGGGTTTAACAGTTTCACAGTTAATATTCATCCTTCTACTGAGGGGGATATCATCTGATGCATGCATGTATAGACACAGCCTGATCTCCTCATCTGTGAGGCTGGACCAACAAGTCATCATGGACCTTTTCTAAATGAAAACAGGAAATATCCTGACTGTATGTGAAAGATGTGATGTATTCAGGCTACATAATGTCTGCTATATCTGCTCAATGTCCTCAAGAAGGGCAACAAGGGCATGCGTGATGACAACAGTATCATCCTGCATAACTTGACTTGGCCAAGGCATTTGACTCAAATCCACATTGAGGTATTACTGAGAAATTATCACAAGTGGCCAGTTACACATATATCACAAACTGGATAGACCACTGGATAATATATGTGACAACTAAATATTTTGAAGTGTGTAAAGTGACCTATATCTAGAGTCCAGTGATCAGGCCCATACCTCAGGGCTCTGTGGTAGGCCCTTTTGTGTTCATTATTTCAGATTCAGACGTCGAGAACGACTTACATGTCCTTTGTCTAACCAGCTTTGTGGAGGACTGCAGATTGTAGAGAATTATTGAATATGAGTGTATTAGTATAATACAGATAGTATCAACACACACAAAGGATTGATGCCACAGCCATGGAGACACAGTAGGTGAACAAAAATCATGGGGGATTAGTTATGTTATAAAAGAAAATACACAAACTAATTATAATATACACAGCAGTCCCCTATGAGCAGACCAAGTGGTACATGACCTGTGCACTCAAGTAGATGGTATGCAGAACATCTACTAGCATGTGCCCGCAATGTTGACTAATCCCTTGTATGTAACACAACTCTTGAGTATGTGCGGCACATCCACATCATAGGGCATTATAGTTCCATAGTTCTCAGCACTCATCACACCAGTAACTGAATACAATGCACCCTTTTTCATGTACTTCACAATACACCTTCCATGGTGAGTTACTCAAATGTACCACATTTGCCACAGTGAGCTCCCACGCATCCTATCAGCCATACATAAGTATTCTTTTTGTTGCATAAACATTAGTGGTTGATGGTGCAGAACCCCCATCAAGGTGTTATACAAGATGCATGTGTAATATGTGTTCCTGTAATGCACACAGTAAATACATAGCTGATTGGCAACATTGATGGCATGGGTTATACTCATGACAGTGTGGATCGTGCCATACATATGCCATGCACACCTGTCAACTAGCCAGGATTGCTTATAATTTCATATACAGGCCTAACACTGTCCTTGCTAACACCTTCAGACGATGTTAAAGTTTGAGGGAGGTATGATTCTCCTCAGAGATTTCTGACAAATCATAATAGCTGTAGAAGTGTGTTCTTGCAGAACCATCTATGATCTCACAATCACATATGTTATGTCATCGACATTGGATCACAGGTGGTATTATTTTGATATTGTCCATGATTGTGTGGGCTTCTGTCTACTGTTGTCCATTAGCCTCTTACTATGTGTCCCACTGGGTTGCGACCTCTCCTGACATTACATTCATGCTCAGGCAAGGCATTTTGCACAGCTTCATAATATGAACCTAACCCCTATTGTATATATCATCCCTGATATATGTCCTCTCCATTGTTCATGTCAGGATGCTTATTTCACAAATAATCTTCTCCATTGATATGTCACCCTGTATGACAGTTACATAATACACAGTAGCTGTGCAGTCTGTACTGTATCATGTCAATATGTGATCTGTGTTTATGCCACAACTGTCTTCATTGACAGGCCCTCATCTGTTGTGAATTTACTATGTTTCACCTGTCCTCTTCCACTGAGTTTATTCCTACAATTCATATATGTGTCCTTTTTCAATACACACACTTCCCCTGACTATTTATATATGATGCAGTCTATGTACCCTTACTGATCATTTATACAAGCTGAATTCAGTATGCCCAAAAAAGGCTTCCACAATACTCTGCACTGTATACATTTTAATGTAGTGTGTTGGAAATATATACATTGTTTCATTAATAGCCCTGGTAATCATTGTGGCATTCTGTGC
>NC_056725.1:1502764370-1502766870 GCF_019279795.1 Protopterus annectens | reverse complement strand
GCCTGACTTCACCCCTCAACCACATACACACACTAACTAAGGTAATGGTTTCCGGCATTCATTCCGATAACAGGCCTGTAAACAATTAGTGTTACCCCATCTCCGTTACTGACTGGGGTTATTGGTCTACAACTCACCCTCCATACTTTTTCAAGATAATAACCCTGCCTCCTTTCTCCCCCAGCTTTTACTCACCATGTTATCTTTGGGTGCTCTACATTTGTATCTTCTTTCCTTATAGAATTCCTGCCCATGGCTATACAACTTCACCCCTGCACTGTTTGAAGCTACATGCCAACAGGATCTTGCCATACTCTAAACTAATTGATAACCAGTGATTGCAGCCTGCAACACTCTATACTTTGAATGTCACAAGACTCCTTACCTTTTAATTGAGAATTATAGCTGTAGCGCTTTTTTTCTAGCATGTTTTACTAGAAAAGGAGGAAAGGGCCTTTAACCCCTAAACACATATTGGTTTTTGGCAAAGTACTCCTGTCACCTACTATCTTCCCACTCAGGGATTCAGTGTTGGCCTACACATACTATTAATTTGTATGCCACAGTGACTACTGCCAATGCTGTATCAATATTGCATGACTATGCTAATGCCAGGCGTACTGATTCTGTTTATAAGAGGCACCTCTCATTTGACTTACTTTACTAGGCTTTCCCTGCTTAGTGGCACATAGTCTTTCTCCTGCTTCCCAAAAGTTCCCCCAGCACTTTGTACTACACCTGTGGTATGGAAGAGCCCAGTCCAACTATGCTGCACGTCCACCATCATGAATACTAGCCATCTCCACATGGATGCTTTGTATTACTTTTGTAAATTTCTCTACATGATTAAAGAATCTCATATCCCTCAATCATTAATTGCCAACTAAAAATCAATTTTTACTGGGTTATATCTAGCAAAAGGAAGCAGAAGTAAAATATACACTACAAATAAACAGCAGATTAGCTAGGCTAAATGTATTTTTCCTAAGCTGAAGCAAAAGGATTTGACATTACAGGAAACATACTTATTTGATGCCCTTGTGTTGTCAAGAAGTAATCATCTTGTAAATCGTTATTTTTATGTAGCAATTCAAGTCTCTAGTTTCAGACATCCGGGCATCCTGTTACCAAACAAAAACATAATAACCTTGCCTGATTTCAGCCTTAACTTACTCATTCCCCAAAAGAATCACTCAGATTTAGAAAATATTTTCAACAATATTGGCATCTCCCTGCTCAACAAAGACTTAACCTACCCTTAACCTACCCTAAATTATCCTCAGTAACCACTCTTTACCTGCTGTAATCATCACCAATGACCCCACCTCCATCTAAAATATCTCCATTATTCCTGCAGCCACCAGCATTCAGTGCCTCATGACTTTATCCATATATCTATCATGTCTTATTCGGAATATAACACACACACACACACACACACACACACACACACACACACACACACACACACACACACACACACACACACACACCATACTTCTCAACTGTTCAGAATTTCACCAAATGTCCAGATTTTTGTCTTAGATGTTTGGTCTATTCCTTATTAAATTTGTGGGTTTTTTTTGTCAAATCATTCATAATTTCAGTCACTAAATAACTGCAGATATTTGAGTTATAGATTTCATATCCTTCTAAAAATTCATGCAAATGTAATAGCTGTTATTCCAGCAACTTTCTAAGTTTATGAGAGCAAAACACTGTCCCTAATTTTGGCCCTTTGTCCTCAATTATTTCTGGCTTTGTTCAGAATTTTTAGGCACACGTGCGCACATACCCACACACACACACACACACACACACACACACACACACACACACACACACACACACACACACACACACACACACACACACCATAAACTCCTCTTAGATCAATCAAACCTCTGCAGACACATTTACATGCTACCACACAAATATATACACTGACATATCCCCCACCACTACCCTTCAGATAAACTCCCAGACACCCTTAAGGGGGTCTCTCCCTTTGAGAGTAAAGAGTGCATGTAGACTTTTGGCCATGTTACTTAATGAGTCTGACTTTGTTAATATATGCAGAGAAGCAGATCTATGAATCCCTTGATTTCAAAAATCCCTTTCTGCAGGCATTTATGAGGAGAGGGCATTGCTAATTATCATATGCCACTCCCCAGGCATAATTGATCCTCCTTGTGTCCTTCTTCAAAGACCACTATACGGTGCCTATTCTGTTTTTTTGCTTACTGATTTTTTTCTTTCCCATTTTGATACTTTATTGGGAACCTTGATGTGTTATACACACATATATGTATATATATATATATATATATATATATATATATATATATATATATATATATATATATATATATATATATTTTTTTTTGTTTTTTGTTTTTTTGTTTTTTGTTTTTTTTTGTTAATGCAGCACATTCAGTGCACTAGGGTGAAGTAGCCATCTTGTTCTGGACTAACTAGCTACCCCTAGCAATCCTTGATT
>NC_056725.1:1502706870-1502759370 GCF_019279795.1 Protopterus annectens | reverse complement strand
GAATTGACTGCCCTTATATACGAATCAGTGTATTTCTTTGGCAATCTTTAAAACCAGTCAGAATGACTTGAAGAGTGACCACAACATTCATTCTAAGCTATATGTGGAAATTCATCTTAACTGTTACTCACCTACCAATACTGTGTGACATGGCTAAACTTCTCAATGGTCTACTTGGTGTTAAGCTTAAGCTTCGTAAGAACTTATGAAACAAAATTGATTTCATGTGTGGGGAAAATACAGATGAGGAGGAGATATTATGACCACCCATGGAGAGCCTTTACACAAAGGGAAACTTAAAAAAATGCATAGGATATGAAGCCTGGTTTAGGAATACACATACATAATTAATTGTTGTTGGTTTTAACACAGTGACAGGCAGAAAGACTGAATGTCTAAGTGTCTGGCTTTAAATTGTAGAAAAATGAAGTAGAAATGATGCAATATTTCAATGGCTGATGATTGACTGTACCTGTTAAAAGACATTGCATTGTAAGAATTACTGGCCATCTAGGCAGCATTCTAGGTTTGGTGCAGGAAATTAGAAAAAAAACGTGTTTTACTCTGATAACCATTTAATGATTCCTGCTTTGCTAAAATGAGTCTCTCTTTATCATCAGTTTAGTCCTTTCTGAAGTGTTTTGTTGCCCTGTGTTTCAAAATGAATATGCAATTTCCCACTAGAGATGCTCCTAGCAAGCATAATAGTGTTTCTGGCAACTTATTTTGTTTGCCATGCACACATTTCAGATTCGGGTGCAGGAGCAAAGCAGCAACAGGGTCTTATTTCTGAAAAGGTATTGGATATTGGAGGTCAAAGATAGATTTATTAATGAAGGAGTATTGGGGTCCTTGTACACTGAAATCATACAGTGGGGTCTAAAACTTGTATAAGAATGTTGCATTGACAACATTCCAAGAGTAAAGGTGACCCCACTGAGTTTGTTATTGCATTACTTATTACATATGTGGTGACAAGAAATGTGATCAGGTCATTAAGTTCCATTTTTCAATACTTAACTGTGTATTCTAATCCCAAGTACTGTACTGGTGAATAACTCAAAATGGACCATGATCCTCACCAGATGAACTGATTAGGAATTGTGCCTGCAGCTGCTGGAAGGGTTTCATGCCATTATGCATACCTTTTCGTGCTTTCTGGTCCTGGCATTGTTATCCCTTATTTTAAATAGCAGGGCTTTCAGGATCCATGAAACATTAACAGGCATCACCACCCCAGGAGCAATTAAATCTTTATGATGGGGTGATGCCATAATAACCCTGGTAGACTGGTATTTAGGCTCAACATATCAAAGATTAACCAACTGAGGAAGGACACTCATATGGTCCTCAAAAGCACCCCCTTTACTCATACTCTGCCCAGGGCACTGGCTAATTAAGTTAAAAATTCTGCGATGCAGTTTAAAACCCAGTATTTGTCACCAGACATGGGAACATGTTGTAGACATAATATTTTGAATTAGAGTTTCATAAAGCCTTGACACAAGTTAAGGTTTTTATCTCATTCATTCAAAATAGTGCACCTTGTGGAGTGAATAAAGGTGATGGGGAGATGTGTGTTCAGACTGACGCAATTCTGATTTGATAAATATTCACATATAAACATTCATTGATAATAATAATAATAATAATAATAATAATAATAATAATAATAATAATAATAATATCGAGGTGTTGAAGGACCAAAAGCCATTTAAAAAGATATAATTCTAGCAATTATATCAGTTTGATATCACCAAGGGAATTTTATTAAAGAAAGCTGAGGAATATGAGAATGTTACCTGTCAAAGTCTAATTGCTTTATTTCTTGATTAAGGTCCAAATGACTGTTAGCTTAGTTGGACATTTCTATGTTTTCTTGTCCTGAACAGGGCATTGCAGAGATGAGGTTGTACATTAATGGGTTTAGAAGTAGAGGATTCAAAAGTTGTATGAGACATAAACAGGGGCAAACATATGAATCAGATAATGGCAAAATAAATTAGCTTGAGAAAAAACATTGGAAACTGCAAATAAAACTAATGCATCTTAGTGGAAACAGCATAGGCCAAATGGTCAAATGAGATTATTTGGCTCAAGTAGTTCAAGGTCATTTGATATATAATGAGTTTGTTTCATGGTGTAGTAATAATTTTGTCTAGTGTCATCCCTAGAACAGGAAGGAGGCAATGGTCAGTTATAAAGGGACAGAGCAAAATATCAGCAATGTCTTGTCTGGGATAGCCAGAATTTTGGGTTATATGGTATTGGCACATTCTGATTTCGAAGACAGAGAATTGACTGGGTATAGACTAAATGGAGTTCACTTAACTGGGCTAAATTTAGACATATTCAGTCTTTATATATGTTTCTTGCTTTAGGAAATTAAGTCTAGGTAAGTTGCACCAGTTAGGACTGTATTATTTTTATTTTAGGGAGCTCCAATAAAAAATGAAGAAGGGGCACTGGTTAGGGAAGTGAGAATAAGGATATGAGAAATGGTAGAGCAGTCCACAGTTCTGCAACTTGTCAGAATGAGGTTTGGTGGGTGAAGAGTTGGTAGTTGGGCACAGGTTCCAACTGACACCACCAGGGGGATCAGATACTTCCTAAAAAGGCATTAAGTTAAAATGTGCCTTGAAATATGAGAAGAAGTTGTGTTGCATAGAAAAGTAAAGTGGGTGGACACTTCAGGTAAGTTGGTTAGTTTTGTCAGGCAGGTAAATGTCTCCACACAGTGAAATGAACACTTCATGCTGTCATGCTCCCATAATAAGGTATGCTGAGGTGACTCCCCAGTCCTAGATAATGATTGGCTCTGAGCAACTGTTTAGGTGCCAGGGATAATTGACAGAGTTACTGAGTTGATAGAAGTAGCAGAAGAGGTTGGTACTGGTTTGACTGTGCTAGGACTGGAAGCCAGGCTAGCTGGCAATGCACAGTGAAAAAGCTAACTCATAATTCCGACAGTGTTAACTATAATGGATGATCTGGACAGTTGGAATAGTGTCACTGAGTAGGTTGAACAATGGGATGGAGTAACCAGTGCATGTTTTGATGATGAACAGTGTTATCTTCTAATAAATAAAAGACCGTTATAATTGCTGCTTGAGATAAAGATACTGAAGTAGAATTTCAGTTGCATTTCTGAGAAGTTGCATACGAGTGTAGTAATTTACTAAGATGTGGGTAAAATTATTTAAAGGTATGTTTTATGGATCTACTTCTACATTTTGAACTTTCAAAACATTGAATTTCTTATGGTGGAGACCATATGACTGAAGTTTTGATACTTTGAACCATTTAAATGGAGATCACCATACAGCATGGAATGCTATAGTTACCATTTTTCTTACTGTAATGTGATCTTGGAGTTTGTATATTAAATTAGCAGAGGGTGTGTGGCATGCAGGGAGGCAAAAATTTTGAAGTTTCAAAACTTCAACCTTATGGTCTCGACCGTAAGAAATGTAATGTTTTGAAAGTTCAAAATTTAGAAAGACCCATGTTTTACATACCTACCTACTAAATTAATTATCTTTTATATTGCCAACAGTTTGTGCTGTTTAAATGGAGAACTGCAATACAACTTTACTTTAGCCTCATTCCATATAATAATAATTGTAAAGATTTTTTCCATTTGTGTTTCAGTAAATGATGTCTCTATAATTTTGAAACATTAGAAAAGTCTACAGTAAGTGAAAAGCAAGACCTATGGTTAAACTTATTAGTCATAATTTAGCTAGTGCCATGGCATAGAGCGATAAAGCCCTGGGTTCGATTAGCAGCTCAGGCGTATAAGTTGCTGGTAGGGACAGAGGGATGGGCAGGTGGATGAGTGTGCCTTCCCTTTGATGATCTTTGTTGGGGGCTGAGGATGTCACTGTAAGGGGGCAGATTTCAAGGTGGGGCAAGGTGATGGATCTTACAAAGCTGCTGCACAGGCAGGGTGACACACCTCTCATCCTCATTGCATATCTATTACCTGGATGTGACCATGCAATCAGAGGGAAGGAGAAAGGGAATAATAGGTAGGTCATTAAAGGACCCCCCTATCCCTGGAGGCTGAAGTTAGCAAGACCTCACAAAACACCCTCTCTATTTACACTATCCATAATCAGAGTAAGTCTGGGGGTATAGGGAGAGGCCAGCAGACCTGGGAATGGATGCCGTCGCCATAAGTATGACACAGGGAAGCAGAATGGCTAAAAAAATGCCCACAATTTTTAATCAGGTTATGAATCTGGTGCTATAGGAATCGACTAGAAGAAAAATAGAACCTTATCCCACAGATTTAGGAATAACAGGAAGCTATTTATTTTCTCCAGTCATAAAGGTATCTTATTATCTGCATGGAAGGATTCCATTTATAACAGCATCCTTCTCACTTTTGTGACCTATAATAGAAGTACTGTCACAGATTTATCACAGTGTCAGCTGGAAAGAACTGTTAATTTTAATTAATTGCTTCTTTCTGCATTGTTTTGTTGGAACTAAAAAGTAGGATGTCACGTTATGAATAAAACATCAAAAAAAATGTTGGCACTTAACAAATCCTTGCTGTGACTGAAGAAAATAGGATTTTGTTCTGTGAATAAAAAATAAATATTCACTCCACAGGAGGCTGATTCAGCACCAGTGTGACAGTTTAATGTACACTGTCAAGTCTTCGGTTTCATCGACTTTCCAGTTTCAAAAGCATTTTATGATTGCATTTGTTCTGTAAAATATGCTGATGTAGATTTTATTCTTTATGATCTTTTTTTTTTCTAGCAGAGAAGTTGCTGTTTGTTATTATAATGTTGTTTTAGATGTTAAAAATAATTTTGCCTTTATATTAAATATTTCTGATGATATGCAATGAGAAAAAAATCTGTTCCTTTGTATCACTTTCTCCACCATAATTGTTTGTTTCCTGCTGTTATTGTCATATGTATGCTGAAACATTTGCTTTTACAGTAAAATGAGAACAGTAATGTACAGAACAACAATGCCACCATTTCACAAACTGGTAGATGCAAAGACACAAGCAAAAAAACGTAATTCACACACAGATGCACAAGTGCACATATGCACAATCTCTCTGTCATGCACACACAGGCACACACACACACACACACACACACACACACACACACACACACACACACACACACACACACACACACACACACACACACACACACACACACACACACACACACACACACACACACACACATTAAAAAAAGAAAGTTAGTTAAAGGTTCAAGTATGAAAGTTTAAATCACAAGACACTAAAGAACCAAATCACCAAATGCAAATGTCCAAGAAAATCGCATGAATGAAATATTAAACTGTAATTTATGTATACTAACTTCATGGTCACCCAGACACAAACAAGAGGAATTTTCACAACATGAATGAATCGCTGCTGAACACATATGGAAAACACACTGCTAGTGATTTTCTTTTGATAAGAGTTATCTGGATGTTCCACTTCATTGTCTTGTGACTCAGGGTATCTGAAAGCAAACTGTAAATATTCTGATCCAGATTCATGAATGCATACTCTGTCCCCCAGATTCTCAAAAGCTTGCATGGCGTGCAAGATCAGTACAGGAGCTCAAGCAGGCAATATGTCCGCCGTGCAATCCAGGAAAAGCCTGCAGGGTGTGCACGAGCGCTTCTGCACTAATCTTGCACGGACAAAGCCCTTGTATGCAAATCACCCCATTTGCAGGATAAATCCATGCAAATGAGGTGAAATTGCAATCCAGGAAGCTTGCGACCCTCTGTGCAGGACTAGTGCAATCAGCAGAAATGTACTCGGTTAGTAACCGAGTACATGTCTGTAAAATCCAAAATGGAGCTATGACAGCCCCAAATAAATGCTGCATAGCATGTAGTAAGCATGCCAATGGCCAAGTATAAGGCTAGTGGCATTGCAAACAGTACAAAAATTTAAAAAAATCAACTATTAATTCCTATCAACCAATCCCGGCTGTTTAAGAGTAGGGCAGCGGCGCGCAAACAGGATCGGGGGAAAATAACAAAAGAAAACTAAATCAAGCATTCTAACTACAATCAGTATTTTGCCATGCAAGTCGATGGCAGGCAGAAGACAGCATGGCCAGTGAGTAGTGGTTGCTAAGGGGGGAGGCTCAGTGTGAGACATGTAACTATGCATTAGTAGGCAATCGTATGCAAATGAGGGGAAGGATAGTGAATCCCAGTTTTCCCCAGGATGTGTCGCAGGTCCCAAAAGTGTAAGAGTATGAATTGCTAGGTGCAAGCCTAGGAGGTAGGTGACATCATGGGGGGAGAGTCAGGCATACTGTAAGTGGATTGGAGCCATGTGCCTCGGGGTTGCTTCTAGCTAAGAACAGCTAAGCTAGGAGGTGTGTCTAAACCTGCCTAGCAGTCTTTACAAAGCCTCAGCAGGTGTGCACAGCATGCACTGGGTCATACAGGAAGAAAAAATAAGTTAAACCAGGAAATAGCAGCAGTGTGCACATTTGAGCACTCTGCGCAGTGCGCACATGGGCTTAAACAGAAAGGCAATGGGAAGGGAAAACAGCACTAGGAAGGTAATCAAGGAGAACTAGCTTAGCTGGCAGGTGAAATGTATCAGAATCAGCCAATTACACAGGCAGCAGACCAGCCCAGCCCAGAACACTACTATAAACTAAGCAAACACCTTCCTCTCTGGTTTTTCCCACACTCTAAACCACCGGTGTATACAAGCAGGGAAATTTTAACTAACAAACCTACAAAATGAGAAGGGCTGCAGCAGGCAACATAGAACAACATGTGCAAGAGGCTGAGGGTGGTGAGGATGTGAATGCTGTCAAGAGGAGACAGAGAAGAGTGTACAGACCCAGGGTAACCTACCAGGGGCTACATGAGCTGGAGATAGTGGAGTGCTATACGGTGGACAGAGACCTCCTACAGAAATGTGTTGTGCTGTGCCAGCCACATCTGTCACACCAAACTGACCGAGGGAAACCCATCCCAGTGGATACCAAGGTATGTTTAGGCCTAGGTATACTAGCCACAGGTACGTCCCACAGCACAACTGGGAATATCATGGGGATCTCACAGGCATCAGCATCCAGAGTATTCCACCAGTTCCTGGATGCCATGTCAGCACATGCCAGTGAGCACGTATATTTCCTCAACACCCGTGAGGTGTTGACCAGCAATATGCATCTCTTCCACCAAATAGCAGAATACCTTGGGGTAATGGGTGCTATAGACTGCATGCACATATGCATCATATCACCACCCAGTGAGCAGGGTAGGGCCTACATCAACTGCAGGGGCATCCCCTCCATCAACTGCCAGGTCGTATGCGATGCCCAGGGCATTATACAGAATGTGTGTGCAGGCTGCCCTGGAAGCTATGATGATTCCCACATATGGCATCTGATGCAACTGTACCAGAAATTTGCCAATGAGAACATCCACTACGGCCACCTAGTGGGGGATGCTGGATACACACTGGCGCCGTGGCTGATGACACCCATCAGAAATGCACACACACCTGAACAACAACGCCATAATGAGGCACATGCCAGACATATAATAGAGCATGTGTTTGGGATGCTCAGTTCACAGTTCTGGTGTCTGGACACATCCAGGGGAGCCTTGCAGTATTCACCAGCTACATGTACCCAAATTGTTATGGTATGTGCTATGCTACACAATATGATCCTGCAGAAACAGCTGCAGCAGGAACAGCATGGGGCAGCGCCACACAGTCCCCCACCAATGCCAAGGCCTGCACAGGCACAAAGTGACCTGGAAGAGGAACAACCTGAGCCTGCCTCAGTAGGCAAAAGGACGTGTGCCCAGTATGCCCTGGCCTTGGCAAAGAGGCAATGCATAGCACATGCACTGACACAGTTGGCACCCAGCGAATGACACCTCTCTCTGACTCGCACATACAGTAAAAGGGATGACAAATATGACACTACCTGTGCTCAACCATGTATATGGAGTGTACTATGTGCATCCAACATAGGCAGCCCACCAGCACCATCCACAAGCCTGGCACACCCACAAGGTAAGTCAATCAACCTACCAATTGTCATATGGAGTAGAATGTGTTGCTACATGTAGCTATGGTATGGAGGTGAGCATGCAAGGAAAATGGGTGGCTGGATGTTATGGCAGCAGACAGTAGACACCCATAGTGGCACCATGACATCTGTAACACATACTGGGGTCACCATAGTAACCAGTACTACACAGGGTGACAAAACCCACTGCAGGAAATTTGCTGAGCGACATGTGTCCACATGACTTACACATGCCAGTCAGGATGGTTCACATATCCAACAACAATGTCAGGCAGCAGGACAGGTGTAGACAAACCCAAACAGAGCCTGTGCCATGGTCCCAGAATGATGGGTATGGTTAACCCCCCCCCCATGCCTAAACAGATAGACCACAACAGGGCAGGCAGTGGTATTTTAGTTCTGAAGGGTAGGAAGTCAGACAATAATATGTATGGCAACCAAAGCCACAATCTGTAGTACACTGGTATGCCTCTAGCCAGCACAATAGGTAAGACTACAGACTGAAATGGAGTACCTGACATACCAGTACAGTCCCAGCAAATGAGTACAAGTGTCAGGTGTGCCCCCCATCCTATGTAGACATATAGCAACAGTCAGATGTGCCCCCCAATCCTGTGTAGAAATGTTAAAATAGTCAGGTGTGCCCTCCCCCCAACCTACATAGAAATATAATAACAGTCAGGTGTGCTCCTCCCAATCCTGTGTAGAGCTATAGAAACAGTTGGGTGTGCCCCCCACTATGCAGAAATGTAGTAATGGTCAATGCCAAATGATCGATGGATACCCTACAGAGATAGCATGCTACCTGTCGGTGTACAACACAAAGGTCAACACTGCAGTACAAACTACCCGGACTTGACCCACACATGCAATACAGATGGCCATACTGGGCATGCTCATACACTTAAACACATGACGGCCATGTCTGCAAACACCAGTGGACCAGACATATCTGGCAGTTGCAGTTGTTAGTGCAGACACCCGTTAGTATGCACCACTCTTAAACACATGACGGCCATGTGTGCAAACACCAGTGGACCAGACATATCTGGCAGTTGCAGTTGTTAGTGCAGTCACCCGTTAGTATGCACCACTCATGCCTTGCACACACAGTGGGTAGGAATACAGACATACATGTAAGGACAACACACTATAATAAGCCAAAGGTAGATGGACATAGATGTGTGGAAGAGGGTGACTGTGACAAGGAGCCATCCAGGCCTGTACCACCCAGCACACAGCCAAATGGCCCCAAACACATAAGGTAAAGATGTCACTCACTGCAGATACTAGCCACCAGTATCTGTCAGCATTACAGACCATGTGGTGCACATGCCAGCTGTGCAACATGACTATACAAGGAAGCAGTCATCTAGCAATATACATGTACCTGTGAAATATGACCTGTGTGTGTCCGCATGTGGCATGTCAGCCCCTACATGAATGGGTAATGGCCCATGCACACACACTGCCCACCCCATAGCCCTACTATGACAAGCCTGCTGAGGTCATCCAATGTGAAATACACCTTTGGGAGAGTTGTAGCCTAGAAATCTCCATGGTGCATCCCATAACTGTGTACTGCTGTAGTGTGATAAGTTAGGTAAACTTCAAATCCCACAGATGGCAACTGTGTGTGTGTGTGTGTGTGTGTGTGTGTGTGTGTGTGTGTGTGTGTGTGTGTGTGTGTGTTTGTGTGCATGTCTGTCTGACTGTGTAGAGAGCAATGCTTTTAAGGGTAGTCACACTCCCAACAATTTAAATGCACAACTTAGGCAAGGCTGCTGATATCATCCACCTAGAAATACACCTCTGAGAAGCTGTAGTCCAGTAATCTCTGTAGCACTTCCTGTAAGTGCGTACTGCTGTAATACGACAAACTTGTTAGGTAGGAGTTCTATATCCAGACATGGCAACTGTCTGTGTAAAAAGCAATGCTTTTTAGGCTAGCCACACTCCCCACAATCCAAATGCTCAACCTTTGCAAGGCAGCTGATGTCATCCATCTAGTAATAAACCTTTCGGAAGCTATCGCTCAGTAATTTCTGTAGTGCATCCTGTAACTGTATACCGCAGTAGTGTGATAAACTAATAAGGTAGGAGTTCTATCCCCCAACATGGCAACAGTGTGTGTCTGTGTAGAGAGCAATGCTTTTTAGGCTAGCCACACTCCCCACAATCCAAATGCTCATTCTTTGAAAAGCAGCTGATGTCATCCACCTAGTAATAAACCTCTGGGAAGCTGGAGCCTTGTAATCTCTGTAGTGCATCCTGTAACTGCATACCACTGTAATGTGATAAACTAGTTAGGTAGAGAGCAATGCTTTTTAGTCTCGCTACACTCACCACAATCCAAATGCTCAACCTTTGCAATGCAGCTGATGTCATCAACCATGTAATACACCTTCGAGAAGACGTAGCCCAATAATCTCCATAGCACGTCCCAGTGTAGTGTGACAAACTACGTAAGCAGGTGTTTTATTCCCTGACATGTCAAGTGTGGATGTTTGTGGGTCTGTTCATTTGTCAGTGTAGGGAGCAATTCTTTTGAGTCCATTCACAGACACTATAACCTTCAATGGTCCACATTGACAAGTGTGCTGATGTCATCAACTGTTAAATACACCTTTGGGGAAATGATAGGCCAGTATTCTCCATGATGCATGCTGTAACTGCGTACTGCTGTAGTGTGATAACCCCAGCCTTGGCAATTGTATGTGTGTTTGCGTCTGTGTAGAAAATAATGCTTTTTAGGGTAGGCACACCCCCTACAATTTAAATGCTCTACTTTGGTAAGGCTGCTGATGTCATCCACCCCAAAACACACCTCTGGGAGGGTTATAGCGCAATACTCTCTGTAGCATGTGCCATAATTGTGTGCTGCTGTAGTGTGATTCAGAATCCTGGTAGGGTTCTATACCCACCCATGGCAGTTCTGGATGTTTTGTGTGTGTTCCACTGTCTGTGTAGGGAGGAATGCATTTTAGGCTAGTCACACTCAGTACATGTCAAATGCCCTACTTTGGCAATCCTGCTGATGTCAGCCAATGTGATATACACCTTTGGGGAAGGAGTACTGCAGTAATAACCATGGCGCATACTATAACTGCATATTGCTGTAGTGTAATAAACTAGTTAGGTAGGGGTTCAACTCCCAAACATGACAGGTGTGTCTGCATGTGTGTTTGTACCTCATAACCTGTGTGGAGGGGAGTGTGTTGGGCCAAATGTGTAGTGGGTTTTGGAATTTTCTTATATGGTATCCCTAGTACATATCACAATGTCCACTGTGTAGGGAAAGCAGCTGTGAAATAGCTGAGAAGCTGGGGTGTATATCCATACCCATACATGTGACAACAAGGCCAGGCAATCACAGTTAGCAACCCTAGTATTACCCAGAGCACACTCTCAACCTATGTCTAATGCACACACACACACACACACACACACACACACACACACACACACACACACACACATGCACATGGCGAGGCAACAGCCAAGATGTGTGCAGTACACTGCATACTGGTGACTGATAGTAACAATGGTGTGACTGCAGTGGCCTACAGAGGCCATGGCACCCTGTCCAGCAGTACGATAGGCACCTAATTGCAGACAGTGCATGTTCAGTATGTTTCCTACCGGATGCCTACAACAACTGTGGTTCCATCAAATGTGATCCGCAAAGGACATACTATGCCTTACACACATGCCCTGTATGGACAGATGCCACTAACACCAGGGAATACCTGTAGCATGCTACCAATGTAGGTGCAGGGTCAACCAGCTGTCCATTACTTGGCCCTGCCACATGATGGTGGGACTGTCACATCTGATGATAACATTCTGTGTACACAACATGAGCCAGACAAGCCAGGGGACACTTCCACATGCCACTGTACATGAATGTGGGATGTGTGCACATCCCAAACACCATCCATGTCATGGTGTATAGAACGCATACATGCCAAGCATTGCACAGCACTGGCCATGCACAATAGTAACCCAGGAGACTGGATGGTGAATACTATACCCATCTGTGTGGTCCATTCCTGACACTACACCCCTTAGCCATAATGCAGACCATTCTCAAATGGCCTGATGCCAAGGTATACCCATCACCTAGTCTTGTACAGCCATCTGGCACTGTCAACCACTACACACCCATGAAGCAATGCACACATGACACTGGTTCTAGCACCCTGTGTCTGTGTGTGTAGTGTGTGATGCTACCGACCACATTCACACCCAGTACCACCCCCAGTGGCATACTGAAGCATGCTCTCTAATTTCAGACACCGTCACACACCCTTTGACCATAGAACACCAGGATAAACCCTGTGGGCCAATTTATACCTATGCATTATTGTATTGTGGCAAGGTAACTGGTTAGGACATGTATTTGTTACCCTGCCAAGTGTGGCAATGTATATGAGTCCCTTACAGAGTGTGGCTGTGTGGATTCTGACATCTGTTCATGTGAACAGGCTCATGTGCTACACCTACTGTATCGCAACAGTGTTGCAGATGTCACTCACCAGCACATATACTTCTGGACAGCTCAACAACATGTAAGTTATGCGGCGCATGCAGTAACTGCATACACATGTGATAGCTATGTGCAGCAGTCAGGTGTTTGAAACCCCATACTGGTAGGTGTGTGACACAAACATGCTTACATTTTACTCACCCACACCTTCCCTAACATACTTTGTCTCTGTCTGTCCCATCCACACCCTCTCTGGTGGATGTGGGATGTACACCTGTTTTGCTAGGCAGCAGCTTGTGTTTTGTAAGTGATGGTCATAATCAGCTGATGGCCTCTGCACCAATTGCAGTCCTCCTCTAGCTGAGTGCATGTGGAACAGCTGTGGTAACATTCCCATAGCCAATTGCATGGTAAAACACTCCAATATCTAGGAACATCATTTTGGCATTGGTCCTTTACATCCACTTGTAGGCAGGAACTAGATCTGTCATTTGAAGAAATGCAGCTCAGATGGATTGGGGACTTACCTCTAACAACTTACACTGTGGAAACAGGGCAACACACAGGAGGGGGGTGTGCCTGGCCTGACTACAGACTGTAAGTGCTGCTATACTGCATGTGGAGTAATGTTGGTTTAACAGTGTGTGTGTGTGTGTGTGTGTGTGTGTGTGTGTGTGTGTGTGTGTGTGTGTGTGTGTGTGTGTGTGTGTGTGTGTATGGATATGGCTGTCCTACATGTTGTAATACCTGCCGTGTCAGTACTGTGTTTATGAGGAATCTGCATCTGCAGGGTCATCTGCAGACTGGGCAGTGTGTTGTGCCCTTGGTGTCATGTGTTACCCACAGAGCATGTATCTGTGAACTGCAGAAGATAGTGTGAGGATTGCAGTCTGTAGATGGTGAAAGCCCTGGCAGTTACTGACTTCATATCCCTCATAGGACACATGTTGCAACAAACCCTGTTACGACAGTGCATGTATGAGGTTAACACAGCAACATGTCAATATTGGCCCTGTGTAGGTGCTTCCAGCCACAACTCTGTCAACCTTTGTACATATGTTGTGTATTATGAGGTGCATGTGTGCTATACACTATCATAAGGGCCATCATATCTGATAGCAAGCCAGGGAGACATCAGACTGCTACACATGTTATGTACAGTATTGGTAATATTTGCCGACATTACCAGGGCATTCCATGATCGTTTGCACAGTACTGAGGTCTGTGTAACTATGATGACTGTTGACAGTGTGTGCATTGTGAACATGTTCTTTAGCCAGTGTACAGACTGTAGTAGATGTCATTGTTATAGGTCCCATCCTATCTGATGTTGCATGCTGCTCCACTTCATGTTATCATATTAGTTTACATGTTTGTAGGGCCATACACACACATGTCTCATACCACAGACAGACAGCAGACCACACCGTGTTTCAGCCCAGTATATGTAGGGTTAGTCTGTGAGTGGCACATATGAGGATGTTGTTGAACAGATAGTCCATATACTGCACTTTTATGCTGGCTTACCATATGTGGCTGTGGCTGTGTTCACATTGTATTTGGTTATGCACCTTCACACAGGTGTATCTTACCCTGTGGTGTGACATGCTTGCAGAGCCTGCTATATATGCAGGTATATGTGCATTCCCCCATAGGAGATGTTGGCCAGTGATGAGCCAGTCTGCCTGTAGCCTGCACAGTGCATTGTTACATGTCTAGCATCTTAGTGTACTTATCCAGTGAGATGTCATGTAGAGATACTTTCTTGATGTACTGCTGCCGGATCTCCCTTAACAGTCATGTATGTCAGACAGAGCAGTGGGATGTTGTACAGATGTATGTCACTATCTAATGGGTAGTATGTGGCCATGGCAACCCTGTACCAGTGGTATTATGTATCAGGCCAGACATGGGTGTGTGAATGCATACCTATGATGGCATATGTATACCAGTCATTATGTGTTATACCCATCTACATGGCTGTTAGCATCCATATTGTCATGCATGGTACACATGTTTCGCACTAAGGGTTTCTGTGTATACCTCCAGACTGTAAAGAAAGTTTCAGAATGTCCACATATATTGGCCAATATCTGTGCTGCAGTCCATGGGGGCATTATGTGCTAGCAGTGGTACTTTACCAAGATGTCCTTAGGATATCTGTCAGTAGCCAGTGGCACGCATGTGGAAAGCAGATGTGACCTCCCACACATACAATGTCTGTGAAGACAATGCCAATTACAGTAGCCATAGTCTACCAATATACCTGCTATAAATACCTGACATCCACTTGCACTATGTCGTTGGGACTATAGGGGCTGGGGTAGGCCTACACTCCATGTCCTGGACATATGGTGAGGATATCTATACATATATACATCCAGATATATATCCATGTTTACACATGTACATATTGACATATATAGATTGGTATGTATAAGTACATAGATATACATACACACACAGATATATACATATACAGAGCAATATATGTTTACACATATACAGATAGTGATACATATGCACATAAACATATGGATATCTACAGATATATCGACAGCAGTAGGTATATCAGTATAGATATGTATGCACATATAGTCATAGATATCTAAATATATACCAACATAACTAGGCATATCTGTTCATATAGGATGTGCATACATATATAGCTATATACACATAGCTATATGTACATATACGTATACCTATATATACACATATGTATAGATGCATATATGTATAGATATGTAAACATATGTACATATGAATAGGTGTACACATGGCCATATATATATGCAGCAGTATAAAGATGTGTATACAGACATATGTATGTGTATACCTGTGTATGTGCATGTAGACATCTATACACCTATATGTATACAACCATATACCTGTCATGAGTAAACGTCACGGTTGCGTATACCCTCCCACATGTATTCCACCGTATGTATCTGCTATGTGTATATTATGATAAAACAACATATGTGATGCAACAGTCATATTAATGACAAGGACTACACAATCTAGGATGTAAAGCAAGTGTTCAATACCACTCAATTTGGGTAATGACAGCTATATTGGTAACACAATAGCTGTCCCCACAGTGGTCATGGCATAGTGGTCATGTGTTGTGGCTTCAGTGTAAAGGGCCCTGAGTTCATGACCTGCAAGGGCTGCTCATTATGTTGCTGGCCAGAACAAGGACTGTTGGATACAGAGTGGTTAAGGCAGTGTTTGTGCAATGTTGGCCACACATGTCAGTTTCACGACATTGCTAGGTAGGGGTCTAGTCCCAGTGTTGGCAAGTAACTGTGTGCATGTATGTGGATGGGTCTACATCAGGTTGCAGGGTACACACACCTCAGCGGGCCACCTGTTCATGTGGCAAAGGCAATACCCGGTATAATAACCTGTGAAATGTGTTTGACTATACCCCAGATATGTCACTGCCATGGCGTCAGCACGGTGAAATACCCCGTTGTGTATTATGACTGCAGACCATCCTCATACTGACCCATGTACACCTACAACACACCTACATATCAGTTTAGAGACCACAACAGAGCAGTGTTACTAACAGCTAGAAGGCATCATTGCTGGACGGCTACACTACCTGCCAATTATGCCTTACACTCAACTCCCTAGAACATGTTACACTGCAGGACTGTGGTACACTGGTGTACACTCACCCTGTACATCAGAACCATATCAGTCGGTCCCTGCATCAATGGTATGGATGACAGGGATGGGGCACAGGTATCATCATATGCACAGGGTGTGGAGTTGGTCTGCCAGAGGCCGAGGGTGGCCCATACATTTGACACCATGTGTGTCGATGAGGCGTGTATTCTGGGAAGCTGGCTGAGGTGATGTGGTGTGTGTAGGTATGTGGTGCCCTAGGTGTGTTTGCATAGTGTGTGAGTATGTATGCCCACAGTTCTGCCTTGTGGCTGCCCTACACAGGTGTTTATCAACAGCTGCAGACCATACTTGCCAATGTGTGCAGTTCACTGCCTCCGGCCATGGACACGTGGACTGTGCCTGCCAGGGGTTCTGCAGGCATGTGCAGGTACAGGCGTTGAAGTGCTACTGTCATCTGCTGTTGACATTTGTCCGCTGGTACCACATCCTTCCTGGGATTGGCCAGGACTACATGCACATGGCCTGCTGTGGTGTGGTGTGAACAGCACATGTCCCACACTGCCAGGGCTGCTACTGCCACTACGGAAGCCCCGTGGTGTCCTAGCATGCCCATGTTGAGTGCCAGCTGTTGGTGTTACTGGGCCACGTCCATGCGGGGGTCACCACATCCACACCACATGTCGAAGCACGGACACACCACAGCTGATGAGGGCCATAAGCTCATCATGCTGTCTAGCCGCTTGCTCGTTTGAAGCACGGATGGCAGTCGCCACTTCACGGAGGTTGTCACCTACAGTAGCAAGTGCAGCCCTCTGCAGCCTAAGGGTCTGTCAGGTGTAATGTTCAATATGTGCCTGCACTGCCATTACAACCTGGAACATGCATCTGCTGGTTGCAGCTATATTGCCTATGCCAGGGGCATGATGTCCAGGGGACCTACCACAAGCACCCTGGGACATCCCCCTATGTGGCAGCCTGCCGGACATCTGGCTATGCCTGCTTTGACTTGACACAGTAGTTCTGTGCACTGCCACTGAATACCAGCTGTCCCTCTGCTATGGTCACTGGTGCTGGGGTGTGTAAAGGCACTGTAACTGTGTGCAGAGGTGGGTTGGCTAAAAGGGGGATGTCAAATGTATGTGCAGTGTTGAACCCTGACAACCCCACTTGTGCCTCATCATTATCATCATCTTCATCATCATCGGTGTCTGAATGGATACCAACTTCAGATTGTGTGCGGGTGGGACCCTGACCCGGTATGATGCCCCTATATGTGTGGGCTACTATGTTGTAGCCATAATACCTCCCACTGGTGTGTCATGTGTATGTAATGCTCACTACATGCCAGATATGCTGCTTCTTCGGCCCATCAAGTGTCAGCTGTAATATGTGGATACACTCCCTGGTGTTGACTATTCCTTCCCCAATGCATCTGTAGAGCTGCATACATGGGCTGTAGGTGACCTCTCCGCTGACAGCAATATTAAGTGTGTACCTGGGGTCTACCTTCCCTCTGGATGCCTGATCCAAGCTACAGGCCATATTATACTAATTGCTGTCCTGTGAGTACATGACAGGTATTCCTGGTGTACAATGTGGCACTCCATGTCCATGTACTACACAGTCCCAAAGGGGGGCATACAGTCATATGAACACCCCGCAATCACACAGGTGCATACATGGCCACACACACATGCACACACACACACACACACACACACACACACACACACACACACACACACACACACACACACACATACACATGCAGGTGAGGATGCACAATGATCATACACACAGTCCTCCAATTATCCATCTGCCAACATGCAGGACATATGGTACATGCAGTTCAGCTATACTCACACCATGCTAGCAGCAGTATACATGTGTAAGATGCATGTGCTGGTGACTAGGTGATGCCCCTTCACCTGGATATCTCTGCACCCATGTACACATTATTGCTGTGTAACTGTTCTGCACCCTGCCATGTACTGTGGCCCACAACTCACAGGTGTCCAACCCATTGCAAATGTGTAGTACTGTGTCAGTTATGGTAGCTGTACCTCTAACAGCCCCTTAGTGTTTCAGCAACACATACCTGGGATGATATGTGGACTGTTGTCATTGGTGAATCCCAGATGCCTGATTTATAGCTGTCAACATCAACAGACCATGTATGGCCACTGCAGAACTGCTTACACTGACAACCATCAGAGCATACCATGGCTATGGGGGAGTACACATCATTATTGCTTTTACACACACATCTGTGATCTGGCATGGGACCATAGCACTGCAGATCTTAGCTGTACACACACCCGGTATGTAACATATGTCCTGTACATTCACATGTAGTGTATACAGATTGTGGTAGGTGTGCAGCTGCTGACCGCAATGCATACACACGATGTGGGGATGTGTGTGCACACCTTTATCATGATAGTTTCTCACACCTCTTGTGTGTACTACAGCAATCACTGCTCATGGCAGGCGTATACCAGCATGGGCCTTCCGCAATTGCCAATGTATGTTCAGCCTACCCTACACATGTCCCCCTATTCTACATGATTGCAAGGTCCACTCATGTGCACACCCCATGGTATTCACACAATGTCGTCATTATTGCAATGTGGGTAGGGTTACGGCTGCCACAGGTCCTGGACCTGACTATATGCAGATAGAGCCATTCCTAGCATCCTTAGGATCCCTGCTGCAGTGCACTGGTGTTTCATGCTGAGACCCCCCCCTCAGCATTTATGCAGATGCATGACAGGTTAGCCCTATACACAAGTATCAGCTTGCAGTGTTCCATACACTGCACACCACATGTTACAGCTTAGACCCAGCTGATAATGTGGACTAGTGTAATGCTGTATGCCATAGTGTATCTCAGCAGCAGTTGGCATTGCCCTACAAGTATGTACACTGGTGTTGCACTGTATATGGGTGTTGTCCAGAACATGTTGCTACTGTAGGCCATATCTACCAACAGTATGTTACCCCCTGTGGACACTTTTCGCAATGACAGGATGTTAGTTGTCATGCAGGTGTATGACATACCCTTTCAATAACGCATCATGTCTGCCCCTGTGAGACCATGCATTTCACAGCAACAATACATGCACATGTACAGCATGCATTCAGGGTAGGTTTGTTAGATGTGTGCATGGAATATTACATCACCATTACAAGTCAGGTGTGTTGGCATGCTTCTACATAAGACATAATCACCAGCTTCAGGCTACTGCCTTGCTGTTACCCCGGGGGTACCTACATAATGGGTGAGAGATGCAATGTCAGTGGCCACACCTGTGGCAGTGCTACAGGCTAGGTGCAGTACGACCATACATTTGCTTTAAATACACACAGTACTACTACATCTGGACATCTGATTATCACTGCAATACAGCAACACATTAGTTGTATAACATATCAGATATGCATGATCTGCATATACCACTGCGGATATTTACACAACAGTGGTCCACTAATGTGCCCTGTGTCCTTACCTGCATGGTCCTCGGCTGTTGTGTGGGTGACACCCATGTCCACAAAGGGGTCCAGTGGTTGATGTTGTTCAGGATGTGCAGGTGCCACGAGGCTGGCCAGGAACTCCTCCACACATGTCGAGGGGGATGGATGGCATGTCCCCCGTGGCAAGGTGATCTCCCCAGACTGCGGCAGCACTCCGACGGGCATTGCGAGCAGGTCACTGCAATGATGCCAAACCTACTCATAACTGCGTTTATGCAGGCCGACATCATTGACCCTGTGGATGAGATCATTCCACAGGGCGGTCCGCTTCTGCTGTTCCAGTGTTGTCCTGCCAAACAGGACCTGGTAGTGCAGTACCAGGTGGTTTATTATCACATCATTCTCCTCTGCGGAATATGCTGGGAGGTGGCTGTGTGCCATTGTGCCCAAAAAACATGAGGATAGGAACAGGCCTGAGTGACTCATATGGCAAGGTTACCACAGTTCATAATACACATCTCTGTCAACCCCCCCCCCCATATCAGCTTCAACAGACTATACACACAACTCATTAGGTATGGCTACAGCTTAACTACATTTGGACAGATTGTGTAATGTACCACACCTTCTGCTATGTGATTGTAGCCATGTCCCCTGTGTGGACACTAACATTGTAGGCCTGTTACAGACTATTCACTTGCATGTCATTGTCAGGGCCACTATGGTTACATATATGCCAGTGGTATGGCTGCTCTGAGATTGCTGCACATCTGCCAGTCTGTGTTATAGGGGGGGTTCTATGCATGCTGTTGGACATGTACCTGGATTGTGTACACTATTATGACCAACGTATGTACTATGACAGTGACACAATAACATGCATATGTTCCATTGGCCAGCTGATCCACCTCTCCACACCCATCTGCCCATGATACCTGGCCACATCACATGTGTGTGCCAACCTGGTGCCTCCTTGTGTACTGTTACAGCTATACCATCAGGTGGAACCACCCAGGGGATGTTGGCCCACCCCTCTCGGGCACACACTGACATGTCACTGTCCCCTGAGCTCAGGTCTGGGTCTGTTCCATACTAGGCTCCACAGACTCATGAGGGATGTGCTACATCTGTCTGAGGCATCCAATACACATTCACACGGCCAACATACTCCTCCTGCTCAGCCACCAGACCTGGCACCTTCAGAACGTGGACTGCTGTTGTGAGTGAGAATTGCTGGGAGCCTTGTTCCCATTGTGTCCATATTGGGGACCATGGGGCATCCACATCACAGACCACACACACCATCCATGGTGCTTACCCACCACATGTGTCACATACCACCCCTGTAGACTGTCCTCAGTATCTACCAATCTTGACCACCTCCACATGTGTATCTGCCATACTTCCCCATATTTCCATTGCATACTTCACAGGCAGGGGCATTGTGGTGCTAGGATGGGACTAACATGTGACATACCCGTCCATGGTGCACACACTGCCAGCTATAGATATCTGTCTGTATTGCTATGTGTGCTGCTGTCTTGTACATAGCACACATCACTGTGGTAGTGATATAGGGGACATGTCTTACCATACATATCTGTTTGTGTGTGTGTTTGTACAGATGTTGACATTTGCATATCGGTATGTATCTATATGTATGTAGATATATGTGCCTTTATATATATGTGCACATATATATGTCTACACATGGGTATACGTATATTTCTGGACATACATGCTGATATACATATATATCTTTAAATATTATATATGTAACATATGTACAAATATGCATACCTATATGTGGGGTACATTCAGACATCATCTCCACAATCTCACAACACCTTCTTGCACAGCTGCACTGTTCTACCTTGCTACAACACAGACAGGTGCCATATATAGACATGGCCTGACATCAGGGGGGTATATGTAGGACCAGATTGCAGGTAACCCTATTACACACCTATGGCATTCAGGCATGCTACACTACATATTCTCCTGAGTATCCTGCCAGTGGTGGGCCATGGTTCCCACATGTCCATCATAATGGCATTACTACCACCACCAGCTATTAGCCACGTAATATACATACTTCCCATTACACAACACATACTATGATGGCTTACATCTTGTCTGTCAGTTATGACCTGCACAGTTAATGGCTATGGCCCACTACACAGAGGGACAGGCACTATTGTCCATAGCAGTTGTTCAGTTCAACATCATCACAACACCTGATGGCACATATAAATCATTCCCACATCATATATCCCATTATGATGGACCAGGTACTACATTCTATTACATGTATATATACCTCACATACCTGTTGTGGGGAATGATGTCTTGTTGAATGACAGCTGGTTAAATGCATGTGATGTCAGCCTTTTGTTTGAAGAGCTTTGTCTGTTTTTTTTTGTTTGTTTGTTTTTTCTCTCTCTCTCTCTTTCTCTCTCTCTCTCTCTCTCTCTCTCTCTCTCTCTCTCTCTCTCTCTCTCTCTCTCTCTCTCCAGTAAATGGATTGAGATGTTGGATTGAGCTGCTTTGAATAGATTGCAGCCTGGCTTTAGTAGGTGATGCACATGATCAGGTGATGGCCACTGCACCAATCAGTGACCTCCACTTGGTAACTGCATGCAGCTTGCTGTCTAGTACTTCCAATTACCACTGTCATGGCAAGCACCTACTACAAATGCCCACATCATGTGGGCATGGTCCCTTTACCTTTTCTGTGTGATGAACATCCTTCCTGTATGTGGGCATCTGTGTTACAGACAGCAGGTAGCAATACTTCTTACAGGAGAACTGGCACACTCAGGCCAGCTACATATTTGAAGGAGGTTCCAGAACTACAGACAGAGTGTGAGTAGAGTTGTGTTATGTTTTGTATAGTACTGGTGTTACTGGGTGTGTATGTACATACTAGTTCTCCTTGGAATGCAGTCTGTCTGCATAGCTCTCAACTCTAGGCCTATCCTCTTGGTGGCCAGAGGTGTGCCTATCATGTTTTGTCTGTCCACCACACAGGTGCTGTATCAGATATTTCACTGGCAGTGTGTGTTGAGTGCTATCAGTACATGGCTACATCAATTTATGTTTCTAACCTCAATTCCCTGATTAAGGGTATGTTGCAGACTATCCTGTAACACCAGAGACTTGCTTAGTGTATGGCAACAGTTGTCCACATATGGGTCTGGGTTCTAGCCTCTGTCCTCCACCTACATACCAAGCTTTGCACATATGACATACTGTCAGGGGTTGTTCTGTAGTGGGCTGGGAGTATACCACACTGCTATTGCTGCCATCAGTCCACTGCTGTTGTATCCCCCACTCATACGGTGAGGCTGAGGCCATATATGTGTGGGCTTCACCTACACAATACATGTGTGCCCTTATGCAATCCAGAGGCAAGTGTATGTAGCAGAGGTATATGCGCCTGTATTATTGAGTCTAGGAGGGATGCACCATAAATACCCTAGGCTGTTACAACATGTGGGAGTATCAGGGGTGTGCTGCCTTAAGGTATCTGGATGTACAGTACCATACACTTCACCTATATTTACACTACTTACATAAATTGGGTTGATGCAGGCTTACTGCCTCCTTCCATACAGTCTGTTCTGTTTGTCAGTGTGCTTGTGATGGTATCAGTTCTGCCTTGTTATGTAGCAGTTACATCCCATTTGGTCAACTGACGTCTTTACCACTTAGTGATTTTGTACAGTGTGTAGAGAGAGGCTGCTGAACTATACACCTGCATTACATACTGTTGATTGTTTGGTAAACTGTGGCCCAGTCTGTCTTTACTATTGTACAATTTGTAGGGCTTGGCCTGGACAGCAACAGTTGTAAACCTTTCCAGACTACTGTATTAGTATAACTGTTTCACAGTGGCATTACTCTGTTTAAATGGATGTCAGTGTCTGAACAGCTATAATACATGGCATATAAAACTGTAATAGTACACAAATAAAGGTTATCCATTTCTGCAAACCTGTGTGGGGTGTTTTATCCTATGACCTCTCTGTGGGCACATGTTGCAGGCAACAATTGTCATTTGTATCTGTGGCCCATACAGTGTCCAGTTGTGACGGTGTTAACTGTAGGCATAGTGGCTGTTCCATATTATGTGTACCTTTTAAATATGTATCTACTGTACATATCTCTGCGTGTGTCTGTGTAGTCACATGTATATCTATCTATATATATATATATATATATATATATATATAAAACACCAACAACGAGATAGCCGACACCACAAAACCAAAAGTTCAAAAGCACGAAACTTTACATGCCCAACAAACCACAAAACCACAATCCCGACAATCAGCAAAACAAATACTTTTTCCGTAAAACACACACATGACACAAGCACACCAAAAACCTTACAAACCTACACTAAACCTTACATACACAACTATCTATGCACTAACCTTAACCCAAACCCTAACTCTAAGGTCCATCACTATCGCACACTCACCTAATCTGCACCCTAACCCTAACTCACTTAACTCGCCCCTAACCCTAAAGTCTGTCAGTATCGCACGCTTACCTTACCCGCACCCTAACCCTAACTCACTTAACCTGCCCCTAACCTTAAAGTCTGTCACTATCGCACACTTACCTTACCCGTACCCTGACCCTAATGTCCATCACTATCAAACACTTACCTTAACATGTCGGTGGTCTCAGCGTCGGGATTTTCAATCGTCGGTCATCTCCTTGGTCAATCTTCCAGTGTTGGTTATCTTGTTGTCGGCATTGACAGCATTCAGTGTTTTCAGGTAGACCCATATATATATATATATATATATATATATATATATATATATATATATATATATATATATATATATATTGATATGTTGTATCTGTTTAGATATAACTATATTTACTCACACAAATACATTTACATGTTGGAATACATTCTCTGTACTGTTGAGTGACTGGGCTGGTTGATATGTTTTGAATACATCAGGATTATGTATATCTGATATGGCTTAGTGATAAATCAGTTTGCTTATGGTGTGTGGGGTTCTGAGTTCGAGCCTAGCAGAAGCCATTTATTTTGTTGCTGGGCAAAACATGGGCTATTGAATACAGACTGGTAAAGGCAAGTTCAGTCAGTTGTTAGTGGGTTTGTGCGGAGGTCAGCACTGCTAACCTGCCATTGCATCTGCGTACAGGGTGTTAGCTTCAGAGTTGCTTAACCAGTGTAGGCATTGCTTACTACCACGCAAACGGGCTTAGGCTCACTTACTAGTGCTTACATATGCTTACTATTGCTTATTTGTGCTTAAACCTGCCTACTGGTGCCTTATTCAGTCTGACACTGATACTTCACATGTGAATTTCTTGCGGTACTCCAGTATATATATATCTATATATATATATATATATATATATATATATATATATATATATATATATATATATATATATATATATATATATATATATATATATATATATATATATATATATATATATATATATATATATATGTTATTTAGTGGGTTTTGCAACAAAACTTTTGGTTATAATGTGCTTTGCCATGTAAAGCAGACTGTGCTATAGTAGGACTCGAACGGGGAATGCCTGCTCATTAGGTGGATGCCCACTACACTATTGCTGTGCTGCTTCATTTGCATATTTCTTCCATAATGCCATACCTATAGTTCCTTCCCCCACCCCCCCAAGCTCCAAGTACACAGCAACCATCCATTCTCCAGTTGCTAGCCCAGCCATGTCACACCTCCGCACATTGCCCTCTCTGCACTTCTCGGTACTCATCCAGTATACTGTCTCAGCTCAAGCTTCTTCAGGCTCTTCATCCGTTTAGTCCATGTACATACAAGCCTTGCCTTGTTCATCTTCCAATACAGGTGAAAACATCGATGCAACTCACAATGTTTGGTTCATACCACCAGGGACGGACCTATTTTTGTGTCGGGATTAGACTTAGATGGTCTACACTGTTTCTCCCACTGGTAGCATCCTGCCAGGTTTTTGAGAAGCAGTGATTTGACCACGCACCTGGCCAGCCTCATCTCCCAGTTCCTTGGGACCGATATCTCAGGTTTGACATTCTCTGCATGAAGCAAGCCCACACGCCCCCTCAAGGTGCACTGTTTTTTATTATTCTCTTATGTATTATGCAAGACTACTATTCTCACAGTATGATTGGACAAGCATTGCTTTTATGATATACATAGACTGCTCAAAATACTGTATTTGAACAATGTACATATGGTTGCTCATATTAATCTACATAATTGCATACATTTCCTATACTGTTGAATGACTGTGCTGGATGATGATATGTTTGTGATAACAGCAGCTGCATGTGTATCTGCCATGGCTTAGTGGTAACTCACTTTGACTGTAGAGTGCAGGGTCCGGGGGTTGCAACCTGGGAGTGCAAATTATTTTGTTGCTGGGCAGGATGACAGCTGTTGGCTACACAGTGACTAAGGCACTTTTGAGAAATAGTAAGTGGGTTTGTGCTGGTTTGCGTGAGGGTAAGCAATGCTAACCTCCGGTTACGACTTCTTACACTGAGTTAGCTTTTACATTGCTTAACCACTGTAGGCATTGCTTACTGCCATGCAAACAGACTTAAACCTGTTTGCTGTTGCTTAAAAGTGCTTACTCCCACTTACCCCCATGCTACTTTATTTATTTATTTTACATTTGTTGACTGGGAAACTCCGACTGGATGCTTGTTCATTTTCAGTGGAGGCCCAGGGGAGAAAAGCTCCACAGTAAGACTCAGCTAATCATTACAAGTAATACAGAGGTGTTCGCATTCATAGAGAGTGACATACTTAACAGAGCAAATTAACATATTCTTCATGCTTAGTTTAAGTTAACATGTAAGTATTATTCATGCTTAATTCAAGTTTACATATCAGGTATGACGGTTGATAAAGGTTGGTTTAACGTGAAGTTAGATTCCATTTTAACAGTTGTGAATAGGATACACTCAAGTATTCAGGTTAAGATTTAGTTATTCCATACTTGTGTGGTAGAGTAGAAGTGAATAGCGATGGAGTAGGTAGGTAGGTAGGTAGAGGGGGAGACATTATAACTGTATATTAGGTTGTGGGAATAATTGGTAGGGGAGCAATAGGGAAGGTTTAAAAGATGTTGGGATATGTATGTGAGGCAGAAAAAAGAGGTGTTAGTTTCAGTAGTTGATGTAGGGATATAGAGTGTAAGAGGGGGATTTAGCCTGGTGGTGAGCATGTGCAGATTCAAGTGTGCTTGAAGTGTTCCTTCAAGTGTTTTTTAAATGTGTCCTTTGAGACAGCTGAGGTAATAGATGTGTGTAGTGAGTTCCAGATTCTGCCAATAGAGTTGGGGAAGAGGTTGTCCCCTAATTGTAACATTAAAGTTTCAAAAGAAAAGAAAAAGGGGTTGATAGGTAAGTGGTGTTAAAGGGACACAAAGAGGGAAAGACAGTAGGGGAAATAGCCAGGGATGTGCAGGAGGGCCGAAGGGAAGGTCCACAGCTGGCCATTTCTTCTACAGCAACAGCTGTGTATATACACTGAATTTGGAGGTAGATTTGGACATTCACAGCCCTGGGTAGGGGTGAGTACAACAATAATAAGTTGTGATGCCAATTAGAATGGATTACATGCCTACAGTGGGGAGCTGAAACCATGTGTTATTCGGTGTTATTTAATAGGTTTTGCACCAACAAAATTGGTTATGACGTGCTTTGCCATCTAAAATAGTCTGTGCTGCAGTGGGACTCGTACCAGGAATGGCTGCTCGTTAGGCGACTGCTCTGCCCAATTCACACTATTGCTTACATCCATGAGGCAGTCTGATTAGAACCACTCCATCCAACCCCTGCATGCCTCGACCCATAATTTCATACCCATAGTCCCCTCCGCTCCTCCTCCGCAGCACTCATCCTTTCTCTGGGTGCAGGTAGGGTGTAACCACACCACTACACACTGCCCACTCTCCACTTCTCGGGACCCGTCACGTATGTTGTCTCTGGGTGCAGGTAGGGTGTAACCACACCACTACACACTGCACACTCTCCACTTCTCGGGACCCATCACGTATGTTGTCTCGACCCATGGATCATCAGGCTTTCCCAACCTTGTAGTCTGGGTACATACATGACCTGCCTTGATGCATCAGTGTAATGGCAGAAATCTGAAAATCCTAGTATTTTTGGGTTGTCCCACTAAGGACGTTCCTGTCTTTGTTTCTAGATTAGACTTAGTGGGTCCACAATGTTTCTCCCACTGGTAGTATCCTGCCTGTGGTTTGGGAAGCAGTGGTTTGTTTACTTTGTTTGTGTGTTTGTTTGTATGTTTCACCTTTTTGCTGTGGGGGGAGATATTGGTACATGTGACACGTATGTTAATCGAGACCCCTCACCCCCATTGGTGGTGCCTGTGGTCATATTTGTCATTCTTATGTGCTGTCTCATATCATAGATATATATATCTGTGTATACACACACACACACACACACACACACACACACACACACACACACACACACACACACACACACACACACACACACACACACATCTACATATTTAGCTACATGTCCTGTACTGTTGAATGGTATTGCTGGATGCTATGTTTGTGGAAACATCAGGGTTAGGTATATCTGTGGTGGCTTAGTGGTAAATCACAATGCCTATGGTGTGCAGGCTCCTGGGTTCAAGCTTTGAAGGGACATTTTAGTTTGTTGCTGGCCAGAACGTGGCCCGTTGGATACGGAGTGGTTGATGCACTTTTACTCAGTTGTCAGCGGGTTTGCGCAATGGTAAACACTGCTAGCTTCTGGTGATATCCGCTTACACATGGTTAGCCTCACTATTGCTTACTCTGTGTTAGCACTGCTTCCCGTCATGCAAACAGACTTGCACCTGCTTACTTGTGCTTATTTATCCTTACTACTGCTCTATTTTCAACATTAATAGTCTACTGGTTTTTGGGGAGGTGGTGAATTTGGCAAGTGTATGGGGTTATCATTTATTACACTGCTTACAACTCCAGTTCACACATATATGTTATTTATTAGGTTATACAACTAAATATATTGATCATAACAGTGATTTGACATGGAAATGAAATGTACTGTAATGGGACTCGAACCATGAATGGCTGCTCATGGTGTGAACGCTCTTCCCACTACAGTATTGCTGTACTGCTTCCTTTGCACATATCCTGCTTTTTTTCCTCCTTTTACTATTTCAGCTACATTACCCGTAGCTACGCGATGAGCATACCCGCACACCTACGGTTAGCTTTATTCATTGTTTTAAAAGATGTAGATGGGTTTCTTCTTTTAATTTTATATGTCCTGTTGCTGTTGTACTCGTGGAGGTCTGTTGCTGTGGATATGAGGACACCTGCGAGTGGTCTCGCTCATTTCTTAACAGCTTCTGCTGTTCGACATGGCAGGGGCATGTTTATTCTGAGAACTCTGCTCTCAGACACGCCCCCTGCACTCATACACTCTCCGTGTAAGCCTAGGAGCTTGGACAGCATGTCTTCATTACTATGCATGGTGCGTTGCCATCCTGCTCCTAAATGGGCATTTCCATGCAGGACTAAACTAGTCCTGCATGGAAGTTTAGTGAATCGGGGGTAAGTGTACACAATCTGTATTCAAGTACATATTTTATGCTATCCATTCACTCAGATTTGACTTAGTGTAGATGTAGTCTATACTTTGTGGTAACCTTTTTGAATGCCCCTCTATATTTAAGGTTGCAAGAAAATCAGGAATAAAACTGAAATTAGGAGGAAGAAGGTGGGAGTTATACTTTTGTAGTCTTTTCATTCAGAATGGTGTACACTTAGCCCCGGATTCTGCAAGCCTTGCACTGCATGCAGGATTAGTGCAGAAGCTCCAGCAGGCAATATGTCTGCCATGCGATCCAGGAATAACCTGTAGGGGTGTGCATGAGTGCTCCTGCACTAGTCCTGCATGGACTCATCCCTTGTATGCAAATTTCCCCATTTGCAGGAGAAATCCATGCAAATGAGGTGATTTTGCGATCCAGGAAGCTGGAAACCAGCCATGCAGGACTAGTGTAATCTCCAGAAATGTACTCTGCCAGTAACAGAGTACATTTCTGAAAATTACAAAGTGGAGCCATGACAGCTCCAAATAAGGGGTGGATATCATGTAGAAAGCATGTCAATGGCCAAGTATAAGGCCACTGGCATGGATAAAAAAAAATCACTTTTTATTTTTTATTTTTTTAGCCGACCTCAGCTGTTTAAGTGTAGGGCAGTGGAGCGCAGATGGGATCGGGGGAAAATAGGAAAATAAACCTTCAATAAGCATTCTAACTAAAATCACTATTCTGCCATTATACCCAATGGCAGGCAGAAGACAACATGGCCAGTGAATAGTGGTTGCTAAGGGGGCAGGCTCAGTGTGGGACATGTAACTATGCATTAGCAGGCAATCCTATGCAAATGAGGGGAATGGTAGTAAATCCCAGATTTCCCCTGCATGATAGTCAACTCCCAACAGTGTAAGAGCATGAATAGCTTGGTGCAAGCCTAGGAGTTAGCTGACATCGCATGGGTGTGTGTCCGGCATACTGTAAGTGAATTGGAGCCCTGGGCTCAGGTTTACTCCTAGCTTAACACAGCTAGGTAAGGGTGTGTGTCTGAGGCTGCCTAGCACTCTTTACATTGCCTAAGTGGGTGTTTTTAAAGAAAAAAAAAAGTAAACCAGGCAATAGCAGCACTGTGCACATTTGAGCACTGTGTTTGTACGGCACACCCCTGGGCTTAAACAGGAAGGCAATGGAAAAGGGAAACTGCAATAGGAAGGTAATCTAGGAGAACTAGCATAGCTGGCAGGTGAAATGTATCAGAATCAGCCAATGACACAGGCAGTAGACCAGCCCAGAACACTAAAATAAACTATGCAAAATCCTTCCCCACTGATTTTTCCCATAGTCTACACCACCGGTGTACACAAGCGGGGAACTTTTAACAAACAAAACAACAAAATGATAGGGGCTGCAGCAGGCATCGTACAACAACATGTGGAAGAGGCTGAGGGTGGTGAGGAGGTGAATGCTGTCGACCAACCCACAGTGAGGAGACAGAGAAGAGGGTACAGACCTAGGGTAATCTACCAGGGACTACATGAGCTGGAGATAGTGGAGCTCCTACAGCAAATTGTTGAGCTGTGCCGGCCATGACTGACACACCGAACTAACAGAGGAGAACCCATACCAGTGGATACCAAGGTATGTGTAGGCCTAAGAACAATAGCCACAGGTACCTCCCAAAGCTCAACTGGGGATATCATGGGGGTCACACAGGCATCAGCATCCAGAGTATTCCACCAGTTCCTGGATGCCATGTTAGCACATGCCAGTGAGCATGTATATTTCCTCAACACATGTGAGGTGTTGGCCAGCAATATGCGTCTCTTCCACTAAATAGCAGAATACCCTGTGGTAGTGGGTGCTATAGACTGCATGCACATATGCATCAGAGCACCACTCAGTGATCAGGGTAGGGTCTACATCAATTGCAAGGGCTTCCCCTCCATCAACTGCCAGGTTGTGTGCGATGCCTAGGGCATTATAATGAATGTGTATTCTGGCTGCCCTGGGTGCTATCACAATTCCCACATCTGGCATCTGATAGAGCTGTAGCAAAGATTTGTCAATGGGGACATCCCTTACAGCCTCCTAGTGGGGGATGCTGATTATGCAATGGGGCTGTGGCCAATGGCACCCATCATAAATGCACACACACCCAAGCAAGAATGCCATAATGAGGCACATGCACAGACCAGACTTATAATAGAGTGTGTGTTTGGGATGCTCAAATCACAGTTCTTGAGCCTGGACACACACAGTGGAGCCTTGCAGTACTCACCAGCATGTACTCAAATTGTTATGGTATGTGCCATGCTACACAATATGATCCTGCAGAAACAGCTGCAGCAGGAACAGCACGGGGCAGGGCCACACAGCCCCCCACCAATGCCAAGGTCTGTACTGGCACAGAGTGACTCGGAGGAGGAGCAAACTGAGCCTACCCCAGTAGGCAGATGGAGGCATGCCCAGTATGCCCTGGCCTTGGCAAAGAGGCAATGCATAGCATATACACTGACACAGTAGGGATCCAGGGAATGACACCTCTCTCTGACTCGCACATACAATAAAATGGATGCCAAACATGACTCTACCTGTGCTCAACCATGTATAGGGAGCGTACTATGTGCATCCAACATAGGCAGCCCTCCAGCACCATCCTCAATACTGGCACACCCACAAGGTAAGTCAATCAACTTACCAATTGCCAAATGGAGTAGAATGTGTTGTTACCTGTATCTATGGTATAGATGTGAGCATGAAAGGGAATATGGTGGCTGAATGGTATGCCAGCAGATAGTAGACACCCATAGTGGCACCATGAGATCTTTAACAAATACTGGAGTCAACACAGTAGCCAGTACTACACAGGGCAACAAAACCCACTGCAGGAAGGGTCTATATTAAATCATTGAACACTTAGAAAAGTGAATAATGATTTATCAACCTCATGTAAGCAAAAGCTTACAAACTCGAATGCTTAAAACAGCGATTTTTTTTTACAAGGGAAAAAAAATCACTGTTCCAAAAAAAAAAAAAACCACTTAAAACATAACATAATGTTGGGGGCTTCATCCCCCACACCCAGCAACGTGACCCCCCACTACTTAAATATACCAACTCCGAGATCGCACTACAGTGCTGAAAATGGCAAAGTAACAGACGAGACCAAGCAATTTCTTTCCCAGGGAAAGAATTTGCATATATGCCGCTTCGTCATTTTGCCTTTTCGTCTTTTCAAGTTCTACCAAGACGCATTTGAAAGAATGCGTCTTCGGTCATCGAATAGGAACCCTGCTGGAAATGTCCTGGGTGACATGTGCATCCATATGACTCACACATGCCAGTCTGGGAGGTTCACATACCCAACAACAGTCTCAGCCAGCAGGACAGGTGTAGACAAACACAAACAGAGGCTTTGCAATGGCTCTGAATGATGCCTATGGGTAACCTCCCCCCCAGGCCTACACAGACAGACTACAGCAGGTCAGGCAGTGGGATGTTAGTTCTGAAGGGTAGGAAGTCAGACACTAATATGTAGGTCAACCAAAGCTAACCTGTAGTACACTGATATGCCTCTAGTCAGCATGATAGGTTAGAATACAGAATGAAATGGAGTACCTGACATACCAGTACCATCATAGCCAATGTGTACAAGTGCCAGGTGTGCCCCCCTTCCAATGTAGAAATGTAGAAACAGTCACGTGTGCCCCTTCTTCCAATCCAGCGTACAAATATAGTAACAGTCAGGTGTGCCCCCCACTCCTATGTAGACATGTAGAAACAGTTAGGTGTGCCCCTTCCCTCACTCCAGTGTACAAATGTAGTAACAGACAGGTGTACCCCCCCTATCCTGTGTAGAAATGTAGAAACAGTCAGGTGTCCCCCCCACAATTATATGTAAAAATGTAGTAACAGTCAGGTGTGCCCCCCCACTCCTATGTAGACATGTAGAAACAGTCAGGTGTGCTCCTTCCCCCAATCCAGTGTACAAATGTAGAAGCAGTCAGGTGTGCCCTCTTCCAACCACTGTGTAGAAATGTAGAAACAGACAGGTGTGCCCCCTCCCCAATCCTGCGTAGACATGTAGTAATAGTCAGGTGCGCCCCCCCTTCCCCAATCCTGTGTAGGAATGTACACGTAGTCAGGTGTGCTCCCCCAACCCAACCTAGACATGTAGTAAGAGTCAGGTGTGCCCCCCAAACCTATTTAGAAATGTAACCAAAGCAAACAGTGAGGCAAGGTGCTTGAGACAACTACGAACCAGCAACAGTCACAAATGCAGGCACCACCAGAGGGCTGACAAAGTCTCAAATCCAAACCAAGGCTCAAAAAGAACAGCTGTTTATTCAATAAATATGTATTTATTGAATAAACATCTGTTCTTTTCGAGCCCTTTTTTGGATTTGAGACTTTGTCAGCCTCCTGGTGGTGCCTTTATTTGTGACTGTTGCTTATTTAGAAATGTAGTAATGGTCTAGTGTGCCCCCCCAATCCAATGTACACACGTCGTAACAGTCATGTGTGCCCCCCACAACTCTATGTAGAAATGTAGTAACAGGTATGTGTAGGTATAATACCAGTGGAGATCAGATGCCCAGAGGTGGCCAAGGTAGCAGGTTAGGTTGTAGCATTTGCACAATATGCAGGTTTGTGTGTGTTAGGTTGGTGTGTGCTTCATATTGTGTGAGAGTGGTCAGTATGTATGCATGTTGAGGTAAGATCTGGTGGCCATTGCTCACTACTGCTGATGACTGGGACAAGCCCTCACAACTGCAGTGCCAAAGACAATTTCCACCAGTATAACACATGCTAGCAGTAAGCCATTGCAAATGTATGGTGGTAATATGTGTCACCATCTAAAGACTGACATGGCATGGCTGTTAGGCTAGATATACAAGCAGTACACAGGGGAAAGTACCCCAGACATACAGTATATATTGTGTCACTGTGAAATGGAGACACCCTTGGAAATGTACATACAGGTATGCATCACATTATCTGGTCCTGTAGTAGGGATACTGGTGATGTCTGCCTGAACACTTGCAGATCACAAAGGAGGTAGAACTGATGTATTGGGAAACAGCTGAAGTACCTGCACATGCCAGCATAACTGAGATGCCCCATGCATATCTGTGTGTCAGATGCAAGTAGTGTCCACAGCACACATGCACCCAACTCACGCAAACACCACCCACAGGTACCTTTCTGGTCATATTCCTGCTGTGGGGAATGGGTACAATATGACCCCACCTGTATATGGAAAAATCAGAAGAATACAGCATGCAGTGCAGGTGTCTCATGCAGATGTGTCCCTAGCTGTAGGTAGCACCCTGCCAGCATCCACACCACCTGATCTAGACTGATAGAAGGTATTGCCATGAACACCTATCACACCTACCCTGTCACCCCAGGGGACTATACGGTATGGTGGTCTGAGACTGTAGGACTGACAGAATGAAATAGCCTGCCACATCTGGCCCGCAGCAACACCTAATGGCCCACAGGCCCCTGCCATAGGCCTGTGTCTCACATGTACTGCCAATGCATGTTATGTCATGGACACCCAAATAACAACATATCACACTCCACGTAAGCCATATGTAAGGCCATGTGGACAAACCACAGTAATATGCCCACCATGTCCCACTACATGAACTGTGGACCAACACTAACATACAACTGTGATGGGGTGATACCCTTAGGGAAATTATCAGAGAATTTATGCATAATGTATAGATAAGGTTAGAATAACAGAGGGGAGGGGGGGGTGGGAGCATGGGCAGCATGGAATGTGCAGGGTCCAACACCAAGCTGTGTGCACACACTATCCCTGGCTGCAAACACATAAATGGATGGCTACACACCTGCCCGTACACCACAATAGGGGTAATGTCCTGACCCATGGTGCCTGCCTCCGGGTAACCTGTGTGAATCTGTACAGCTGTGAAGCATTGCCACAGCAAGATAAGGCCATATTGTCATGTTAATGGATGTGCAAGTATAGGATCCTCTGCCAGCACTGTACCAAGGTGCTGAACTGGATACACAGACCCAGCAGCAAGTGTCTGCAGCTCCCCATCCATAATGGCATAACTTACCATGAATACTTAGGTGTCTGCCCACAATACTGGACACAGCTGCAGTCACTCTTGTCCCCCAAGGCATCACTGTGAGCAAGAATGTCAACCTGACAATACATGAAGACAGAAAACATCACAGTGTATAACAGTACATGTCTGAATATCCCTGCTAACAGCAGTACCATGCAGCTGAAGCAGCACAGACACAAGCACCTACAATACACACTATTCCCTGCACAGTTTGGCCCCATATTGTCAAATGATCGACGAATACCCTGCAGAAACAGTTCGCTACCTATAGGTGTACAACACAAAGGTCTGCACTGGAGTACAAACTACCTGGAATTGATCCACACATTCATTACAGAAGGGCATACTGGGTATGCTCACACACTTGGAGAAGTGAAGGCAATGTCAGACAACAACATACTGAACGGTCATACTAGGCATGCTCACACACTTAAACAAATGAAGCCCATGTCTGCAAACAACAGTGGACCATGCATATCTGGCATTTGCAGATGTTAGTGCATACGCTCCTCAGTATGCACCAGTCATGCCTTGCACACACAGTGGATAGGAATACAGACACATATCCAAGGACATCACAATATAATAAGCCAAAAGTAGACATACATAGATGTGTGGAAGAGAGTGACTCTGACAAGAAGCCATCCATTATGAGGCCTGTCCCACCCAGCACACAGCTAAATGGCTACAACCACATGAGGTGTAAATGTCACTCACTGTAGACATTAGCCACCGGTATCCATCAGCATTACAGTCTATGTGGTGCAAATGCTAGCTATGCAACATGACTGTACAAGGAAGTAGTCATCTAGCAGCTGTATACACACCCCTGTGGAATATAACCCTGCATGTGCCCGCATGTGGTGTGTCAACCTCTAGATGAATGGGTTATGGCCCATGCACACACACTGCCATCCCCATAGTCCTACTAAGACAAGCCTGCTGAGGTCATCCACTTTGAAATACACCTTTCGGAAAGATGTAAACCAATAATCCCCGTGCCTCGTCCTAAAACTGTGCACTGCTGTAGTGTGATAAACTAGCTAGGTAGGAGCTCTAATCTCAGACATGGCAACTGTGTGTGTCTGTGCAGAAAGCAATGCTTTTTAGACTAGTCTCACACACACACTACAATTCAAATGTCCTACTCTGGCAAGGCTGCTGATGTCATTCACTGTAAAATACACTTTTGGGAAAGGTGTAGCCCAGTAATCTATGTGGCGCGTCCCATAACTGTGTACTGTAGTGTGATGAACTAGTTAGGTAGAAGTTCTAATCTCAGATATGGCAAGTGTGTGTGTGTGTGTGTCTCTGTCTGTGTAGAGAGCAATGCTTTTTTGGCTAGTCACACTAACTATAATTCAAATGCCCTACTTTGTCAAGGCTGCTGGTGTCATACACTGTGAAATACACCTTTTGGAAAGGTGTAGCCTAGTAATCTCCATGGCACTTCCTATAATTGCGTACTGCTGTAGTATGATAAGCTAGTTAGGTAGGAGTTTTAATCTCAGACATGGCAACTGTGTGTGTGTGTGTGTGTGTGTGTGTGTGTGTGTGTGTGTGTGTGTGTGTGTGTGTGTGTGTGTGTCTGTCTGTGTAAAGACCAATGCTTTTTAGGCTAGTCACATGCACTACAATTCAAATGCCCTACTTTGGCAAGGCTGCTGATGTCATTCACTGTGAAATACACCTTTGGGAAAGAGGTAGCCCAGTAATCTCTGTGGTGCATCCCATAACTGCGTACTGCTGTAGTGTGATAAGCTAGTTAAGTTGGAGTTCTTATCCCAGACATGGCAACTGTGTGTGTTTCTGTCTGTGTAGAGAGCAATGCTTTTAAGGCTAGTAACAGTCACTACAATTCAAATTACCTACTTTGGTAAGGCTGCTGATGTAATTCATTGTGAAATACACTTTTGGGAAAAGAGTACTCCATTAATCATCATGGCGCGTCCTAAATCAGCTTGATGCTGTAGTGTGATATAGAACTCTGGTGGGGGTCTATTCCCACACATGGCAATTGTGGAAGTTTTTGTGTGTGTTTCTTTGTATTTTTAGGGAGCAATGTATTTTAGGCTAGTTACACTCACTGCAATTCATATGCCCTACTTTGGCAATCCTGCTGATGTCATTTACTGTGAAATACACCTTTGGGGAAGGAGAACTCCAGTTGTCTCTGTGGCATGTCCTATAACAGCTTAATGCTGTAGCATGATATAGAACTCTGGTAGGGGTTCTATTCCATCACATGGCAGTTGTGGATGTTTTTGTGTGTGTTTCTATGTCTGTGTAGGGAGCAATGCATTCTAGGCTAGTCACACTCACTACGATTCAAATGCCCTACTTTGGCAATCCTGCTGATGTCATTCACTGTGAAATACACCTTTGGGGAAGGAACACTCTCGTAATCTCTGTGGCACATCCTATAAGTGTGTAGTGCTGAAGTGTAATAAAATGGTTAGGTAGGAGTTCTAATCCCAGACATGACAGGTGTGTATGTGTCTGTGTTTGTCATTCGTATTCTGTGTGGAGGTGGTTGTGACTGTATAATAACTGGACTCAAAGTGAAGCAGGTTTTGCAAATTCCTTATATGGTGGCCCTAGTATATATCACAATGTCCACCATACAGGGATAACAGATGTGAAATAGCCAAGAGGTTGGGGTGCAAACCCATACCCCTAGATGTGACATCAAGGCCAGGTGAACAAAGTTAGCAACCCTTGTATTATCCAGAGAACACTCTCAACCCATGTCTCACACACACACACACACACACACACACACACACACACACACACACACACACACACACACACACACACACACTTGCCTAGGCAACAGCCACTATGTTGGTAGCACCCTGCATATTGCCCACTGATAGTAACCATGGTGTGGATGCAGTAGGCTCCAAAGGGCATGGCACCCAGTCCATCAGTCCAATGGGCACGTACATGCTGACAGTTCACCTTCCCTATGTTCCCCACTGGACACCTGTAACACCTGTGGTGCCATCAAATGTGCCCCACAAAGGACATACCATGTCTGAAAAACATGCCCTGTATGGACAGATGCCATTGACACCAGGGAATACTGGTATCATGCTATCTATGTAGTGCAGGGTAAACCTGCTGTCCATTAACAGTTCCTGCCACATGAGGCCAGAACTGGCACATCTGATGATAATCTGTGTACACAACATGGGCCAGACACCCCAGGTAGAGTTCCACATGTCATTGTACATGCATGAGGGAGGTGTGCACATCACAGACACCGACATGGACTAAGGAACACATACATGGCAAGCAATGCACAGTATTGGCCACACGCAATAGTTACCCAGGTGACTGGATGGTGAATACAATACCCACCTGTGTGGCAAATCAAGACACTACACCCCTGAGCCAGACTGCAGACCATTGTCATGTGGCCTGATGCCAAGGTATACCCATCACCTAGCCTTGTATAGCCGTCTGGCACAGTCAACCACTCCACACCCGTGAAGCAATGCACCCATGCATGTCAGTACTGGCACCCTGTGTCTGTGTGTGTGTTGTATGATCCCTCTGACCACATGCAGCCTCACTATAACCCCCATTGGCATACTGAAGCATTCTGTCTGATGTCAGACACCTCCACATACCCTTTGCCCATATAACCTCCATATGACCCCTGTGGTGCATGTGATACCTGCACAGTACTGTGTTGTGGCAATTGCACTATTGATGAGTTGTATTCCTGGCCCTGCCAAGTGTGTCAATGTGTGTGAATCCCTGTGAGAGTGTGGCTGTGTTGATGCTGACACCTGTTCATATGGACAGGCACGTGTATTACACCTATCGTATAGCTACCATATCACTGTTGCAGATGTCACTCACCATCACATATATGTTTAGAGGGCTCTTCAGCATTTAATATATGTGGCACATCTAATAACTGCATAGACATGTGTTCACACTACATAGTCATCAGGGTTTGATACCCTGTACTGGTAGGTGTATGAAACCAACATGCTTAAGTTTTACTCACCCACCCCTCCCTGACTTATCTTTGCCTCTGTCTGCCTCTCACTCCCTCTCTGGTGGATGTGTAGACTTACACCTGCTTTGCTTAGGCAGCAGCATGTGTATTTTAAGTGATGCTCATGATCAGCTGATGGCCTCTGCATGAATTTCAGCCCTCCTCTAGCTGATAGCATGTGGAACATTCCCATAGTCAATTGCATGTAGACACACTCTAATATCTGGGAACATCATGTTGGTGTTGGGCCTTTTCATTCACTGTGAGCAGGAACTTGATATGTTGCTTGACAAACAGCTTCACAGATAGATTGGGGATTTACCTCTAAAAATATAAACTGTGGAAACAGGACAACACACAGGAGGGGGATGCGCCTGATCTGACTACAGACTGTAAGTTCTTCTATACTGCATTTGGAATAATACTGGCTTAACAGGGTGTGTGTGTGGATATGGCTGCCCTACATGTTTTAATACCTGTCATGTCAGTGCTATGTTTATAAGGAAACCCCAATCTGTAGGGTCATCTGCAAACTGGGCAATGTGTGGTGCCTTTTCTTTCATGTGTTACCCAGAGAGCACCTATCTGTGAACTGCAGAAGGTAGTGTGAGGATTTCAGTCTGTAGATGGTGACACACGTGAGAGTTACTGGCTTCATATCCCACACAGGACATATGTTGCAACAAACCCTGTTACAACAGTAAATGTATGAGGTTATCACAGCAACATGTCAATACTGGCCCTGTGTTTGTGCTCCAGCCACAACTCTGTCAACCTTTGTACATATGTCATGCAGTAAGAGGTGCATATGTGCTGTACACCATATTTAGTGGCATATCTGATAACAAGGCAGTGAGATATCAGAATGTTACACATGTTATGTATAGTAGGGGTTAAATTTGATCACATAACCTGGACATTCTGTGGTATTGTGTACAGTACTAAGGTCTGTGTACTTATGGTGATTGTCGACAGTGTGTGTGCATTGTTAATATGTACCTTGGCCTGTGTATAGACTGTGGTAGATGTCATTGTTCATGGTCCTGTTCTATCTGATGTTACATGCTGCTCCACTGTATATTACCCTATCAGCTTACATGTTTGTAGGGCCAAGCACACACATCTCCCATACCACAGACAGGCATCGGACCACACTGTGTAGTTGCCCAGTATATGTAGGCGTAGTGTGTGAGTAGCACTTATGAGGATGGTGTTGAACAGATAGTCCATATACTGTAACATTACACTAGCTTACCATATGTGGCTGTGGCTGTGTTCACATCGGTTGTGGTTATGCACATTCACACAGGTGTCTGTTACTCTGTGCTGTGACATGCCTGTAGAGTCTGCTATATATGCAGGTACATGTGTATTCCCCCATAGGAAATGTAGGCCAGTGTTGATCCAGTCTGCCTGTAGCCTGCACAGTGCTTTATTACATGCCTAGCAGCTTAGTGTACTTAATCAGTGAGATGTCATGTCCAGATACTTGCCAGATGTACTGCTGCTGGACCACCATAACAGTCATGTATGTCAGATAAAGCAGTGAGATGCTGTACAGATGTATGTCAATAACTAGTGGGTAGTATGTGGCTATGGCACCTCTGTACCAGCGGTTATTATGTGTCAGGACAGACAGGGTTGTGTGAATGCATAACCTATGGGGGCAAATGTATACCAGTAGTTATGTGTTATACCCATCTACATGGCTATTAACATCCAAATTGTCAGGCTTGGTCCACATGTCTTGCACCAAGGGGTTCTGTGTATACCTCTGGACTGTCTAGAGTGTGTCAGACTGTCCACATATAATGGTCATATCTCTGCTGTAGGCCACAGGAGCATTACTGTGCTAACAGTGGTACTGTGCTATGATGTCCTTAGGATGTCTGTCAGTAGCCAATGGCACGCATGTTAAAAGCAGATGTGACCTCCCACACACACCATGTCTGTGAAGACAATCCCTTTTACAGTAACAATAGTCTACAAATATACCTGCAATACATACCTGACATCCCCTTGCACTACGAAGTTGGGACTATAGGGGCTGAGGTAGGGCTCCACTCCATGTTCAGGACATATGGTGAACATATATGTATAAATAATTATCCAGATATCTATATAGATATATACACATATACCTATCGACATACATAGATGGATATGTTTATGTACATAGATATACATATAAACACTCATATATATATACATATACAGAGCAAGATATGTCTACACATATACAGATAGAGATACATATGCACATATATGTATGGATATCTACACATATATTGACAGTAGTAGGTATATCAAAATAGATATGTACGGACATATAGTTATCTACATATATACCAACATAACTAGGCATATCTGTACACATAGGATGTGCATATTTATATAGCTATATATATATACATATATCTATCTATCTATCTATCTATATATATATATATATATATATATATATATATATATATATATATATATATATATTGTTTGTCTTTTTGGCTTTTCCCGGTTAGGGGTCACCACAGCATAACTCTGGTCCGCTAATGATTGGCAGTAGATTTTTATAGTACAGAGTTGCCAGCCCAATACCCAACCTTCAGCGAAGGTACGCCCATTCACGAATGTCTTTTGGAGGCCACTCAACTGCGGGCAGGACATGCAGAGTCCACACAGAAGGCACTGCAGCCGAGAATCAAACAGGAGAACCTCTTGCTGTGAGGCAACAACGCTACCGCTGTACCACCGCAGCTATATATATATATATATATATATATATATATATATATATATATATATATATATACATATACATATACATATGTACATACGAAGAGATGTACACATGGCCATATATATATGTTGCACTATACAGATGTGTTATGCAGACATATGTATTGGTATACATATGTATGTGCATGTAGACAAATATAGACCTACTATATGTACATAACTATGTTCCTGTCATGTGTAAACCTCATAGTTGTGTATACTCTCCCAGAAGTATCTCACTGTATGTATCTGCTATGTGTACATTATGATAAAACAACATATGTGATGCAACAGCCATATTAATGACAAGGACTACACAATTTAGGAAGTAAAGACAATTTTTCAATACTACTCAATATGTCTATTGACAGCTATATTGGTAAAACAATAGCTGTCTTCACAGTGATTATGGTGTATTGGTTAAGTGTTGTGACTTTAGTGTACATTGTCCTGGATTCAAGACCTGCAAGGGTTGTTCATATTGTTGCTGGGCAGAACAAGGGCTGTTGGATACAGAGTGGTTAAGTCAGTTTTGAGCAGCTTTAAGTGGGTTTGCACAGGTTTGTGCAAAGCTAAGCAGTGCTAAGCTATGGGTAAACATATGGGCACTTACACAGTGTAGGCTTCACTTACCAGTGCGCAAACCAACTCAGCTGTTATATTGCAGCAATGCTGATACTTGCTAAGCATGGCTTAGCCCTGGTAACCAGGTCAGACGACCCAGTCTGATAACATTGCAGGGTACTGACATCTGTAATATATGTATGTAATGCCATGTACAATACATGCGCCTATGTTCTGTCATTACAGTAGCAAAGGGTGTAAGTGTTATGTATGGGACACAGACATATATGAGGCCTCTACAGCATTGTTATCCATCTGAATGTGTTACATACAGAGGTATTAGGCCAGGGTATGTGCTGTCACACTGGCATGCTGTGTGTCATGGCAGTACTACGGTTGACAGTGCTTACCCAGGCAAGAGCAGAGTGCTAAATGTAGTACTGACAACAGGCTCACCTGCAGGCATAGCTGGACACTGAGGCCTCCCTGTTGTATCCAGGTGTGTGAGATGTGTCAAAGTATTTACCTCTTACTGGGTAATGATCCGACATGTGGAATGCAACTGTAGACTACCTTCTGTGCAGCACATATTAGTGAGGGCTTCTGACATGTAGTTATGGCATACATATTGCTGTCAAATGTCTATCTGTCAACACACTCATCCTGCTACATAGCTACTTGCCAAGCTGATGAGTGTCAGTCCCTGTACAGATGTGCAGATGGCAGGTATCCAGCTGGGATATGTACAGGCAACCTAAGCTTGATTGACACTGACATGTCTGCCCAGCTGTGTAAGAACTGGCACATGTAGGAGATGTCACCCTGTATGCACCACATGCCACAGGTACCTCCACTACACTACCACAGTCAAAAGAACATGCTTGGGTGCAGGTCTCCATCACAGACACTAACCATGTATTGTAATGCATGTTGCATACATGTCAACTTGATCAACTCAGTGGACATGTGCAGGAGGCACCTGGAGGACTGGCTGATGCATGTCATTCTCACCCTGAGGGTCACCACAGAAGTGTCTGTCAATAGATTGCCTGCTGCCACCTGGCAGATGGCAGGATACCACTCTACACACAACCCCTACACAACCCATCTCTCCTTGGACAATAGCTAGGCACACAGTTATGACCACCTGCAGTGATGTACACCTGTACTGACACATTCGTACATGTGCATGACTGAGTATAGCAGTGTCTGTGTGTTAGCACACCTGCACTTGGGAATTCCATGAGGGTCTTCACAACCAACACAACACCCATTGCCATAGTCAGTTGTGGCTGCTGCTGTATGGGACATTACATGTACCCTGTTAAGCTCCTCCCCATACCGGCTACACGAGCCTTGCAGTACCAGCACAACAGTATTTTACAAATGGGTTGATAGGCATGGGATACCCATTGTGTTCTGGCATGTATGTGTAGTTGTGCATGTCCATATATATGTAAGGTACAACATTCTGAGGCCACATGCTCCCATTACAATACATTGCCACACAGTAGTACAGATAGTGTTGCTGCTGCCCATAGGTGAGGCATGACAATGCAACACCCTACCACATGTGTGGCATGTGCATTTGATGCATAACTCTATAGTACCACTGTTGGGGTATACTATGGGTTGTATTGCAGTTGCAGCCAATGTTTGATGGGGAGTATAGCATAATGTCATCATGGGTTTGAGGGAGTACAATATCCACTGAGGGATGTGGGTGCTGTGTACACTGTCATTACACCAAGGTACACCCAGTATATGTCCCATGTACCATGTTATGGTTACCACTGTCACCATTAACCATACAGGTAACTGATACCACAATCCAGGCCAATTATGCATGTGCTGTGTGCAGCCTACCTGTAACACATTGTACACATGATCAAGTTAGTTAGCAGCGATAGGCCCTGGTGTCTCAGATGTGTGCTTGCTTATGCGTCTGTTAATGTGTATATGAAGGTATGTCACACTACATACTGTCCATATACACCCGTTACATCCCCCATTAGCATACTGTACATCTCTGGGGATGTTCTGCATGTAACCTGTAACCTGGGGTACACATAACCCTAAACACTGTGTGGTGTGTGCAATGTAAGCCACGCACTTCAGTATCACTACATAGGTAGGTAGGGGTCTTGTCCCAGTGTTGCCAAGTAACAGTGTGCATGTATGTGGATGGGTCTACATCAAGTTGCAGGGTATACACATCTCAGTGCACCTGTCCATGTGGCACAGGCAATAACCATTTTAGTAACCTGTGACTTGTGTTCAACTGTACCACAGATATGTCACAGCCATGGTATCACCACAGGGCCATACCCCATTGTGGGATATGAATACAGACCATCCTCATGCTGACACATGTACACCTACAACACAAATGGATAACATTATGGAGACCACAACCAACTAGTGTCACTAAAAGCTATAATGCATCATTGCTGGAGAGCTATACTACCTGCCATATATGCATTACAGTTTACTCCTTACAACATGTTACACTGCAGTACTGTGGTACACTGTAGTACAGTCACCATGTGCATCAGAACCATATTAGCCTGTCCCTGCATTGATGGTATGGATGACACGGATGTGGCACAGGTATCATCATATGCACAGGGTGTGATGTTGGTTTGACAGAGGCCGTGGGTGGGCCATACATTTGACACCATGTGTGTGGGTGAGGGGTGTACTGTGGTGAGCTGGGCATGGTGCTGTGGTGTGTTTAGGTATGGGGATGCCCTAGGTGTGTTTGTATACGGTGTGATTATGCATGTGCACAGTTCTGCCATTTGGCTGCCCTACACAGGTGTTTATGGACATCTGCAGACCATACCTGATAGGGTGTGCAGTTCACTGGCTCCAGTCAGGGACATGTGGTCTGTGCCTGCCAGGGGTTCCATGGGCACATCCAGGTACAGGCCTTGATGTGCTACTCTCACTTGCTGATGACAAATGTCCACTGGTAGCAGGCCCCTCCTGGGAGTGGCCAGGACCATGTGCACATGGCCTGCTGTGGTGTGGTGTAGACAGCACCCCCTGCACTGCCAGGGTGGTATTGCCACTATGGGATCCCCTTGGTGTCCTAGCATGTCCACGTTGACTGCCAGCTGTTGGTGTTGCTGGCCTACATCCACCCAGCCGTTGCAGCACTCCCACCACACTTTCAAGCATGGACAGGCCACGGCCAATGAGGGACATCATCTAAACTGACCATCTATCCATGAACTCATTTAATGCATGGATGGCACCTGCCAGTTCACAGGCGTTGTCATTTGCAGATGTGAGAGCAGCCCTCTGCAGCCTCAGGCCCTGTCTGGTGTAACATTCTATACGTGCCTGCACCTCCTTGACAGCCTGAAACATGCACCTGCTGGTAACAGCTATGTTGCCACTGCCAGGAGCATGATGTCCAGCGACCCTACCATGAGCACCCTGGGACATCTGTCTATGTGGTGCCCTGTCAGACAACTAACTACACCTGCTGTGACCAGACACAGTAGGCATGGTTACCACACTTCCCTGTACACAGCCATCAAATGCCAGCTGTCCCTCCACTATGGCCACTGTTGATGGGGTATGTATAGGCACTGAAACTTTGTGTGGGGTGGTTAAAAGGGGGATGTCAAATTATGGCACTGTTTCAGCCCCTTACAACCCCACCTGTGCCTCAACAGTACTATCATCATCTCCAGTGTCAGTATGGACACCAACATCAAATTGCATGCAGGAGGGACCCTGACCCACCTCGCCACCTGTGGGGGAAAACAATAAACACACATTAAAATGTGCACAGCATAGACTAACAATATATACACACACACACACACACACACACACACACACACACACACACACACACACACACACACACACACACACACACCATAATACCTACCTGTCCTTGACTTTACAGACAGTCCCACATATATTTTCATGTGTTGCCCATCCTGCATCACACTTGGTAACATACACACATTGACACCACTCATTAACATATCAGTCCTCTAAATGCCTAGACACCTGAGCACAAGACCTGTTACTACATTACCTGCCTCATCTGTGTGTAGCGGTGTTAGATGGCCTCACTGCTGTCATTCAGTGTTCACCCTGCATATGTCCAGACATCATGAGCATGGCCCCTATATATGTGGGCTACTATGTTCACTCCATAATATCTTGCACTGGTGCATCATGTGTATGTATTGCTCAGTACATGCCAGATATTCTGCTTAATCAGCCTATCATGTGACAACTGTAATTTATGGATACATTCCCTGGTGTTGACTAGTACTTCCCCAATGCATCTGTAGTGCTACATACATGTGATGTAGGTCACCTCTCTGCTGAATGTGATATTAAGGCTATACCTGGTGTCTACCTTCCCTCTCAATGCCTGTTCTATGCTACAGATCTTATTATACTATCAGTTGTCATGTGATTACATACATGACAAGTATTCCTGGTGTGTAATGTGGCAGTCCATGTACATGCACTGCATGGTCCCAAAGGGAGGTACTGCTGTATGAACACTCTACAATCACACATGCACATACATGGCCACCCACACAAACACACACACACATGCACACACGTATCCTACATGCATCAACCTCCCTGCATTTCACCAGAGTGACCCTACAGACAAACTAACTAACCACTAGGACACACACACACACACACACACACACACACACACACACACACACACACACACACACACACACACACACACACACACACACACACACACACTCACACGCACATGCACACACATACACACACACACACACACACACACACACACACACACACACACACACACACAGACACACACACACACATATACAGGTGAGGTTGCACAATGATAGTACACACAGTCCTCCTATTACCCATCTGTCAACATGCAGAACATGTGGTACACAACAGCATGCAGTGCAGCTATAGTCAGTCCATGCTAGTAACAGTATACATGTGTGTAATGCATGTGCTGTGTCACTAGGTGATACCCCTTCCCCTGGATACCACTGCATCCATGTACACAGTATTGCTGTGCACCTGTTCTGCACCCTGCCATGTACTGTGCACCACACCTCACAGGTGTACAATCCATTGCGAAATGTGTAGTACTGTGTCAGTTATGTAAACTTTAATGCTTACAACCCCTATGTTTTTCAGCAACACATACCTGGGATAATATGTGGACAGATGTCATTTGTGAATGCCTGATGTCTCATTCACAGCTCTCAACAGCAGTGGACCATGTATGACCAACCCAATACTCTTAAATTAACAACCATCAGAGCATAATATGGCTATGGGGGGTGTACGCACTCTTCTTGATATGACGCACCCATCCGTGAACTGCATTGGGAGCACATCACTGCATATTTTAATAGTACATGAGCCTGATATGTGACATATGTCCTTTGCTTTCACATGCAGTGTCTATGGAATGTGTTAGCTGTGCAGATGCTGACCACGATGCATATACTCCATGTGGGCATATGTGTGCAATGATGGTTTGTTGCACCTCTTGTTGTGTGTACTACAGCAGTCACTAGTCCTGGTGGGGGTATACCAGCGTGGGCCATCTGCAATTGCCAGTGTATGTTCAGTCTGCCCTACACATCCCCCTAATCTGCATGATTGCAAGGTCTACTCATGTGCACATCCCTTGGTGCTCACATACTGCCATCACTATTGCTGTGGGGATAGGGTTATGTCTGCCACAGGTCCTGAACCTGACTATGTGCAGATACAGCCATTCTTAGCATCCTTAGGATCCCTGCTGCAGTGCAGTGGTGTGTCATGCTGGCACCCCTCCTCCTTCAGCCTTTTTAAGCCCTACACATGTGTGTCACTTTGCAGTGTCCCATACACTGAACACGACATGTTACAGCCTACTCCCAGCTGATAATGTGGACTGCTGTAATTCCTTATGCCATAGTGTATCTCTGCAGCAGTTGCCATTGTCCTACAGGTATAAACACTGGTTTTGCACTGTATATGGGGGTTGTTCCAAACATGTCCCTGCTGTAGGCCATGTCTCCCACCATTATGTTACTCCATGTGGACACATTCTGCGATGACATGATGTTAGTTATCATGCAGGCGTCTGACATACCCTTCCAATACCCCATCATATACACCCCTGTGATTCCATGTATTTCACAGCAACAATACGTGCACATGTACAGCATGCATTCTGGGTAGGTGTGTTAGATGTGTGCATGAAATATACCATCGCCATTACATGCCAGGTGTCTTGGCAAGCATCTACATAAACCATTCTCACCAGCTACAGGCTGCTGCCTTGGTGGTATCCCAGAGGGACCTACATAAGAGAGTGAGAGATGCAATGTCAGTGGCCACACCTGTGGCAGTGCTACAGGGTGGGTGCAGTATTACAATGCATCAATGGTACATTTCCACAGTACTACCACATATGGACATGTGTGTATCCCTACTATGCAGCAACACAATATATCTATGACATGTCAGATATGCATGATCTACCTGTACTGATGTGGATATATATGCAACAGTGGTCTATTGATTTGCCCTGTGGCCTTACATGCACGCTCCTCGGCCAGTGTATGGGTGGCACCCACCCCCACAAAGGTGTCTGGCATTTGGTGGCTAGCCAGATGGGCAGGTGCCACAAGGCTGGCCAGGAGTTCCTCCACACATCAGTGAGGCATGGGTGGCATGCCGCCCCATGGTGAGGTGATCCTCCCAGACTGCAGCAGCATGCCAATGGGCATTGGGAAGCAGGTCAGAACAATGATGCCAGATCTGCTCATAACTGCAGTTGTGAAGTCCGACATCATTGACCCTGTGAACTAGGTCGTTCCACAGGGTGGTCCGCTCCTGCTGCTCATGGATGGCCTGGCCAAACAGGACAGGGTAGTGCCAGATTAAATAGGTGAGCAGTACTTCATTTTCTGCAGCTGAATAAGATGGTAGCTGTGCATGTGACATCTTGGCTGAAAGACATAAAGATGAAAACAGGTCTGAGCAACTCATACAGCAAGGTTACCGCAGTTCTTAATACACATCTCTGTCACTCCCCCCACCATATCAGTGACAACAAACTGTACACACAACTCATTAGGTATGGCTACAGCTTACTAACCAGTGGAACAGATATTGTATTGTACCACACTTTGCGCTATGTGTTTGTAGCCATGTTCCCTGTGTGAACACTATCATTGCTGGCCTGTTACAGACTATTCCCCATTGTCAGGGGCACTATGGTTCCATATATGCCTGTTTAATGGCTGCTTTGTGATTGCTGCATATCTGACATTCTGTGTTATTAGGGATATTTATGCATGCTGTTGGACATGTTCTGGGATTGTGTAGACTATTACTACCAACAAATGTTCTATAACAGTGGCACAATAGCATGTATATGTACTATTGCCCAGCAGAACCACCTCTCCAAATCCATCCGCCCATGTTACCTGGCCACATCACATGTGTGTCCCACCCTGGGGCCTCCTCATGTACTGGTCAAGCAATACCGTCAGGTGGAACCAACCCAGTGGATGTTGCCCCCCCTGGGGGCACACACAGACATGTTCCTGTCCCCTGAGGTCAGGTCCAGGGTCTGTTCCATAACGGGCTCCACAGACATATGTGGAATGTGCTACATCACTCTGAGGCACCCAGTACAGATTCACAGGGCCAACATGCTCCTCCTGTTCAGCCTCAAGGCTAGGCACCTTCAGGATGTGGACTACTGTTGTGAGTAGCAGTGGGGAATCCACATCACAGACCACACACACCATCCAGGGTGTTTACCTACCATATGTGTCACATACCACCCCTGTAGACTGTCCTCTATATCTACCAACCCTGACCACCTCCACAACTATACCTGCCATACGTCCCCATATTCCCATTCCATACTTCACAGACAAGGGCAATGTGGTCCCAACAAGGGGTTCACATGTGACATACCTGTCCATGTTGCACACACTGCCAGCTGTAGATATCTGTGTGTATTGCTATGTGAGCTGTTTCCTCACACATAGCATGCAGCACTGTGGTAGTAATATAGGGGACATGTATTTACATACATATATGCTTGTGTGTGTGTTTGTATATATGTAGGCATGTGCATATAAGTATATATCTATATATGTGTAGATATATGTGACGTATATATGTGCCCATATATATGTCTACACATGGATGTCTGTATATTTGTGGACGTGTGTGTGTGTGTGTGTGTGTGTGTGTGTGTGTGTGTGTGTGTGTGTGTGTGTGTGTGTGTGTGTGTGTGTGTGTGTGTGTGTGTGTGTGTGTGTATATATATATATATATATATATATATATATATATATATATATATATATATATATATATATATATATATATAGTTTTATATATTATATATGTGTACATATGTACACATATGTATACCTATATGTGGGGTAAATTAAGACATCTGTTCCACAATCTCACAACACCTTCCTGCACAGCTGCACTGTTCTGCCTTGCTACAACACAGACAGGTGCCACATATGGACACAGCCTGACATTAGGGAGGTATATGTAGGATCAGATTGCAGGTAACCCTATTACACACCTATGGCATTCCTACATGCTACATTACAGATTAAACTGAGTATCCTGCAAGGGGTGGGCCATGGATCCCACATGTCCATCATAATGGCATTACTTCCACCACCAGCTATTGGCCACATAATATACATACTTCCAGTTACACAACACATACTATGATGGCTTACATCTTGTCAGTCAGTGCTGATCTGCACAGTTGACAGCTATGGCTCACTACCCACAGTGCCAGACACTATTGTCCATAGCAGTTGTTCAGTTAAACATCATTTCAACGACATCTGATGGCACATATAAATCATTCCACATCATCAATCCCATTATTATGGACCTAGTACTAAGTTCAATTACATGCATATATACTTCACATACCTGTTGTGGGAATTATGTCTGTTCTGGATAGTTTGCTTGATGTAATTATTTTCTTTGTTTTTTTTTTTTTTCCTTCTTCCTTCTTCTTCTTCTTTTTCTTCTTCTTCTTCTTCTTCTTCTTCTTCTTCTTCTTCTTTTTTCTCTCTCTCTCTCTCATTCTAGAACTGCAGACAGAGTGTGAGTAGAGTTGTTGTATGCATTGTATAGCACTGGTGTTACAGAGTTTGTGTGTACATACTAGTTTAACTTGGAATGCAGTCTGTCTGCATAGCTCTCAACTGTAGGCCTATCCGCTTGATGGCCAGAGGTGTGTTTATTATGTTTTGTCTGTCCACCACACAAGTCTTGTGTCAGATATATCACTGGCAGTGTGTGTGTAGAGTACTATCAGTACATAGCTACATCCATGTCTGTTTCAAACTACATATTCCTGACTAAGGGGATGCTGCAGACTATCCTGTAACACCAACGACTTGCTTAGTGTATGACAACAGTTTTCCACATATGGGACTGTGTTCAAGCCTCTGTCCTCCACCTACATACCAGGCTTTGCACATATGACATGCTGTCAGGTGTTGTTCTGTAGTGGGCTGTGAGTATGTCATGCTGCGATTCCTGCCATCAGTCCAATGCTGTTGTGTCCCCCACACATACTGTGAGGTTGGGGCCATATATGTGTGGGCTTCACCTACACAATACATCTGTGCCCTTATGCATTCCAGAGGCCAGTGTATGTAAAAGTGGTATATGGCCTTGTATTATTGAGTCT
>NC_056725.1:1502624370-1502701870 GCF_019279795.1 Protopterus annectens | reverse complement strand
CTGTAATAGTTGTGGGGTATGATTCTGTATGCAGCCTACTTCCACTCCCAGGATTCAGACCATAGCTGTGTCTGCTACAACTTAAACACTGTCCATCAGAGTTTTGTGTGCTATATAGATATTGCTGTATATCTCCTGTCTGCTTTCTGTCTTATAATTCTCCTGTGGTTTTGCATTTTGACCTTGTATTACACACTCTTATACAGGATTTCCTAGACAGTTATATTTTGTAGGACAGTGTGGGTGACAGTGATGAGTAATACCTTATTATTCGGAGCAACTGCATCAGTCACAATACCATACAATTCCAAAGTAAACAGTGCCAGTACATGGTATCATTCTTGTATATCTGGGCACAGTGTTGGTATCTGAAAGACCTGTGGGAGAAATGTTTGTTAGCACTACCTGAATGTTGCCACACACAGTACCAGATTCCACATTACTATTATGCACATACATCTCACTCTGTTACTGTACACACTCTGGCCACAGCTTGACAATATAGGGGTGTAAATGGGACATACGTGGCTGCTTACTCTCATAAGGTTTTGGGGGTTGCTAGTGTTCCAGCTTTGTTCTCATGGATGTGTGTTAATTAGTTGTATGTCCTGTTTGCTACCTATATGTCTGGGATCATCCTACTGATTTCCCAGGGTGACAGGTTGACAGACAGCAGATATGGGCAACTTTGCTGGACATTCTGGACATATCTGTACAGTTGTGGGGTATGAGTCTGTATGCAGACTACTACCACTGCCAGGATTCCAACCATGGCTGCGTCTGCTAAAAATACAGAAGTTCACTTCTCAGTTGCATGTGCTATTCAGATTTTGTTGTCTGCCTTTTCACTGTTTTCTTTCTATGTGTCTCTCAGTTGTACTAATTGGCCTTTGGGAATCACACCAGTCATATGCAAGCATTCCTATACATTCTATTTATGGTGCACAGTGTAGGTAGCAATGCTTAATACAACAGTACTATTACGTGATTGCAAATCCACATTACCATATGATACCAGAATATACACATGCAGTCAAGCAGTTAGACTTTTATTGTCAGGCTATTGTGCTTTTATTTACATAAAAACTATATGAGACTCTTCCTGCCATATTCTCCAGTGTATGCAGTACTTGCCTTAAACAATACAGGTTTTATACAGGCAATTAATTTACTAATACTTTTAGATTTATTTCCTATGACAGTACATGCAAGAGTATTACTGACCTATTTGCACCACAACCTCTCCAAGCAACTTCCGTTGGCTTCCTGGTTCATGGCCCTCTCACTTGCAGCTGTGGAGGACATAAGAGGAATATTTAGCCATACCTATCCATGACATACATGAGCTGGCAATTATTACACACAATGTGGAGTGATACGTACACACAGCTGGGACAGACCCTGCTTTTCTAGCCTCTTGGATACACTGCTCCAAGAGGTCCCCCTTATGCCGCTTCAGGTCAACATAGTAATGCCTGACCTGCTCACCAGTTCGGGGTATGCCAGTGGCACTGGTGAGGTCATGGGCGAGGCAGTCCCAGGCTTCCGCCTTGTATTGGGAACCCTGGTAATGGCCCTGCAGCAGTCTCTGCTCATGGTCTTTGACAAAGAGTCCTGACATGAGTCTGGACTCCTGGATGCACCAGTGCTGTTCCCAGAAGTGCACACCTTCTCCCCTTTCTGCCATAGTGCCTGCAAGGGGAATCTACAACCAGTTATGACAAGTATTCCTGCTTGTTGGGTTTAAGTAGGGCTGATTTCCCGCACTTTTCCGTGATTGGCCGGTTTTAGAAAGGTTAGGCTATGGGCAAACCTGCTTACCTAAGGTTGGCATTGTATAAAGGGGTATAATACTGGACACATTGAGTTAACTGACCTACACATTGCTTACACCTCCAAAGCTGACCTGTGCAATGCTTATCATTGCTTACATTAGATTTTGCATTATATTTTCTTTTTTGTATTGATTTCTTATTCATTACATTATATATATATATATATATATATATATATATATATATATATATATATATATATATATATATATACCTGGTATCCATGATTCATGTATATGTAGACTGTATGGTGTCCTTGTGTTTTATTGGGGACTTCAACACTCTGTTACAATTACACCTCACATCTGGGCTTACTGCTGTACTCCAGTTCACATATTTATGTTATGTACTGGGTCATAGAACATATGACTGTATACTGATTCCTTTCACATGTTCAGTTTTATTTTACTATAGTGAGGACTTGTTTGGTGATGCCTCATTCATCTGTACTGCTGTGATGGCTTGGTGATTAACTACTATGACTATAGTATATAGGGTTCAAGACCTGCAAGGCTGTTTATTTTATTGCTGGACAGAACTAGGGCCATTGTATACAAAGTATTAAGGCACTTTTGAGCAGTTATAAGTGGGTTTGTGCGGGTTTGCGTGAGGGTAAGTAATGCTAACCTCTGGTAAAATGTGCATACAGAGAGTTAGCTTCCAAATTGCTTAACCTGTGTGTGCATTGCTTACCCCATGCAAAATGGCTTAAACTCACTTGCTAGTGCTTAAATATGCTTACTACTGCTTATTGGTGCTTACACTTGCTTACTAGTGATTACTCCCGGTTACAATTGCACTAATTTAGACAGTAATATCTAATGGTTCTTGGGAAGGTGGGGAATTTGAAAGCTGTATGGAGTTGTCATTCATTACACATTTTACCTTCCATTTGTATCCATGATTCTTGTGGACATATACTGTATGGGGCACATGTTCTTATCTGGGGACTTTGCAACATTATGACACTGACACCTCACATGTGCATTTAATGCAGTACTCCAGTTCACAAATATATGCTATTTAGTGGGTTATGTCACTAAAATATTGGTCAGAACATGATTTGCCGTGGAAAATGGAATGTGCTGCAGTGCAACTTGAGCCGGGAATGCCTGCTCATTAGGCGAATGGTCTGCCCACTACACTATTGCTACACTGCTTTATTTGCATATATCTTCCTTGTTATCTTCTTCAGCCATTTAAGCTGCATTAACCATCACAGACACTAACCATGTGTTGTAATACATGTTGCATACATGTCAACTGGACCACCTTAGTGGTAATGTGCAGGAGGCACCCAGAGGATTAGCTGATGTATGCCACTCTCACCCTGAGGGTCACCACAGTGGTGTCTGTCGATAGATTGCCTGCTGGCACATGGCAGGTGCCATGATACCACTGTACACACATCCCCTACACTACCCATCTCTCCATGGACAATAGCCAGGTACACACCTATGACCAACTGCAGCAATGCACCCCAGTACTGACACATGTGTACATGTACAGTACTGAGGATAGCAGTGCCTGTGTGTTAGTACATCTGTAGTCGGGAATACCGTGAGGGCCTTCACAACCATCACAACATCTATTGCCATAGTAAGATGTGGCTGCTGCTGTATCAGACATTACATGTACCCTGTTATGCTCCTCTCCCTACCAGCTGCATAAGCCTTGCAGTAACAGCTCAACAGTGTTGTACAAATGGGTCAATAGGCATGGTATACCCATTGAGTTCTGGCAAGTATGTGTATGTGTGCATGTGTGCATGTCTGTATATCTGTAGGGTACAGCATTCCGAGGCCACATACTTCAATTACAATACGCATTGCTACACAGTACTACAAATAGTGTTTTTGCTGACCATAGGTGAGGCATGACAATGCAACACCCTAATATGCCTATGGCATGTGGATTAGATGCATATACCTGTAGTTCCATGGTTGTGATATACAATGGATTGTATTGCAGTCATGAGCAATGTGTGATGGTGGGCATGTCAGAGTGTCATCATGGGTTCCAGTGAGTGCAATATCCACTGGGGGATGTGGGTGCTGTCTACACTGTCATTACACCATGGTCCACCCAGTATATGTTCCATGTACCACTTTATGGTGACTACTGTCACCGTCAACCATATAGGTAACTGATACCACAATCCAGCCCAGTTATGCATGTGCTGTGTGCAGCCTACCTGTAACACATTGGACACACAGATAAGTTAGTTAGCACTGATAGGCCCAGGTCTTTCGGATGTGTATCTGCCTGTTTTGTATCTGTTAGTGTGTATATGATGGTATGTCACACTATGTATTGTCCATATACAGCCATTACATCCCCCATTACCATACTGTATATGTCTGGGGATGTTCTGCATGAAACATGTAACCTGGAACACACCTCACCCTATACACTGTGTTGTGTGTGCAATGAAAGCCACACAGTTCAGTAGCACTACATACCTAGGTAGGGATCTAGTCCCAGTGTTGCCAAGTAAGAGTGTGGGTGCATGTGGATGGGTCTACATCAGGTTGCAGATTATACATGTCACAGTGGGTCACCTGTCCATGAGGCACAGGCAATAACTTTTATACAAACCTGTGACATGTGTTCAACTGTACCCTATATATCACAGCAATGGTGTCACCACAGTGCCATACCCCTTGAGGAATATGACTGCAGACCCTCCTCCTGCTGACACATGTACACCTACAACACAATGGATAACATTATGGAGACCACAATCACCCAGTGATAGCAACAGCTATATGCATCATTGGAGGACGGCTACACTACCGCATGTATGCATTAAACATTACTCCTGACAACATGTTACACTGCAGTACATTGGTGCACTGTGGTACAGTCGTCATGTCCATCAGAACCATGTTAGCCAGTCCCTGCATCGATGTTATGGATGACAGGGATGTGGCACAGGTATCATATGCACAGGGTCTGTTGTTGGTTTGCCAGAGGCCAAGGGTAGGCCATACGTTTGACACCATGAGTGCGGATGAGGGGTGTAATTATAGGAATTGGGCATGGTGATGTGGTGTGTGCAGGTATTGGGTTGCCCTAGGTGTGTTCATATAGTGTGTGGGTATCCATGCACACAGTTCTGCCATGTGAATGCCCTATACAGGTTTTTATGGATAGCTGCAGACCATACCTGGCAGAGTGTGCAGTTCACTGCCTCCGGCCATGGACATGCAGACTGTGCCTTCCAGGGGTTCCATGGGCATGTCCCAGTACAGGGACTGTAGGTTTTAAGGATAGGGTTAGGAGAAGGATGCTTGTATGAATTTATAGTGTGTTTTATTAAAAGTTAAGGTTTTGTATTGTATGTTATTTTGGGGAAGCATTCGTTAAATTAAATTATACAATTGTTTTATTGATTCATTTTAGTTAATTATCCCAAATGATATATAAAGAGGGGTGTGTTGCAGGTATGCATTCTATTATTCATCTGAAGAAGTAATTCGAAATGAAAATGCAGGGTGTTTTGTAACAGCGTTAATGTGATTTGGTGCTTCGTGAGTTTTTGTGGCAATAAATTGTGGTTCGTGTTATCCAGGAGTCGAGCCTCTCATTTTACCATTGCTCGTGTTTGTTTTGTTGGTCGGACTGTTTTGGTAATTGGTTCCATCGTTTAGTATTTGGTGCATTTTATGATGGAAGTGGAGGAGGCTACAATGGCTACAAAAGGTACGGAGATGAGAGGCGGTGACCTCGATAAGATTGACAGGTTGACAAACCAGTTATCGCAGCTAATCGAGCTGCTGACGCCCACAAGCCATTCACTGCTGACGTCATCGCCTGGAGTGCCGGGAAATCAGGAAATGTTAGCGAGGAAGGTTAATGGCATGAAAGGAGCTGCTACAGGAGGACAGAATAGTAAAAACAATAAATATAATTTGGATTTGGGGCCAGGTATCTCTTGCCAGGACCTTCCTTTGATTTTCAGGACTAACTCGAACAAAGTCAGTACGGATGTATTGGGTAGGACTGAGGATGGAAATGTCACTAAACGTCACAAACCGAATGGACAGAGGTACAAAAAGGACTTTACAAGTATTTTGAACTTAAAGTATTGTTTTAATGAGAAAAAAGCTCCCTCACTGGCTGAGGGTGATGTTAATTTAACTTATGATTATGATGTTAAAATGTTGGATGGAATGTTGTTTAAGTATAAGAACATAGAAATGGAGAATGCATATCGGAGGGAATGTTTGAGGTTAAAAATTGTGCCAAAAGGCTTAAGAGTTTGTAAATACCCTAACAAAGTGAAGGAGGGGAGTGAGTTTTATTATGAATTAATAGGCATTTTTGACAATTGCGGGTTTGAAATATTGAAAACTATCATAAAAGAAAATGATAGGGAAATGGAATGTTTATATAGTAGAATTGAAGGAATTAATTCTAAAATAACAGAGGGTTTGTTATTTTCCATTGAGGAGAGCCAAAGGAAATATTATGATACTTTAAATAGAGTTGAAAATAGTATTAGAAATGCTTATGAAAGGAAAAGTAGGAAATTAGAAAGGGACATTAAAGAATATAAAGATAAGGTTAGCTACCCAAAACCTAGAGAATATACTTATAAAAACAACTATGGATTTGAGAATGGTTGGGGTCAAAATGAGGCCCCGAGAAGGGAGACACATGAACTAATAGAAGAAATAGGTAATATTAATGATTACTCCGAGTACCCCCCTTTAAGATGATCGGAAAGAGTAAAAAACAACTACCAAAAAAACTACAAACATGGGGGATACAGAGGGGGGAGGAGCAACAGCAACAACAGCAACAACAAGGGCTTCCAACAGTGGTAAGTTTAGAACAGAATAGGGATGAACCAGAGTATATTCAGGATTCAATAGTAGTCGAAGGTCATTCATGTAAGTACAAACATTACAATATATACAATTATAGTAATAAAGAGCTTAATAAAGTTTATTTTTCACTTTTTTCAAAGGGACTTAAATTTGTACCCAATAGGAAGGCGGATATCAGCAAAGTACTAATAGACCTAAAACTATTTTTAAGAAAGAAAAATTTTGAGCTTCTATTCCAAGGACAGAATATTAAAGGTCCCAGAATAGAGGTGTTAAGTAAAAGGAGCACGTATAACCCCCCCCCCCACATCCACAATTAAAAAAATTTTGAGGCTCTTATGGAAAAGAAATTAAGGTGTGAACTTTCCAAGAATAAGATTACATATAACCTAACTAAGGAAGAGAATAATTTATTAAGAGATTTAAGAGGTGATGTGTCAATAAGAATTATTAAACCAGACAAAGGGGGTGGAATGGTCATTATGGACCAAATCCTTTATGAAGCCAAAATGATGGATATACTGGAAAATTCGAATAGGTATGTTAGAGCATCTCTTAATGAAATTAATATAGGAAATAGGAAAATATATTTGGTCCTAAATGACCTGTTGTTGGAAGGATCTATCAACTTACAAACTTTTAAATACCTTCATGTAGAAAAACCAAAAGTTCCTACAATTTTTGGAGTGCCAAAGGTACATAAGAATGTTGAAAATCCCCCATTGAGACCCATTGTGGCCTCAGAGGTTTCAGTCACAGCACCCTTGGCTAGATGGTTAGATATTAAATTCAAGGACTTATCCTTAGATGGGAATGGTGTAGTCAAAGATTCTCTTGATTTATTATGGAACTTAACACAAGAAATTTTTGATAAGAATATCACTTTTATTACGATTGATATAGTGGATTTATTTTCTTCAATACCATATGGTGAAGGTATAAAATGGTTTGAAGAAGCATTGGTGAAATATGGAAAATTCAGCAATAATGATTTTTATCTTATTTTAACGTTAATGGATTTGGTTTTAAGTAAGAATTTTATCCACTATGAAGGTGAGTTCTTTAAGCAAATTCAGGGGGTAGCTATGGGAGCGAGGTGTGCCCCCACATACACTAATATTTTTCTGTCCGCCTGGGAGGATAAATATATTATTAATTCTAAATATTCACACTGTTATAAATTTTATAGGTGATACCTAGATGACATGTGCTTCTTATGGGTAGCATCAGAGGATGAATTTTCTGCTTTTTATAAATATATTTCAGAATCAACTGATTTTTTGGCTTTCACTTATCAACTTGACAAGAATATTTTAAATTATCTGGATATTTCTATAGGTAAGGGTGACCATGGTTTCTTTTCAAAGATTTATAGAAAGGAAACCTTTTTGAACTCCTATTTAGCTTACAATAGTGCCCACCCTTATCATCAGAAGAAAGGCATTGTCAAGGGACAATTTGTAAGGGGAAGCAGAATGACATCAAGAGAATCAGATTTTAATGATGAGTGTAGGATGTTACGTGAAATGTTCAGAGACAGAGGATACCCTATTAAACTAATTGAGGCAATAGAGAAGGAGGTTAGGATTGGAAGACAGGACAAATTCAAACCCATTTTGGGAGATAGAACAGGATGGAAAGGTGAAAAAGTAAAAGTAGATAAGTACGAAGGGGAAAGTAATTTTGTAGTAGATTATAGTGGGGAAGCTGTAAAGATAAGAACAATTCTAGAAGAAGAATGGGACAGATTTAGTGAAATCTCGGACCTAGAAAGTATTTTTGATCTCCCACTAAAATGTACCTATCAAAGGGGGAAGAGTTTAAAGGGCAAAAATGGAATGAATACAGCTAGAGAAGGAAAAGTAGGAACTTTTAAATGTGGACGATGTTCTTATTGCCCATATATTTGTATAAAGGAGACTATTTACATTAGTAGTAGGGATTTCCTGATTCACAGTAGATATTTCATGAACTGTGAAACCAGTGGGATAGTATACATAGGGTTGTGTGACCACTGTGATGCGTTCTACGTGGGTAAATCAGAAAGGAAACTGAAAAATAGAATATATGAGCACAATTATGAAATTAGGACAAAATGCACCAATAATGCACTTTACAGATATAAAATATGCTGCCAGGAAGCAAAATTTAGCTTCTTTATCTTAGAAGTGGTGGAAAAGGACATAAGGTTTGGTTTATGGGAAACTTCTATAGAATATAAAGAATTATTGTGGCAACTATTATTGGAAACTAACAAACTTCCAGGTCTGAATGATGCAGTTTCCCTTGCCCCAGTGTTAAAGATGAGAGCAGCAAAGCTTTAGGTATTTTTATCGTTAGAACTAATTTTGGGAAAGACCCACAGTCCCTTATAAAAAAAAAAATTATGTGTACTTCATATGCATTAAAAAATTGTATTATATTTATTGTATTCCATCCTGTTGATTAAAAATAGATTTAAACACTAGGTGATGCTATTAGTTACAAACATCAAAAGCCTATGTTTATTCCAAAAAGTATTTTAATATGTTTCTTAACAAGTATTTTAAAGGTATATTTATTGTATATTAATATTAAATATATTAAACTGTAGGTTTTAAGGATAAGGTTAGGAGAAGGATGCTTGTATGAATTTATAGTGTGTTTTATTAAAAGTTAAGGTTTTGTATTGTTTGTTATTTTGGGAAAGCATTCATTAAATTAAATTATACAGTTGTTTTATTGATTAATTTGAGTTAATTATCCCAAATGATATATAAAGAGGGGTGTGTTGCAGGTATGCATTATGCTATTCATCTGAAGAAGTCATTCGAAACAAAAATGCAGGGTGTTTTGTAACAGCGTTAATGTGATTTGGTGCTTCGTGAGTTTTTGTGGCAATAAATTGTGGTTCGTGTTATCCAGGAGTCGAGTCTCTCATTTTACCTTTGCTCGTGTTTGTTTTGTTGGTCGGACTGTTTGGGCAATTGGTTCCATCGTTTAGTATTTGGTGCATGTCCCAGTACAGGCCTTGATGTGCTACTCTCCCCTGATGATAGATGTCTGCTGGAACCAGGTCTCTCCTGGGAATGGCCAGGACCATGTGCTCATGGCCTGCTGTTGTGTGATGTGGACAGCACTTCCTCTGCAGTGCTGGGGCTGGTAATGATACTATGGGAGCACCTTGGTGTCCTAGCACATCCACGTTGACCGCCAGCTGTTGGTGTTGCTGGCCTACAACCATGTGGCCATCACCACACTCCCACCACATGTTTAAGCACAGACAACCCATGGCTGATGAGGCCCATCATCTCACCAAACTGTCTATCCTTGACCACGGTATGAGCACGGAGGGCTGCAATGGGCTGCTCTCACATCTGCAAGCGACAACTTCCATGTACAGATGCAGATGCATATGCAACAGTGGTCTACTGATGTGCCATGTGGCCTTACCTGCACGCTCCTCAGCCAGTGTGTGGGTAGCACTCACCTCCACAATGGTGCCTGGCAGTTGTTGATTGTGCGGATGGGCAGGTGCCATGAGGCTGGCGAGGAGCTTCTCAACATGTGTCGGGGGGAATGGATGGCATGACTTCCCCCTGTTGCAAGGTGATCCCCCAGGATGGCAGCAGCAGGCCAACAGACATTGCGAAGCAGGTCAAAACAATGATGCCAGACCTGCTCATAACTGCGGTTATGCAGGCCAGCAGCATTGACCATGTGGACTAGCTCATTTCACAGGGCGGTCCACTCCTGCTGCTCATGAGTGGCCATGCCAAACAGGACAGGGTAGTGCTGAATAAGGTAGTTCAGCACAATGTTGTTTTCAGCCCCTGAATATACAGGTAGGCATCCATGGAACATCTTGCCTGAAAGACATAAAGATGGAAACAGGTCTGAGCAACTCAGACAGCAAGGTTACCATAGTTCTTAATACACATCTCTGTCACCCCCCCCCACTATATCAGTGACAACAAGCTGTTCACACAACTCAATAGGTATGACTACAGCTTACCTACCAGTGGGGCATATATTATATTTTACCACACTTTGTGCTATGTGTTTGTAGCCATGTTCCCTGGGCCACTATGGTTCCATATATGCATGTGGTATGCTTGCTATGTGATTGCTGCACATCTGACATTCTGTGTTATTGAGGATATCTATGCATGCTGTTGGACATGTTCCGGGATTGTGTAGTCTATTACTACCCACATATGTCCTATAATTGTGACACAATAGCATGTTTAGAAAATATTTGCCAACAGAACCACCTCTCCAACCTCATCTGGCTATGTCATCAGGCCACATCACATATGAGACCCACCCTGGGGCCTCCTCATCTACTGGTCCAGCAATACCTTCAGGTGGAACTACCTCAGGGGATGTTGTCCCCCCTGGGGGTACAAACAGACATGATCATGTCACCCAAGGTCAGGTCCAGGGTATGTTCCATAGCGGACTCCACAGACACTTGTGGGATGTGCTACATCACCTTGAGGCACCCAGTACACATTCACAGGGTCCACATGCTCCTCTTGCTCAGCCTACAGACCAGGTACCTTCAGGGCCATGGGCTGCTGTTGTGAGTAGCAATGGGTGGGAGGCTTGTTCCCATTGTTTCCATATGGTTGCCCATGGGGCTTCCACATCACAGACCGCACACACCATCCAGAGTGTTTACCCACCACATGTGTCATATACCACCCTGTAGGCTGTCCTCCATATCTACCAACTCAGACCACCTCCACAAATATACGTGCCATCCTTCACCATATTCCCATTCCCTACTTCACCAACAAGGGTGATGTAGTCCCAACAAGGGGTTTACATGTGACATACCCGTCCATGTTGCACACACTTACAGCTGTATATATATGTGTGTATTGCTATGTGTGCTGTTCCCTCACACATAGCATGCAGCACTGTGGTGGTAATATAGGGGACATGTATTTGCATACATATATGTGTGCATGTGTGTTTGTATATATGTAGACATGGGTATATATATATATATATATATATATATATATATATATATATATATATATATATATATATATATATATATACATACATCTATATATGTGTAGATATATATTATATTGTATATATGTGTTTATATATATATATATATATATATATATATATATATATATATATATATATATATATCTACATATAGGTTGTATATCTATTGACATACATGTATATTTATATATCTATACACACACATATATATATGGTAAAACACAATAATAATTTTCTTTTTGTAATATCTATAGTTCTTTACTATCTGTAATAACTAATCTTTTGTAACATTGTATCTACTCTGTATCATTTCTTGGAGCTTTTCTCCTCGGGCATCTACTGAAAATGGACATGTCTCCAGCTAGACCAGCCTGGTCAACAAATGTAAAATAAAATAAAAATAAAAATAAAAAATAAATATATATATATATATATATATATATATATATATATATATATATATATATATATATATATATATATATGTATATACACATATACATACGTATATATGGGGTACATTCAGACATCAAGTCCACAATCTCAAAACTCCTTCCTGCACAGCTGCACTGTTCTGCCTTGCTACAACACAGACAGGTGTCACATATGGACACAGCCTAACATTAGGGGGGTATACATGTGGCCAGATTGCAGGTAACCCTATTACACACCTATGGCATTTCACCATGCTACAATACATGTTAACCTGAGTGTCCTTTAAGTAGTGGGCTCTGGAACCCATGTGCCCATCATTATGGCATTACTTCCACCACCAGTTATTGGCCATAGTAATATACATCTCTTCCATTACACACAATGCACTATATTGCTTACATCTTGTCAGTTGGTGCTGCTCTGCACAGTTGACAGGTATGACCCACTACCCACAGAGACAGACTCTAATGTCCAGAGCAGTTGTTCAGCTGAAGATCATTACAGCACCTGATGGTTCTTGCATATCATTCCACATCATCTACCCCAGTATTATGGACCAAGTGCTACAGTCAATTACATGCATATATACTTCACATACCTGTTGTGGGGATGAGGTCTGTTGTGGATAGCATCCTTGTAGGAGGTAATTTTTTTCACTCCTTAACCTGTTTCCTTTGTTTTCTTTTTTTGGTGTGGTTGTGGTTCTGCATCTGTTTTCTGTTTTCTGTTTGTTTTCTCTTTCTCTCTCTCTCTGTCTCTGTCTCACTCTCTCTCCCTCCAGTAAATGAATTGCATTGCTTGGAATAGATTGCAGCATGGCTTTTGTGGGTGATGCACATGATCAGGTGATGGCCTCTGCACCAATCAGTGTCCTCCACTTGCTAACTGCATGCAACATGCTGTGTAGTACTTCCAATTGCTACTGTCATGGCAACCAACTACTATAAATCCCTACATCATGTGGGCCTGGTGCCAATACCTTTCCTGTATGATGGACATCCTTTCTGTGTGCGGGCAGCAGTGTTACAGACAGCTAGGTAGCAATACCTCTTACAAGAGAACTTGCACACACAGGTCAGCTACATATTTGTTTGAGGTTCCAGAACTACAAACAGAGTGTGAGTACTTTTGTTGTATGCGATGTATAGCACCAGTGTTACAGGGTCTGTGTGTACATACTAACTTAACATGGACTGCAGTCTGTCTACATAGCTCTCAACTGTGTGCCTATCTACTTGATGGCCAGAGGTGTGCGTGCCATGTTTTTCCTGTCCACCACACAGGTATTGTGTCAGATATATCACTGGCTGTGTGTGTGTGTGTGTGTGTGTGTGTGTGTGTTGAGTGCTATCAGTACATGGCTACATCCATTTGTGTTTCTGACTTCATATTCCTGACTAAGAGTATGTTGCAGACTATCATGTAACACCAGTGACTTGCTTAGTATATGACAATACTATTTCACATATGGACTTGTGTTCCAGCCTCTGTCCTCCACCTAAATACCAGGCTTTGTTCATATGACATTCTGTCAGGGGTTGTTATGTAGTAGCCTGTGAGTATGTCATGCTGCCATTCCTGCCACCATTTCACTGCTGTTGTGGCCCCACACATATTGTGGGGTTGGGTCTATATATGTGTGGGCTTCATCTGCACAATACATGTGCACCCTTATGCAGTCCAGAGGCCAGTGTATGCAACATTGGTATATGTCATTCTATGGGGGGGGGGTGCACCATATCTAACCTAGGGTGTTACAACATGTGAGGGGTATCAGGGGTAAGCTGCCTTAAGGTACCTGGATGTACATTACCATACAGTTCACCTTGGGTAAATGCAGGCCTTCTGCTTCCTGCCGTACAGACTGTTCTGTTTGTCAGTGTGATTATGAAGGTTTCATTTGTGCATTCTTATGAAACAGATACATCCCATTGTGTCAACTGAGGTCTTTTTCCCATAGGGAGTGTGTACAGAGTGTAGATAGAGGCTGCTGGACTGTACATCTGCATTACTTACTGTTGATTGATTGTTATCCTGTGGTCCAGTCTCTCTTTACTGTTGTACTACTTGAAGGCCTTCGCTTGCAGAGCAACATATGTAATGCTTTCCGGAATACTGTATTAATTTATTTGTTAGACAGTTGCATTAGTCTGTTTATTTATTTTATTTATTTTACATTTGTTGACCGGGCTAATCTAGCTGGATACATTTCCATTTTCAGTAGAGGCCCGGGGAGAAAAGCTCCACATAAATTTGAACAAAAAATGTTACAATAGACAAGCAAATGGACAAAATCATCATAGATGAAAAGACAAATAAAAAATATAGTACCCAATAACAGATATATACAAAGAGAGGATCACATTTCTAAAAATAACATTAAGTAGCTGAAATAACATCAAGAACAAGGCACAAAACAGAGAGCAAAATTGATTAATAATATTATTATAAAGAACTAATCTTAGTAACAGAAGGAGAAAGAGAAGCACTAAAATAGGAGAGGAGGAAGGGAAGCAGTATAAGAAAAGAGAAGGGAAAGTTGTGAGAGATTAGCATAGAGGAAAGAAGAAACAAAATACTCTAAAAGGAGGTAGACTGAAGCAGATACAGTAAAGAGAGAGGGAAAGTAAAGTAGTAGGAAAGTGCAGAGTAGTAGGAAAGCGCAGATGAGGTAAAGGATTAGTCAGGTTTTGAACAGGAACAGAGCCAGTGGCTTTGGAAGTAATCTTTGATTTTGTGTTTAAAGAGAGGCAGAGATGTAGTAAGTGTTATGTCGCTAGGAAGCAGATTCCAGTTCCTTCCTACAGTATTATTGAAGAGAGAGTCACCGGCAGAATTATAAGTCTTTGTTATAGTAGCCATAAGTTTACTGGATGAGCGAAGGAGTTTAGGTTGTTATAAGGGATTAAAAGTTTAGAAAGAATAGGGTTTTGTTTGGTTGGTATAAGATTTTATGGGCAATAGTGAGTTGAGGGATTAACAGAAGGTTTTGTAGTTCAAGCCAGCCTAGAAGTTTCAGGTTAATACAGTGATGAGTTCTAAAGGTGTTACTAGTGGCAAACGGGCAATGTTGTTGTAGCAAGTAGCCAGTTTGTTAAGGTTGGCTTTCTTAAGGTTAGTAAAAATTGGTGAGGCATGAAGAAGAGTAGACAAAAGATGAGAGTGGGCAATCTTGGCTCTGGATGATGATGTTAGGAAAGGTTTAATTCTATATAGGCTTCCTATTTTTCTATTGACTGTTTTAATGGTGTTGTTGATATGCTGGTCAAAGGAGAGGTTGTTATCAATTGTTATTCCTAATAATTTTGTTGTTGGATCAGGAGCAATGAGAGTGGCATTATTTGAGGAGATGGTGAAGTCCAAGGGGGTGGGCCTAGTGCTAGGAGAGAAAAGGAGAAGTTTAGTTTTTGGCATTGAGGAGGAGGTTTGGTGAACCAAGTTTCTACAGTGTTGAAGACATTTTGAGTAATAGATGAAAGTTCATTAGGAGATGAAGCAGAGCAGATAAGGGTGGAGTCATCTGCATACTGAATGCAGGTAGATTGAGGAATTGCTAAGTGAAGATCATTGATGAACAGGGAGAAGAGAAGAGGTCCTAGAATGGAGCCCTGAGGTACACCGATGGAAACGGATGTGAGTGAGGAAATTTGGTTTTCACAACGAACTGCTTGCTGTCTATTGCCAAGGTAGGATGTAAACCAGTTAATGGCAAGATTATCAAAGGAGAGGGATGTAAGAGTGTTAATTAAAATGGAGTGGTTGACCATATCGAAAGCTTTAGAGAGGTCAATGAAGAGAGCAGAAGAGAGAAGGTTGTCATGTTCCTGTTGATAGTATCTACAAATGATAGGAGAGCAGTGGTAGTACTGTGATGTGGTCTGAAACCATGTTGACAGTTTGCTATTATGTTGTTTTGAGAGAGATGCTGTAAAAGTTGTTGGTGAATACATTTTTCCATTATTTTTGCTAAGGGAGAAAGGAGGGCAATTGGTCTATAGTTTGAGTACTCAATGTAGTTTCCACCTTTATGTAAAGGGATACTATGGGATATTTTCCAGATGTCTGGGATGATTCCCTCTTGGATTGTCCTGTTTATAAGTATAGATACTGGATATGCAATTTCTTTGGCAGCTTTTGGAGAAAAGTGAAGGAGCTTGTCAGCAGAAAAGGCTTCAGTTTGTGAATAAGTCTAGAGATGAAAGATGTAGGAATAGGTTGTATTTTAAAGTTATTTGAAGGGTGTCTTTGGTTTATAGGTGGGCTGGAGTTATTAGTGCTAAGTTGTTTAGCTAGTGATAGAATAGTGTCAGTAAAAAAGAGTTGAAAGCATTTGCAGTGAGGTGGGGAGTATCTGGGTCGGCATTGAGAGGGTGGAGTTTTGGATGTTCCTGGGGAGAGGAGTCTATTTATAGATGACCAAAACTGTTTGGGGTTGTTATGATGAGTTTGTTGAAGTTTGCAGTAGTAGGTTTTTTTGTCAGTAATTATTGCTTTTTTAGTCGAGTTTCTAAGTTGGCGGAAATGAAGGTCAAGGGAATTTCTATGGTTTCTCCATTTAGACTTTATTTCTGGAGAGAATTAGCTTTTAGTTTCTTTAGAGAGCCATGGGGCAATATTGGGTTTCATTCTGATGGTGCTCAGGAGCATGTTTGTTGAGAATGGATAAAAAAGTGGTATTAAAGTATGATACTGCATTTCCAAGGGGAAGAGATTTCAGGGAGCTCCAGTTGCATTTGCTGAGTTCATTGTGAAATAGGTCTATGTTAAAATTTTTAGTAGATTTTTGAATGTTAGGGGTTTGGGAAATCAGTTCTTTCTCTAGTAATAAAGGTTAAAGCATGATCACTTATATCATCAGGCAGGGTTCCTGCTTTGTAGTGTTTGATTTTGTTTATGAGTATCCAGTCTAAAATACTCTCTTTATTGTTAGGCTTGTTGATTCTAGTGGTTGAAGTAATAGTCTGGGTGAAACCATATAGGTTCATATGAGAGGAAGGATTATCTGCATTGATAGTGTTCCAGTCAACATTGATGTCACCTAGAATTATTGTTTCTTGGGGGTAAGTAGTAGATACCCAGCTGAGAAAGGGTTCTAGTATGGGTATATTGTTTCCTGGTGGTAAGTAGATGCAGATAATGTAAAGGGATTTGGTGTTTATTTGGAGTTTTGTTATGATGGCTTCTACTTTGCAATCTGGGGTAGGATAGGCTGGAAGAGTAGAGATATTAAGCTGATTCTTAAAAAGAATTGCTACTCCACCACCTTTACGTTTTGGTCGGTCAAGTCTTATTATGCTATATCATTGGGGTGTGATCTCAGTGTCTTTTGTTTCTGGTTTGAGCCAGGTCTCTGAGAGGCACAGAATGTCAAACGAATGAATATCAAGGAGGGCATGTAATTGAGCTATTTTGTTATTTATACTATGAATGTTTAGGTGTCCAATAAGGAGGGAGTCATAGATTTTAGGTGAATTAGTTTTGGGAGAGGGATAAGCTGGCCCAGGATTAGGGTGGATGTCTCCATCTTGTAATGTAAGAAGATTAGGTTTAGTTATTAAATGGTTCTTTAGAAAGATTTGAAGTATTAGTTTCTTATTGGTAGGATATACATACTTAAGGTGGGAGAGTCTGTGGTATTTAGGTAAGAGATAGTTGGGGTTAAAGGTAATATTGGAGTGTAAAATGGGAGAAGTATTTGTAAGGGTAGATGTGTGTTTATTGGGGTAGATGGAGTGGGAAGAAAGAGGGTTTTCAAAGAAGGTAAGAAGGTATGCAGAGAACAGGATGGTAAGGAGTGGAATTGTAAGTGTGGGCATAGTAGGGAAGTTGGGAGGCATAGTTAGAGAGTATTATAGTAGGAGTTACGGAAGATACTAGAAGTGGCTAAGATAGGAGAAATGATATAAAGCCTAATAGGAGAGGGAGGAGAGAATGAAGGCCAGTAAGAGGTAGTAAGAGGGTGTAAAATGGTAGTGTAAGAGAAAAATAAAAAATAAAAATGAAGTAGATGACAAATATAGAGCTGTGAGGTCAGATATAAGGGAGGGATTTTGGAAGGAATGAGGTAAGAGGGGAGGAGGTGGTAAGGGGTGTGGTTAACAGAGGAGCGGGATAAAGCAGGGTAAGATATTGGAAGAAAGAAGTAGGGGGTGTGTTCAGAGAGGTATAAGAGTAGGAGCCCTGGGGGTGGGTGGGAATTGGGGGTAGGGAGGGAGCGGAGTGAACGGAGCGGGAAAAAACAGCTGAAGGAGAGATGGGAAAGGAGGCAATCAAAAATGCAGGTAAGTAAGGTGAGAGAGGTATAGAGTGAGAAAAAGAAGGTAAAGTAGAGAGCAGAGTTCAGGGAGAAGATAGAGCACAGACAGGTAAAAATCAGTATGTGAACATACAGTGAAAATAGAGGAAGAGCAGGTCTAAGTTAATGAGGAAAGTAGGCAGCTTACAAGGAATAGAGCAAAGCAGAGAGATAGGGGACAGATGGAGAGTGAGGCTAGGATAGAGTTGAAAAGGAATAGGAAGCCAGAGTACTATTGTAAACAGATGTAAGGGCTAGTTGGAGCCAGAAGGGAACAGCATACGAAACAACAGAAACAGAGAGGAGGGAGCTACCTATAAGATAGATAAAAAGAGAAAGAAACGGAGAAATAAAGAATAAGACCAAGAGGGGTGTGAGGGAGAAGAGAAAATAGTTAAAAAGTAGGAGAGTAGAGCATACAAAGGGTGGGAGAGGGGGGGGCTAAGAAGGGCAGGTACTGGCTGCTAGAGACTCACACACAGGCAAACTATAAGACCCTTATATGAATACCAGAACAGGAACCTAATTTGCAAACAAATCTATGCCCAGAACCTACTTTCTCTACTTTTCTTTCTTTTCAGAGTCTAAACAGCTATATGGCATGGCGTATACAATTGTAATAGTACACAAGTAAAGCTTTGTCATGTATGCAAACCTGCATGTGGTGTTATATCCTTTGACCTCTCTGTGGGTACATGTTGCAGGCAACAATTGTCTTTTGTATGGGTGAATCATAAAGTGTCCAGTTGGTAAGGTGGCACCTGTAGGCATACTGGCTGTTCTGTATGGTGTGCGCCCTCTAAATATGTATGTTCCTATACATATCACTGTGTGTGTGAATATGTAGTTTTATATATATATATATATATATATATATATATATATATATATATATGTATGTATCTGCATATATGTATCTGTGTATATGTATGTTAAGAATGTTTATTGCATCCACATTGTACATTACTTATGGTAGCCGGAATGTACTGCATGATATGTTATTGATACTAGCCTGACATCATACAGGTGGGATGGATTACTGTTAACAGCGTATGTCCATGTTGTGTCAGGTCCTGGTTATGGGATTTGCAACAGTTGGTACTGTATTGCAGGGCACACCTGTTTGGCTGTGGGGGGGGGGATATCAATACGTACAAGATGTATGTTACTTGAGCCCCCTCACCCCCATTAACAGTGCCTGTGGTCATATATGTATTTGTTATGTTCTCTTTTATATCTATAGATATATATCTGTATATACATACACACATTTATATATATATATATATATATATATATATATATATATACATATATAGACATAAATATCTATAGATGTATGTATATGTATATATATATATATATATATATATATATATATATATATATATATATATATATATATATATATATATATATATGCACACATATGTATATATTTAGATTTAAATATATATAGATATATACATATACACACATGCACACACACACACACACACACACACACACACACACACACACACACACACACACACACACACACACACACACACACATACATACATCTACACGTATAAATACATTTCATGTACTGTTGAATGACTGTGCTGGTTGGTATGTTTGTGAAAAGATCAGTGGTTTGTATATCTGAGATAGCTTAGTGGTAAACCACTTTGGCTATGGTGTGCAGGGTCCTGGGTTTGAGCCTTGCAGAGGTCATTTATTTTGTTGCTGGGCAGAACAAGGGCCGTTGGATACAGAGTGATTAAGGCATTTTTAAGCAGTTGTAAGAGGGTTTGCGCGGAGGTAAGCACTAACTGCCAGTTACAGTTTCTTGTACTCAGCTTCTAAATTGCTTAACCTGTGTAGGCATTGGTTACCCTCACGCAAACGGGCTTAAACCCACTTACTGCTGCTTAAAAATGCTTACTCCCACTTACCCTGATGCTAATTTCTTTAAAAGAAATTAAAAAGGGTTAATAGGAAAGTGTTGGAAAGGGGCACAAAGAGGGAAAGACGGTAAGGAAAATAGATAGGGATGTGCAGGAAGGTTGTAGGGAAGGTGCATAGCTGCTCATTTCTTCTACAGCAACAGGTGTACATATACACTGAAGTTGGAGATAGATTTGGGCACTCATACTCCTGAGAAAAGGGTGAGAATACCAATAATATGTTGTTAAGCCAATTATACCAGATTACATGTGTCCAGTGGACACGTGTGTGAAATGGACAGCTATGTATGGGGCAAGATTTTTTAGAGGGAACAGATTGCTCTTTTTTTCAGGTGAGAGTGGGATGTTGGGGAGGGATAGTAGGTATATTTGGGGAGGTAAGTTGTGTAGGTTAACAGACAAGACAAACAAGACACATACAGGGGCAGTATATGACACATATGGGGGGTAAACACCTTGATGTGGATGGGTGCTGGGAAATCGGAAGCCCATGAGCCCTCTAACTGAAACAGTGAGACTGAGGTCCCCAGCCATGGGCAGGCACCACTGCACCTTCACAGCCCCAGAAGTGGCTGTGCTGGGGCCTGAGTCGGAGAACCAGGTTGACCCTCTAGTTGTGACACATGGCCCTCAAGCTGGCATAGCAGATCTCCAAACTCCCTGTGGGGCTTGCTATGCACCACACCCCGGACCTGGTGATGGGTGACAGTGTCCTGTCTGCCCCACTCCCAAGGGGGGTGAGCCTCATCCCCTGAGGCAGTTCCACCCGAAGGTGGTGCAGTACCAGCAGATGAGGAGGTCCCACGGTGGGCGCCAGATGAGCTGGTGCCCAGTGCCATGGCCAGATGAGGATCGACAGGTGGGTCTGCTGGGACTCACATTCCCATGTATGTTATGGTGTTTATGCTTTATCAACATATGTGGGTTAGTAATAGTCAACACATTCCAGGATTAGGTATAACAGCATCCATAGATATTCCCATTAAGCCAAACACCAGATATGGAACAGTTGCATAGCAAACAAAACACATGCATATATGGGACCACAGTGGTAATTACAACAGCATGCCCATGCATTGATGGCACCATGCCACCAATGTGGGAATATTTCAACATAGCACTTGCATAGAAACAGATTTAAATAAATATTGATCAATAGGACATATGTCCCAACATTGCAGTTAAGTCAGCACATACCAGTTGAGTTGGGTATTTAGTTTATTGTTGCAGATATGGTGGGGGGAGATAAAGATGTCAATTAACAACTAGTATATTCATGTAGTTCACATTACTTTCCTAGTCAGGGCTGTTATCTGTACCTTACAAGTATTAGTGCACTTCCCTATTGCCTTACTTTGGACAGCGGTATGGCTGTCGAAAACTATATACATGAACTGGTTTTAACTGCAGTATACACCTCTCACCCAGTATACCTCTAGAGGAATTGTTTGTTAACACTAACTGTTTCTGCACATAATCCCAGATTCCAGGTTGATGTTATGCACATACCTGTCCACCTCTTTTTGCACTGACTCTGGGCATGTCTTGTCCACATGCAGGTGAACCGGGACGTATTTCGACTATTGCCCTCTTAAACATTTAGTGAATTACAACACTCTTATACAGGATATTCTAGACAGTAGTATTATGTAGCACAGTGTGGGTGACAGAGATGAGCGATACCTTATTATTCAGAGCAACTGCAACACTAACAATGCCATACAATAACAAAGTACACAGTACCAGTACAGGATATCAATCTTTTATTTACTGGCACAGTATTTGTATCTGACAGGCCTGTAGGAGCAGTGTTCATTAGCACTACCTGAATGTTGGCACACAAATTACCAGATTCCACATTAGTATTATGCACCTACATCTCACTCTGTTACTGTACACAGTCTGGTCACAGCTTGACAACATGGGGTTAGAGATGGGACATACTTGGCATATTACTCTCATAGCATTTTGAGGAGTTGCTAGAGTGACAGGATTGTTCTTATAGATGAATGACAATCAGTTGTATTTCTTGCTTGCTGCCTAAATGTCTGAGATCATCCCACTGATTTCCCAGGGGGACAGGGTAACAGGCAGCAGATATGGGACGATTTACTGGACATTCTGGACATAGCTGTACAGTTGTGGGGTATGATTCGGTATGCAGCCTACTACCACTCCCAGCATTCAAACCATAGCTGTGTGTGCTAAAAATGCTGCAGTTCATGTCAAAGTTGAGTGAGTTATTTGGATTTTGCTGTCTGTCTTTTCTCTGTTTTCTGTCTATCAGTTGTACTATATGACCTCTTGGAATTACACCAGTCATATACAGACATTCCTACACATTTTATTTATGTTGTACAGTGTGGATTACAGTGCTTAATACAAGAGTACTATTAAGTGATTGCAAATCTACATTACCATATGATACCAGAGATGCAGTCCAGCAGTTAGACCTTTATTGACAGGTTATTATGCTTTTATTTACATACAACCTATATGAGACTCCTCCTGCCATATTCTCTTGTGTATGCAGTACATGCCTTAAACAATACAGGTTTTATACAGGCAATTAACTTACTGATACTTTTAGATTTATTTCTTATGATAGTACATGCAAGAGTATTACTAACCTGCCTCGCGTCGCAACCGCTCCAAGTGACATCCATGTGCCTCCTGGTTCATTGCCTGCTCACTTGCCGCTGTGAAAGACATAAGAAGAATATTTAGCCATACCTATCCATAATATACATGAGCTGGCAATTGTTAAACAGGTAGTGGACTGATATTTACACACTGCTGGGACCTCCCTTGTTGTCCTAGCCTCTTGGATCCACTGAACAAAGAGATCCCATTTTCACCGCTTCAGGTCGGCATAGTGATGCCTGACCTGCTCACTAGTTCGGGGTATGCCAGTGGCATTGGTGAGGTCACGAGTGAGATGGTCCCAGGCTTCTGCTTTGTATTGGGAACCCTGGTACTTGCCCTGCAGCAGTCTCATGTCATGGTCTTTCACAAGGAGTCCTGCCATGACTATGGACTCCTGGATGCCACAGCAGTATGCCCGAAAGCACACACACTTTCCCATTACAGACATATTGCCTACAAGGGGAAGCTACAACCAGTTATGAGATGTATTCCCACCTGTTGGGTTTAAACAGTGCTGGTTTCCCACACTTTGCTGTGATTTGATGGTTTTGAAAAGGCTAAGCTATGGGCAAACCTGCTTACCTAAGGCTGGCATTGCTTAAAGGGGTATACAAATAGGCAGACTGAGTTAGCTGGCCTACACATTGCGTACACATACTAAGCTGGGCTGTGCAATGCTTAGTGTTGCTTAATATTTAAGTTGCATTATATTTGCATTGTGGCATTGATTTATTATTCATTACATGTGATATATGTGTTTGGTATCCATGATTCATGTGTACATACACTGTATGGGGTCCTTGTGTTTATTAGGGGATTTCAACACTTTATTACAATGACACCTCACATCTGGGCTTAATGCAGTACTCCATTTCACATATTTATGTTATGTAGTAGGTTATACAACATAAAACTGTATATAGATTCCTTTCACATGTTCAGTTTGAATTCCTTATCGTGAGGATCTGTTTGGTGATACCTCAATCTTATGTACTGCTGTGATGGCTTAGTGGTTAATTACTGTGAATATGGGTTCAGGACCTGCAAAGGCTGTTTATTTTGTTTCTGGCCAGAACAGCGGCTGATGCATACAGAGTGATTAAGGCACTTTTAAGCAATTGTAAGTGGGTTTGCATGAAGGTAAGCAATGCTAACCTCCGGTTAAATATGCTTACAGAGAGTTAGCTTCAGTATTGCTCAACCTGTGTGCTCATTGCTTATCCACACGCAAACGGGCTTAAACTCGCTTACTACTTCTTACATATGCTTACTCTCACTTACTACTGCTTAATAGTGCTTACACTTGCTTACTAGTGCTTATTCCTGCTTTCCACCACACTAATTTAGACAGTAATGTCTACTGGTTCTTGGAAAGGTGGTGGATTTGGAAACTGTATGGAGTTATCATTCATTACACATTTTACCTTCCATTTGTATCCCTGATTAATGTCTACATATACTGTATGGGGCACTTGTGATTATCTGTGGACTTTGCAACATTATGACAATGACACCTCACATCTGCATTTAATGCAGTACTCCAGTTCACAAATATATGTTATAAATATATAAATGTTCTAAATATATGTTATCGTAGGTTATGCAACAAAATAAATTGACCATGCAGTGATTTGACATGAAAACTGCATTGTACTGGAGTGGGACTCAAACCGGGAATGACTGATCATAAGGCGAATGGTCTGTCCACGACACTATTCATAGGTTCACAGGTAGGTACTAAGCTATTGGACCTAGGGCCTATACAAGACTAGACAAAAAAGGTACCCTGGCTTTTGCCACCCAAGAAAATTATTTTCCTGGGCCCCTGTCAAGTAGAGCCACAGAAGTGATCCCCGGGGTGAATTTCCTATTATCCATCCAATCATCAAGATTTTTTTTGAAGAGTGCTATTGAGGAGCTCTGTTTGACATAGATAGGTAGTCTGTTCCAGAGTATGGGAAGTCTCTGAGACAGGAATCTATCCCTCTAACATGTTCTGTTTATTGTCATGACAAGATTTTACTCCCTAGAGCATGTAGCTCAGAGGTATTGTGATTTCTTTAAGTGGAGCATGTCCAATAGCTCTGGGTTTGACATAGCTTTGTATGTTAGACAGAGATCGCCTCTGAGTACGCGATATGTGATGAAGAAAAGCTGGAATATTTTGAGACGGTCTTCGTAGGGCATCTGTTTGAGTCCAGTAATCCTTTTTGTGAGGTATTTCTGCAGCCTTTCCAGTTGTTGTAGATGTCTTGTGAGGTACATACAAAAATGGGCATTGTACTTTATAATGGGTCTAATGAGTGTCGAGTAGAGGGGAGCAATGACCTCTTTTTTTCTGGATGAGAAACCTTTTGTGATGAGGTGTGCCACATAGAAGGATTTCCTGACCACTCTGGCGATGTGATTATCAAATGAGAAACTACTGTCCACCTGTGTCCCAAAGTCTCTTATCACATTTTCAGTGATAAGTAGACTACCACCTATGTGGTAGTTCATGGGTACAGACTTTTTACCAAAGGGGATGACAATGCACTTTTTGGCATTGAGCTTGAGGCCATGGCTTTGACACCAGGCATCTGTCTCAGTGAGTCCCTTTGTAGGATGTCCACATCGTTAGGAGTTTTGATTATGGATTCTAGTTTGCAGTCATCTGTGAACTTAGTTAGCCAAAGACCTTTTGTGTTAGCTTGTACTTCAGAGAAGTAGATACCAAACAGGAGAGGGCCCAGGACTGAACCCTGTAGTACTCCACTTGTCACTGGTCTGAAGTCTGATTTGGAGTCTGCTACTTTCACAGTGTGGGTTCTGTCAGTAAGCCAGTTGGCAACCCATCTTGTGACATAGGGATTTATACCTAGTTCAGTAAATTTATCTATAATTCCAGAGTGGGGGGTGGTGTTGAATGCTTTGGCGAGATCTAGATAGGCTGTGTGACCCACCTTACCCTCATCTATGACTTTGGTGACTGCTTCAAAAAAGTCTATCAGGTTTAGGAGACATGATCTGCCTTTTACAAACCCGAACTGTGTGGGTTCCAGAGTTTAGAGATCTCCAATGTCTTTGTTTATGAGTTCCATGATGATACGTTCCATGGCCTTGCAGACCAGGCTCATCAGGCTAATGGGGCGGTAGTTCCTGGGGTCTGTCATGGCTCCCCCTTTGTTTAGTGGGATAACCATCATGGTGCACCATTCAATGTGCACAAAGCCTGAGGTGAGGCTATGACTGAACATGGTACTTAGGTGGGGTGCCAGTTCATTCTCTAGTTCAGGTAGAAGGCAGCCTGGGATGCTGTCAGGTCCCATGGATGCTGTGTTCTTGGCTTTGGAGAGTGAGGTTTTTAGCTGTGCAGCCATGATTACAAGAACTTTGCATTCTTCAGGTATAGAGATGGGCCCTTTAGTGGGTGAGAGGGGGGTAAAGTTAGCACTGAACCTATCTTCCAGGATGTTGGCAATATCAGTTGGTTCTGTATATTTAGTGTCATTGTGCTGTAACTCAGAGCAGATCTGAGTGTTGCCATTGAGATTCTTGACATAGCTATATAATGCTTTGTGGTTGTCTTTAGAATCAGTGGTGATTTTGTTTTCATAACCAGCTTTGGTGGATTTTATTAGGGATCTCTGCTTCTTACTGAGTCTGACCAGGGAGTTCCTCCAGTCATGGGATTTTACTCTTTTTTGCAACAGTTTCTTTCTTCTGTTGTAGAGTTTGTTTTTGGCAGAAGACCACCAGATTGGCTTCCTTTTTTGGCGGATAGCATCTTGTTTTTGTTAGGGATAGCATGATCCATGCACTCATGTAAGTGCTTATAAAGTGCATTTGTGTAGGATTCAGCAGTCATACCTCTATTGTCCGTCTACATGGGTGTTGTGAAGTTTGCCACTTCTGTCTTAAGAAGCATGAAGTTGGCTTTGGAGACATTTTTTATGGTTTTCCTAATGGGGGTGGGAGCGGGATGTGGATATCTAGGGTGATTAGCTTGTGGTCTGATCTGACCAACGAGGAATTGACTTCTGATGTGGAACACTGATCACCCATGTTGGTGATGACCAGGTCTAGGACATTGCTGCCCCTGGTAGGGGTGTGGATAAGTTGATCCAAACTGTTGGAATTGATGAATTCCAGAAAATGTTGAACAAAAGAGTTGGTACATGAGTAGTTTTCCCAGTTAATGGTGGGGTAGTTGAAATCACCCATTATTAGGGTGTTGGGTTGTACCCTAATATTTTCCAGTGTATCAAGAAAAAGAGGAGTGGGAATCCTGGGGCATGGTGGGGGGGGGTCTATAGCAAGCTACAATCTGGATTGCGGTCTTGCCCAGAGTTAGTTGAACTTGGATAATCTCAGATGCATTATGCTAAGCAACTAGCTTGTAGGTGTGGCTATCCTTAATGAATATGGACACGCCTCCACCTTTAGTGTTTCGGTCCTGTTTAGGTGGCTGAAAGGTGTGGTATGAATTATAGCCTGGTAATGCAGGGGTGCTCTCTGGAGCTTTGAACCAGGTCTCTGTCACTGCACAGATGTCGATGTTCTCCATTTTAAGGAGTGCCTCGAGTGAGTGCTGTACTGCTTCATTTGCATATATCTTGATTTTTATCCTCTTGTGCCATTTAAGCTGCATTAACCATAGCTAAGTGATGGACAAACCCATGCACCTACAGTTAAATTTAATCTGTTTCATAAAAAAAATATTATTTATATTTTATGTTTTAACTATTGCTCTTGTAAATGTGTGGGGATGTTGCTGGAGGTATGCGAACACGTATGAGTGGTCTCACTTATTCTTTTATTCATACTCTGCTGTTCGTCACTGCAGCAGCATGTATATTCTTAGAGCTCTGCTCTCAGACATGCCCCCTGCACTCATACATGTGTTTAGGAGCTCAGGCAGTGCGCCTTCATTAATATGCATGGTGCACTGCCGTCCTGCTCCTAACGGCCACTTCCATGCAGGACTAAACTAGTCCTGCACAGAAGGATAATGAATCTCGGGGAGAGTTTATCAATAGGACAGTAGAATAAAATCTTGTTGGGTGATAGTCATAGTCCCAATGTTCACATCTACACAGTGAGTAGCTACATTTCTACATGCAAATACATTCAGCACTAGCAAATTGCAGTGACTAGTGCAAAGCGAAAGACTGTAGAGAAATGCAACTTTTTAACTGTTTAAAATATGAAGAAATGGTTTTGTTTTGTGTGATTTAATCCATTAATATGCACATTTCAACTTATTTTGGCTACTTTTGCAAGTTCTAGACAATTGTGGGACTATGTAAGCCCAAATTAACTAGTGGCGGGTAATTAAGGCAAGTGGTACTCTCAGATCAGCTATGTGGAAAAAATTTAAAAAGAGATAAAAGGTTATGTAGTAACTATCAAGGTGTCTTTATATGGACTCCCTGACTAATTCTTTGCAAGGTATGAGGGGAAGATAGGACAGCTAAAAAATGGAAATAAAATAAGAGACACACAAAAGAAAGGACATTAAGAAGGTTGTGCTGGAGGAGGTGTGAAGAGGAGCTGTAATATGTTTTTGTCAGGGGATAGACTCCCCTTCCCTTACTTTTCAAACATTTTTGTATATGAGAAGGACTTTGGGGAAGGAAATAAGGAGGAAAGTCTAAGAGAGAGAAGATAAAGGAATGAGGGAGGAAAAGAGGAGTCTGAGTAGTCCTTACTCTAGTCCAGAGGACCTCAAATGTTTTTACTGCCTGATGGACATGCAGTGGAAGACCCCAATGAAATGGGGGCAGTGACCTCTGGAGGCTCAGTGGTCAGGTCCATTTTAGAAAATGCGTTTTGCACCTACTGAAGGAGGTCCTACATTGGCCAAACATGCCTATCCACTACCTGCTCAACAACATCTTTGACTATGTCATGAAGATCAACCCTTTTGTATCTTTCCAGGCCATACTGGAGTCACTGCCCCAATCCATTGGGGACATCCCTAGGTGGGTGGAGGGAGATGGAGGACATTATCCTACCTGGGAGTAACATGGTCAGGCTGCTCCTGTGATCTCTGGACTTGTGGGAAAGAGAATATAAAAGGAAGCAGTAGAAAAAAAACAATAAATTTAAAATAATGCATAATTAAATAAAAAAATAAGAGTAAGGGAGGGAAGGAGGTGAATAGACAGAAATGGAGACAATAAATGCACTCATACTTTGGTGTTACATCAGTTTATATTTTATTGACACCACCTATTAAGCATCTTGTAAGCATGTATATTAAACAAAATGTTATTACATTTTTCAGTGATTAAATATTCTGCAAAATACTAGCAGTATTGATCGTGCTGAAAAGGGTATTGGTATTACAGTATTTCTGCAATTCCTGACTGATCACTTTTTACATCTTAGTGATTTAAACAAAACTACAGGCTGACTTCATTTTATTTGGTACAGAATGCATTAGTTAATGATACGTAATTATATCTTAAGGAATAATAATTTTTTCCATACTCATGAGCATGTTCACTGAGACTGGAACACCTCCACTGGGTTTTCTTATGATTATATGATATCTCCTCTTCAGTTATATAAAGAAGAAGAAAACGGATGCATAGTTGTTTACCTATTTGCATAGCTGTGTAACACATTTTTTTTTATTTGTGTTTATTCAATCAGATATGATGCACTGGGGTCTATATCAGATTGCTAAAACCACAAAAGGTCAAATACCTCTTCAGTGACGACTATTTGTCGAACTCTGAATCTGTCAAACTATCATTTCCACAAACTGTTTCCCATTGTAAGTAACCAGTGGGCCATCACAGGGAATTTGTCCTTTTCCCCACTGTAGAGTGATCTCGAAGTTGGTATATTTAGTTGGGCGAGGTGTGGGGTGGGTTTTACATTTTGCTGTTTTTATTGCAGTCCATAGGTTGGGCAACATGTTACTTACCATGGCAAAGATTTTTGCGATAGTGATCATTTGACAGATTCACGTTCAACAAATAGTGGTCGATGAAGAGGTCTTCGACCTTGTGTGGTTTCGATAATGTGATATAGACCTGATGCACTGGATGCAGTCACTAAGTAAACAACACAATAGGGCCTGATAAGGTAAATGCACAGTGCTACCAGAGATGAGTGATCTCTGTGGATTCATTGACCTTTATTGCTCATTTCATATTATTACTTAGTAAGCTTATTTTCTACAACCAAATGTTACAGAATGGAAGAACTCCCCATGGTCTGATACATTTTTCCAAGCTCCAGATTGTCTGGTTTTGTGTGTGTGTGTGTGTGTGTGTGTGTGTGTGTGTGTGTGTGTGTGTGTGTGTGTGTGTGTGTGTGTGTGTGTGTGGGGGCACGTGCGCGGTGAATGTTACCTCGTGTTGCATTGCTATATATTTTGTTACAGGCTTCAAAGTTTAACAAGAAGATATTTACTTTAATTGTTTAATCTTCAGTAAGCATTTAGAGATTACCTATATTTTCCTAATTCATTATCAGTAAAACTAGATGTAGAGCAGAGAGTTCCTACTTTGTGCTAAAATGTTTTGAACAGTTTAGCCAGCAAGAAATCATATTCCAGTCAGAGCATGTGAGGAATGTTCTCTCATCCAATATGCTCCCATCATGAGACAGTTTAAAGTTAATTTAGTGGGTTAGATCATTTACATGGTGCAAGAAAAGACTAGCATGTGTTTTAAATTCTGTTAATGTAATGTTTGTTTACGGCAGCTTGTCTGCATAGCTGTATTACCCAGAGCATTTTATGTAGAGTTGCACAGAGTTCTCATATCTTTCTTCCAGACAACATGATGACATTAAAGAAACATAGATTCACAAGCTGCCTCCCTTGCAGAAGATACATTGGCAATCAGTCAGTCTTTATCCAGCCTAGTCAATCTGATGAAAATTACAGAAACTGATATTGAGCATATTAAAGGTACAGTAGCCAAGTATGATACACAACTAGCAAAAATCCAACAAATCTTTTTACAGCAGCAAAACAAATAATTGGAGCAGGAGTCAGTATTAGCTAATCATTCATAGGCCATACAGAGATTGCTTATGACAGCTCAGGCCTTGGAAAATAAACTGGATGATGCTGAGAACTCTGCTCATTGTAATAATGTCAGGATTATTGGATTACCCAAATTTGTTGAGGGAAGCCACCATACACGGTCTGTTAAAACTGAATTAAAATAAGTTTCTTGGGGTTTCTCAGGAACTAGTAATTGAAAGGGCACATAGGATAAATCATAGAATGCAAGCAGAGCAATGTACCTAAGTTTTAAATTACAATGCCAGGAAGTTGTAGTTAAGAAAGTGAGAGAGGCAGGGCAGAACAATTATTTGGCTGGGCATTCTATCAGAATTGCCTCTGATTGTAGTACTGCTTTAAATAAGAAAGGGAAAGCCATGGCAGTTTTTTATGACCCTGCAGAGAACTTAGATTTATAGTGCAACTTTCTTTGGGTTGCCTTCTTTTGGTTCTAAACAAGGAAATGGTGACTTATTTAACCCCCTTGGGATGTGGAGGCATTTGTTTGCAACAGGGATGAAATGGCTGGAAAGTCATTTGCAGAAATTATTAAGTCAATGTCCAGTGTCACTGAAAAAAAGCATCACAGGGCAAATATGTATCCCTCTAACCCTACTCATATGAAGTCTCTACAAAATCTTGTCAATGTAAAAAGGTAAAGAAACTGGGTCAGAACTTACAGAATCTTCCAAAAAGACAGAATATCACTCAGCCAAAGTATTTTTTGTACAGCAGTGTCAACATATAACAGATACGATCCATTAATGCTAGCAGGAGCAGATGGAAGAGTTTTATCTTGATACTGAGCCTATGAAAATTAAGGATGTGGAATCCACAAGAGCAGAATCAGAAGTCCTACAAGATGGAATACAGGATCAAGCAAGTGTCTTAATCTGACTGGGATTTTATCTGTTGTTCTTCCTAATATATTAAGCTTCTTCCCTATTTTTTTCTAAGTGAAGAAGCACTGGGAGGGCTGGCAAGTGCAGGAAACCCATGAGGAACATTTTGTATTTGTTGTATACCTCTCAACCATCCAGATTTTCACAGAATGTCTGCATTTTTGCTTCATATTTTGGTCTATTCCTCATAAAATTTTGGTTTTCTAGAAAATCATCAGAAAATCTTTGAGGAGTGAAGTCAGAAAATAATGACAGACATTTGAGTTTAAGACTTCATTCTCTTCAGAAAATTCATGCTAATGCAAAACCTGTTAAGTCTATCAATGTTCTAAATTTGTAAGAGCAATATTTAAAAATCTTCCTTATTTTTGGGTCTTTGTCCCCCCATTGTTTATGGCTTTCCCCACATTTCATGTTTTAAATAGCTGAGAAGTACAATTTGTAGTACTATTTATGTGACCACTCATTCAGTCATAATATATCTCACAACTCAGGTTCCATTTTCTTTTTGCTGAACTAAATTAACACAAGCTGTTGATCCCCTCTCCCCTTTTTTCATTAAAAAAGTTAAAGTGCCATCTGTTTAGTCTAATGTTTTGCTTTTTAAGGATCTTCTTCTGTAATAAGGGATATATGGTCAATTGGATTGTATGATATAATGTATTTGAATTAACATGTATTTTATTACCTCATTTGTTGTTTCTATGTTTCCTTTTTCTCCTTTTGCATTGCATAGCTCAAGAAAATACTAGTCTTCCTGCTCATTTCTCCATAATTATATCACGTATGCCATATAGAGAACATTGAAACAATGTTGTATATCTTTAAAATGCCTGTTTGCAGTTTGATGGGTTCAGTCTTGAAAGTTCAAAATAATGAAAACTCAAAATACTAAATCTCATAATACTGAAAACATACAGGATACCAACACTTACTATATTCCAGCACAAGTATATATATAAACATATTACCCTTCAACTATAAGCAGGGGGGCAAGCCCCAATGCACCCCCCATGTGGGGGGATGCGCCCACCACACCGCCTGCTAATTACATATATCAACTCAGAGATTGCACTTCACTACACTAAGTGCAATCTCGGAGTTGATATATTTAAGTAGCAGGGTTTGTGGGGCGTGCCCTGGTTATACTTGAAGAAGAGTAATATGGTTTATCTTTTATTTGTTTATGTATGTACTTGTGCTGGACTATAGTAAGTGCTGGTATCCTGTGTGTTTTCAGTATTATGAAATTCAGTATTTTAAGTTTTCAGTATTTTGAACATTCAAGATTTTGGTATCAGGATTTTGGGCTTTCAGGATTTAGAAGTGAACAGAATAGGTACAAATATGACTCTGTCATTGTACATGTGGGTGTGAATGACCTCAGACGTACCTCCCTGGACTACATGAAAAGAGACATGGAAGAGCTTTTGGATTATGCAGCCAAGGCAGGTATGACCCTAGCCCTGAGCAGCATCCTACCATCACCTAGAATGATATCACAGTATAAGCAGAAAATGATTGATTTCAACAACTGGCCAAGTTTCTGGTGTCATTCTAAGGGGCAGTATCTGCCTTCCTGGGATGACATAATTGACAGACCTTGATGCTTTGTCAGAGACGGCCTGCATCTGTCATCCCTGGACTTCTGGATACTGACCAAGGCTCTTGCCACCCCTACAGTGCCTTTTTTAGACAGTGTTCCAAAGACAAAATTACTACCATAACAGTTACAAACAAATACAATCTGAGAGTCATGCTGCTCAATGCTAGAAGTCTAAATCTCAAAATGCACTCACTCGAAGCACTCCTTAAAATGGAGAACAATCAACATTTGTGCTGTAACAGAGACCTGGTTCAAGGCAGCAGAAAGCAACCCTGCACTACCAGGCTATAACTCATTCCACACCTTTCAGCCCCAGAACTTGGACCAAAGCTTCAAAGGCGGTGGTGTTTCCATATTCATAAAAGATACGCACACCTCCTGACTGGTAGCCCAACATAACACATCTGAGATACTTCAGGTGCAGCTAACACTGGGTAAGGTAAGACAGCGATTCAGGTCGTAACCTGCTATAGGTCCCCAACCATGTCCCAAGACTCACACTCCACATTCCTAAGCACCCTGGAGAATATTAGGGTCAAACCTAACACTCTCATACTGGGTGACTTCAACTACCCCTCCATTTACTGGGAAAACTACTCATGCACCAGTACACTTGCCCACTTGCCCAATGCTTTCTGGAATTTATTCATTCCAATGCTCTGGACCAGCTCGTTCTTACCCCCACTAGAGGTAGCAACATCCTTAACCTGGTCATTACTAACATGGGTGACCATTGCTCTACACCAGTAGTCAACTCCTCCCTGGTTAGATCCGACCACAAACTAATCATATGTGGAAATCCACATCCACCCCCCCCTCCCCCACAAAGGTACATGACAAACTTCTCTAAAGCTAACTTTGGGCTCCTAAAAACAGAGGTGGCTAACTTCACGGCACCCATGCAAATGGAGAATAGTTGCATGACCGCTGAATCATACACCAATGCACTGTACAAACACGTGCACAAATGCATGGATCTCGCCATACCCAATAGAACTAAGACGCTCAAAAAAAGGAAGCCAATCTGGTGGTACCCTGCCATTAACAAACTCTACAACAGAAGGAGGAAACTGATGTGGAATAAGGCTAAGTCCCAAGACTGGAAAAACTCCCTTATCAGCCTCAAGAAAAGGTTGAGATCCCTCATCAAATCCTCTAAAGCTAGCTATGAAAACAGAATTGCAGCAGATAGTAATAACAGCCACAAGGCCTTCTATAGTTATGTAAAGAATCTCCATGGCAAACCCAGATTTGCTCTGAGCTACTGCACAATGGTACTACCTATTCTGTGCTAACAGATATTGCCAATATACTGGTCAACAGATTCAGTGCTAACTTTATCCCTACCCTCCAAAGGACCAATCACAATACCAGTAGATTGTCAGGCACACATGTATTACTGCTACACGGGTTAAAACAACACTGTCCAAGGCCAAGAATACAGCTTCTATGGGACCTGACAATATTCTTGGATGTGTTCTATATGAACTACAGAAAGAACTGGCACCTCACCTATGTGCCCTGCTCAATCACAGCCTCACCTCAGGCTTTGTCCCTACTGAATGGCACATTGCTACAGTCATCCCTCTCCACAAAGGACAAACAGCGAAAGCAGAATGCTAAAGGCTCGCTAGTCTCCACAAAGGAGGAGCGACTACAGACCCTGGGAATTATCGCCCAATTAGCCTGATGACTCTGATATACAAAGCTATGGAATGCATCATCATGGACCTAATAAATAAGGATATAGGGAATCTGCAAACTCTGAATCCTACACAGTTTGGTTTCGTGAAGGGTAGACCATGCCTGCTCAACTTGGTTGACCTCTTTGAGTCAGTCACCAGAGCTGTGGATGAAGGCAAGGTGGTTTATGTAGCCTACCTTTTTTCTAGTCAAGGCTTTTGATACCAATTCCCCACTCAGGAATCATAGAAAAACTCACTAAGCTAGGCATCAACCCCTATATCACTAAGTGGGTTGTAAACTGACACACAGATAGAACCCACAGTATGAAAGTAGCTGACTCCAAGTCAGACTGCTGACCAGCATACCTCTCAACCTGGAAACATCAAAAATCTGGACAAGGCCCATGGAAAAAAGTACAAATCTGTACGCTGATTAACATGCAATTTGCATACATAATTAAATAACCCTGCCCACTCCAATGGAATTGTGGGTTGCCAACTTTCAAACACAAACTGAAGAACAGACACACATATATATATATATATATATATATATATATATATATATATATATATATATATATACAGACATATATACATTTTATAAATATATATATATATATATATATATATATATATATATATATATATATATATATATATATATATATATATATATATATACATACATACATTTTATAAATATATATATATATATATATATATATATATATATATATATATATATATATATATACATACATACATTTTATGAATATATATATATATATATATATATATATATATATATATATATATATATATATACATACATACATACATTTTATAAATAAAAAAAGTATATAAATATATATATATAAATATTATACATATATATATATATAGATAGATATATAGATATATATAGAGAGAGAGAGAGAGAGAACATGACAGTAGTGTAAGCCATAGGCATCTTATACAGCTTTTCGCACTTATTTTCAATTTCATTTTTTTTTTTGGGGGGGGGGGGGGCAAAAGGCCAAAAAAAGGGACACATTTTAAGCATTGCTTGTATAATTTTGGAAAGTTATATATACAGTCAGTCTATACACCGCCTACAGAATCCATTAAGTTTCTTCAAGGGAACATTAAGCAGTATACTAAACTTATGCAGCAACAAAAAGTCATCATCACTGCAGAGTTCAACATGGATATACTTGGATCAAAACATCCACAAATCAACATTTCAGCCAAAAATAGCCTTACACAAGAAGTTATCAACCCCAGAAGACCAAGCTCCACATTTCGGTGTATATAAAATCTGTCCACCTTCCCCAGCATAAGTGATCACCTTCACAATGACACTTTAAACTTTAAAATAATTTCTAAAACTAGAGAGGATTATGTTATCTCTGACCTAAAAGCAAGCTGACTGACCTCACAAATACAACTCAAAATTCAAATGTTACTCTCCACTACTTTAATTCAGCTGGTAAAATACTGATTTTAAATAAACACTTCACCTTCACTAAAATTAGGGTACATGGGAACAATGCTCATGCATTACATCAATAAAATCCCTACTAAACAGCAGAAATTAGAATATGGTAATGAACAAACAGCTCTAAATACCAGAACATATTTTATGAGCTAGAAAAGAAATGCAAATATGCATTCGAGGAATGTAAATACACTAACCTTCATATCATACTCTCTTGGTCATATTCCCAAGCCGTTCTGAAAAGTAACAACACGTGGCACAATTCAAAAATAACAAAATCATCTTCCCCTAGCCCCTACACACGACCGGCACAGTTTTTTGATTTGATAAAGGCCATAACATTTCCCACTTCCATAATAAACAACATCTCTCAAACACAGTCCCATATCCCCTAACAACAATAATAGTCTACTCCTACTGACCAGCCAATATGCCAAGATTTTACTCTAAATTATCACAGTGAAAGCCATGAGGAAAATCATAAAGACTTCAAACTAAATCCAAACCTTAATGAAATTCATAAAGAATTCATGAAACTAGCAGATTGATCCCTCTTCCAACCTCTTGAAATACTTTCAACAAGTCACTAATCTTCCACAGAGATACAGAATATTTCAAGCAGTCTGTTCAACAAATACGACCAAAAGCAGTTAGAAGAAATAGCTGAGAAACTTAACAATAACTTCAGTTAGCAAAAGAGTTCAACAAATATGACCAAATGACTTCAATTAACGAAAACGCAGCAAGTTGACCAAGTTCACATAAGTCTGCGAGAGAAGCACTTCAATTACACACAATAATACCTCATACCTGTGTGATTCTTAAGTCAGTTCAGTTCAGTTCACAGCACGGCAGTACCAGAAATAGTTATTTCCACAACCAGCCGGAAATGTGTGCCCTTGAGCTGAATGAGCTCAATTCCGACAGGCTGATGGAGCTGACGTCATCGCACACGGGATGACATCAGCTCCGAAAGCGCGAAAGAAAAATATTTTTTTTAAAAAATCGGGAATGAAGGGGTGCCACTCGGGAATCGTGGCACCCCATTATTTGAACCCCAAAACTCAGTAAAAAGCGAGTAATTCGGTGCATTTGAGAGGTATGCTGACCAGTCACAAGTGGAGTCCCACAGGGTTCAGTCCTGGGTCCTCTCCTGTTTGGTATCTACTTCTCTGAAGTCCAGACCAACACGAAGGGACTCTGGCTGACAAAGTTTGCAGGCGATTGCAAGTTGGGAGCTATTATTAACTCCCCAAGTGATCTTGACATCCTACAGAATGGCCTCAATGACACCAACGACTGATGTCAGAACCATGGCCTTAAGCTCAATGCCAAAAATATGTGTCATCATCCCCCTTGGGAAAAACCCGGTTCTCTTGAATTACTACATTGATGGTAATCCACTGAACACAAAAGGTGTTATAAGAGTTCTGGGAACACAGGTTGATAGCAACCTTTCTTTTGACTACCACATTGCCACTGTGGTCAGAAAGTCCTTCTATGTGGCACATCTCATTGCTAAGGGTTTTGTATCCAGGAAGAAAGAGGTCATTGTCTCCCTCTACTCTTCCCTCATTAGGCCAGTCATTGAGTACAGTGCCCCATTTGGCATGTACCTCACTAGACACCTGCAACAACCGGAGAGGCTGCAAACGTACCTCACAAAGAGGATCCTAGGCCTTAAACACTTGTCCTATATGGACAGACTCAAAAAACTCCAACTATTCTCTGTCTCATATCACCTATTTAGAGGCGATCTCTGCTTGATTTACAAAGTCATGTCTGACTCAGCTCTGTTAAAAATGCTACATCTAAAGAAATCCCAGTCTCTCCATGCCACACGCTCCAGAGACCTCAACCTCATTACCACAATCAACAGAACATGCTGGAGGGACAGGTTCATAACCCAGAGACTGCCCATGCTATGGAATAGGCTTCCCATACATGTCAAGCAGAGCACCTCACTGGCCCTCTTCAAGAGAAATCTTGATGAGTGGATGGGAAATAGAAAATTCACCCTGGGGATCACACCAGTGGCTCGACTCAACAGAGTCACTAGGAACTAAGGTTGGGTGGCACAATGCCAGGGTAATCCTATGGGCTAGGCTTGTAAAGGCTCCAGGGCCATTAGCCTAGTACATACCTATGAACCTATGAACCTATGATATAATTCATATGCGAATAAGCAAAGGTGTCATATGTTATTAGAACATAGGGGGATATGTGTCTCATTACTCAAGCATACAAATTGTGCCTCCTCATAATCAGATTTTTTAGCAATTTTAAATGTATGGGCAATGAGGGGGATGTAAGGTTTATTTTTCTACACTAGCACTTAGGATGTATACCCTACTTTTTTATTTGTATTTTCTTTTTTATCTTAGTCATTAGGTCCAACCATACCTCTCAACCTATTAGTGCAAGAAATATAGACAAACCAAAAATAATTGGGGGCGGGGGTTGTGGGGTAGGTAAATGCCCAAAAATAGGAATAGGTTTTAAATATTGCTCTTGTAAACTTAGAAAGTAGATAGAATAGTGGGTTTTACATTAGCATGAGTTTCCAAAAATAATATGAAGTCTGAAAGTCAATTGTAGGCCATTATTTAATGACTTCATTCTTCAATGATTTGTCTGAAAACCAAATATTTTATGACGGATATACAGAAAATATGAGGCAAAAATCTGGGTATTCTGGGAAAATCTGGACAGTTGAGAGTATAGGTCCCACTGATGGCAGTGGTTTTGTGTATACACTCTTCACTACCAAAGCTCATAAATTGAGTGACTGGCATAAATTCTGGTAATGGGTTCTAGTATACTGTGTTTAATGTGCTTTAACAGTATGGGATTATCTTTTTTTATCTACTGCATATAACAATTCCAAAGGTTCTTCAGGGGTATAGTTTTTTAATTTTGGGGTATTTCTTCTTCAGTTACCCATTTCAGTAATTAGGCTAAAAAGTCTCAGTATTTTTTAGTACCTGTTTTATAGCCTTTTGCTAAATTTGGTTTCTGAGCTTATTGGGATTGGGGTGTTGTTGAGGAAGTGGTTCACTCAATTTCTGGTTATTTCTATTTGGACCTAATAACAGATTATTTTGGCAAGGAGGTTGGCAGAGGGAGATCATGGTGAGATATCTAAAGGTTACTTAAAATCTAGGATACGCATGTAAATTTAGCACTTGGAATGTTAAGGATATTTTTACAAAGCTTAAATTTTCTATGTTATTAGTTAAACTAGATGATTTTAAAGCTAATGTATTTTTCTTAAAAGAAATTAAATTGAAAAGGAAGTATGAGCAATGGTTGCTTAATAAATAAACAGGTAAAGGGTTTCATATCTCATTGTCCTATCCAAAATGAGAGGTTGCAATTCTACTAAGTAAGTTCAGTAACTGCACTGTGGTTAACATTTAGAAGGATAATGAGGAAAGGTAGATTACATTGTATTTGCATTTTACTTCTGGGAAATTTCTATGGACCAAATGAAAATGAGAATGGTCCACTGGTTGCCTTTTTAGGGTAGTTAAAGACACATATATAGAAGGGAGATTATATTCTTCTTGGTTAAGATGTTAATCCCCCCCCAAAAAAATCAACAGACTCCTGGCAAATACATTAAGGTTTCTGAAAGTTGATCAGAAATAGTGGGCTTGTTTGGTGATATATGGCTTAATCAATGGATTCCACCTCCTATTGCATCCACTAGAAAAGGAGCTCACATTTTATAACCATAATAAAAAATGTGGCAAAAGAAAGGATTATTAGTTTCTATCCCTCAGTCCCTAGGATAGCTAATGTCAGCATATTGGCATCTAATTTGTCAGACCACTCAATGTTACAGTTGGTGATATCAGCCCCTAAAATTTACATAATGCCAATTGTTGGAGGTTAGACCACATGCTCTTAAAAATCAGAGAAATTTATTGAATATTCGTCAGTGGATTGAGGGATTTGAGAGGTTCCATAGAGGTACAGAAGATAATTTTATTAAGCAATTGGGTAAGTTTATGATAGAATGTTAAAGCTGGTTATCAATCTAAGAAGGAATGAGCCTGATAGATGAATAAATGGACCAAGGATGCTAGGGACTCGGAAAAAAATATAAGGCCTTACAGAAAAAGTTTAAGGATGATTATTGTGAGTACAGACTTTCAAAGAAGTGAAGTTGATGTATAGAGAGAAAACTGCTCTGAGGGCTCATGAAAAAATAGGAAATGATAAAGACATTTAATTGGGCTAAGGGAATTACCTCATAGAAAGTGTTGGGTGATAACCTGTAAAAAGCGACATAAGGAAGTGACTATTTTAGCAACAAAACATAATACAAGTATGGTTACAAATGAACCTTCTCAAATCAGTAGGATACTTTAGAGCACAGATCACATACTAAGGTAGAGAATGCTCATGTTGAGCTGGATATAAATAGGTTAATGGGTGATCTTGATTTATCTCAATTGACTGAAGAGAAATGTCGATTGTTAGATCAACCTATCACAAGTAGGGAAGTTTTAGCCAGTATCAAGTTACACTCTGGTAAGGCTCCAGGAGTGGATAGTTTAGAGTGGATTTTTCTAAAACATTTAAGCAGGATATGGTCCCTGAATTACTATGAGGATATAATTAGCGAAGTATTGTTTCCCAAGGAGACTGTGTTGGCTAAAGTTATTATGGTACCAAAATAGCTAATTATAGACTTATCTTCCTCCACATATTGAAATACAAATCTTTTTGAGGGTGCTTGCAACTATATTAGAGACAACTTTACCTCACGTAGCTCTGCCAAATCACCAATAGTTTATAAAAGGACAGAAGGGAAGTCAAGGGTGCAGCCATGGGCTACTAAGGAAAATAGTAACACAACAGCAATGATGGCTGACTTCAATAAGAAATTTGATTCTGTTGGATGGTCATTCTTCTGAAAAGTTATGCAAAAGATGAATTGTTCCTTTAGATATTATTCAGTTCTGTCAACTTTTAATGCAATTGCTGACATTTTTTTCTATTTTTTTATAGCTTTGAGTTAATGAGGGGTACTCATCGAAGATGCCCACTTTCTCCATTATTGTTTACCTTAGTGTCTATACCTATGGACTACAACCTCAGGAAATATATAATGAGAGAACATATTAGTATCCCAGGAGGGTGCAATGAATTATCCTAACAGTTTGCAGATGACTGCTTGATGTAGCCCCCAAATTCCAGTAAGACAATTGAATGTGTGAAAGCAGCCTTTGCCCAATTTACCAAATACTCTGGAGTGACAGTTAATACTTAAGCTTATTTTTATATTGATAAAGCTTCCCAGGATACCTTCTCTAAACAGAGAAGTTGCAGCAGGCAGTTTCTACTTTTATATGGACTACTAGAAATAGTAAGAAAATACATGGATTCTAGCAGGTATTATGACTATGAAAAAATGTGGAATAATCCTGATAATAAGGTGTTACATTTTAATGCTTTAAGGGAAAGGTCTGACTCCCTTGAGGTTCATTGGTGGCAATACAGTCAGTTGTTGGCACTTATAAGAATGAATTTGTATGAAATGTATAGCTAGGAATTCTTAGGCTGACATCATGTAGGGACAGCATTTGTATATAAAGTTACAAAGCCAAGTTGTAAGCCTGTATATGAATTTCTGGTGGGAAACATGCTTTATTTTTTATAGTCTTACAGACATGAATGGGAAGAAATGATGGAAAAATCTATTTCTCAAGTAAAATGGGAGATCTGTCTTTCTCAATTACCACAACACATATCCCAGAAGTGTCAGATTTTACAATCCTAAAGCTACTGTATGTGTGGCAAAGATCTCCAGAAAACTTAGTTAAGTGAGTCTTTGTGAACAGTAAGGGGCGCTGGAGATGCTCAACTGGGTGTGCTAATTATTTCCATATGTTGTGGCAGTGCCTGGAGTGGACAGTATTTGATCACGTATCAGTTATCGCATGGAGTAATGTACAAGATGCACTCTCCCTCCATTGACAAATGATAAATTTTGGTTATTGGTATTGTACCTAATTGACTTTTACACATTCACATATCAATGGGTTAGATGTGTGTTAGCTACAATTCTATTGGTTATATAGAGTGGATAGAAATCTGTACCTAACAAATGGGCTTCTCTAGTTCATAGACTGAGATATAAGCTTAGATTTTGGAACAGCTCAAAATTTGATATGAATAATATGCAAGAATATTGGTCTATCTTTCTATTTTATGTAATGATTGTGTAAACTCATTTTACATTAGGTTGACTATAGGCAACTTAATTTACCTTTTTCAACATGTTGATATTGTAATTATAGAGAGTAGTATACATATGGAGAGCATAATTAAACACAGCAATAATATTGGATAAGTGAATTTATTCAGTTATTTATAAACTTTTTGTATTGCATCTTTTTTTTTCTTTGTGATTTAAATACATTGATTTTTTATGGTGTTTCTTCTGAGTAAACTGAGAATTTTGGTATGTAATTTGTTTGTATGCTGCCTGGTATTTAAATGCCAAATGTATATGTTTTGAATAAAGTTTGATATTTGTTTTAAAAATAGAGGTTGGATGCAGGTAATTTATTTGCTGGTTTGTCCCCCACTCCAACTCTGCCTAGGGTATAATGGCTAACTCTGGTCAGCCATTTTGTACATGCAACAACTATTGTTGACTTTTACAAAATTAGCACAAGAGAAAGAGATTTCTGTCCTACAGTGAACATTATATTATTTAATAACTTTTCACCTTTCACAGTGTGTATATCCACATATGTTTTTGTTGAAATAATCTGTGCTTACCTATGTATAATGTATAACGTATATATGTATAGGTATAATATGTACATACATACTTAGACACACATACTTACATACATACTTACACAGACACATTTCAGTAAAACAGCCTACCCAACCCAGGCAACCATAGGAGGTAATTACTAATGGAAGTGATGTCAATGTCAACTCTGATTTACTGATTGTATTGAAGCAGTCACATAGACTTCCAGATTTGTTTTTTATAAATATACCTACATTTGTTACGTGAAGGAAGATTAATGAGCAGTCTGTCAACTGGGCATGTCTTTCAGTGGTTATTTCTTTATGCAGAGGAATGCTATGCCTAAGATTTCATAATGCTGTTATATTAGTAATGTAAACATTTATGGCAGAATAAACTTATAAGTATTGCTGGTGGTTATAGTTTCAGAATTACTATCCTGTAAATGCATTACATTAATAATATGCTTACATTTTATTTCTGGCTTCATTCAAAGTAAGTTAGTGTTATAAGTCATAAGGTGTGGCATACTTTGCTGGATGGATGTGGATTAGGGTTCAGTACACTCCAACCCAAATGTTAACTCTCTGCAGATGTATTTTCCAGTGCTCTGGTATACATATACATGATGGAGACATGGTCTGTGCTGCCATGATGCATGATGGGGATAGGCTCTGTGCTGCCATGCAGTCATGCACTGAGTACCACTCACCACAGCTTGTCCATGACCACATGAAGTAATTTAATGCCAATGAGACCAGATATACTAATGTGTAAGACTGTGATTCATAGAAATCACCTCAGCTGAGAAATAAGTGCATACATGTGCAACAATTCTCTTCAATAGTCCTATACCTATCATTTTTTAACAGCGCTCAGCAAGCTTGACAGCGACTGATTTGGGGAAATTTGAAATGGTTAATGTAACAAATACTTAAACTTGAAGATTAATGAGAAAATATGGATATTCAATTCAGTGAACAATGTTGCTATACAGAAACTCATTGGTTTTAAGATAAGGTGAGGTTCATATGCAATTGCTGCATGTTGATGTCAGTCAGAGGACTAGTAAAACGTGAAATGTCATTTATTAGCTATACATATATGGCTGTGTAATCGATATAGGAAACCTAAGAGGAAAGAACATTGAACAATTTTATTTTGTGCTGATCAGATTCTTTGAAATACATGATGATTTGGAGATGATCAATGCTTATACTGATACTTTGATTTATTGCTGCTGCTGTGCAATGCTGTACCTCTAGTGAACATTCATTCCTTACGACTGTGCTGTCAAAAAAGGTTTTTACCACAGTGAATAGAAATGTGAGTGGAAGTCTTATTTAATTTATTAAATTAGGAATGTTATTTGCTGTTACGATACTGCAATGAAATTATTTCATCTGTTGTATTCATTTCTTAAGTTAATGTTGGTATTCTTTTTCTCTGATCTTAAGTTTCATGGTTCTTTCTTTATGTTACTGCTGGCATGCTTTGGCAAAGGGCTTAGGTGTTAAGTCTGCAAATGTGTAGTAATGCATTTACTTTGGAAGATGCCGTAAGTGTTTTGTTGCAGGACTGAAAGAGGGATTCATTTCTGTAAATCTTATTTCACTAGGGGCATCTGCGTATTTTTTCAGGTGAATACATGATACTGCAATAGGGATCTAGACAAAGTAAAAACATCTTCAGCGCAGAAATGAACTGCATCCTTATTGGAGCTTTCAGGGCACATGATCAAGTACCGAAAACAAGCTGAGAGAACTAAGGTATGGAACCGAGTGGTTTTGGATATAAATGCATATTGATGCAGTGCAGGAAAAGGGCAGCCACATGGTGGGAGATGACAGAGCAAGAGCTAGGCAGAGCACAGTTGCCTGTAGCAGCACCAGTGGAGGACCTCCTATACTGATCCCTTTAAAAACCAATGAAGAATACCTTCACTCCATATGGGGAAATTATTATGACACCAATGAGGATGCCACAGGCATAATCAGAGGGGGTGTGGACACCAGCAACAACCAACCACATCAGTAACCACAGTTATCCAGTCAGGAAGGTTTGTGTATCCCAAATGGCAAAATCAGATACTGAAAATTACTGCAGAGGATAACTGAGATCATATAATACATAACATTTCTTATCCACGTGTGAACCCTCCATTCCTTCCTCTCAGGAAACTGGCTGGAGTGTGCATGGTAAGTGCCCCTCCTCCACACGTAATTATACAAAATTCATTACTGTGATCCAAAGTCTCTGTAACAATGTCATCAATTACTCCTTAGGAGCATCAGCAGCAGAAATGAACAGTTCCACTTTTACAGTATAGCTCGAAGATGTTGACTGCAGAATAGCTATTGTTGATGATGATAACTTTTGATGATGATAACTTAACAGTTACATTCATGATACAGATGGAGGACAGTAGTACGCAGTTGCTAACTATAATGGCAGGATCACACATCTCACAGCACCCACATTATTCTGCAGGCAGTGACAATGGTGCACACTGCCAAGTAAAAAAGTCATTACATGCCTTCCTACTGAAATGTTGGCTCTTATAACTCTGAGTGCCAACATGCAGAAAAAAAAGCACTAAAAATGCAGAACAGTGGATAACAAATGTCGCACTTCTCCTTTAAATTTCTTTTTTTTTTTTTGCAAGAAGTAAGCCCTGCACACCCTATGAACTTATATATATACTGACTGCAAGATTGCCATACCTCACGAAAAAGTGAATATTCTAAGAAATTACCATCTCAGACTTAGTATATAGAAGTCTGATTTTTCATCTTTTCAGTCTCAGTATGTAGGAAATTGCTTAAGGTAGTCCCAACATATCAAATGTTTGCCCACTACATTGAAGGAAGTACAGGGTAGAACCATGTGTAGCTCAACACCAGTGTTTGTTCAACCACAGGAACACCTTCAGGAGGATGGTGTGATCTCAACAGCAGCAGAGTCCAGTGTAACATCTGTGCAAAGGGTTAAAAGTTGAAGACACATGTCACAGCTCCAGACACACACATGAAAATCCTTGGCTGCCCACCAGCAGATGTGTTAGGACTTTGTTCAAACACATCTGCTGGTGGGCAACAAGCAGCAGATGTTAGGACTTTGTTCAAACTTAGTCCACTTCCACAGACAGTCAGCTAGGGATGGTCAGAGTACTACAGGGTGTATGTGAGGATTTCCATCATGACAGGAAATGGTAGAAAATAGTGAAAATGTCATGCTTATACTCATGACTAGTATGGTGCACACACAGCCACCATCTCCAACTCTATTTGCACACCAGTCAAGGCCTAAGAGGCGCATGTAGGAAACAGCTGTAGAAAGGGATAAGGATAAGATACTGTCTGGATATGTAGGGACATAGTAGACTGCATACACCATGTGATTCTCAGGAAAGTACTGGAAAAGTGGGGGGACATGCCCCAAAGGAAGGCAGGCAGTCCTCGTCAGTGTTCATCAACAAACAGCAGAACATATGCATGCAGGTTTTGTAATTTAGCACTGTGAGACCACTGACTGTATGATCACCTGTGTCCAGTATGTCACATCATATCAACAAGTCGGCATCAAGCTCACGTGCTAGCACTTCATCAAGATCAAGGACACTATCACCCAAATTTAGGGGACATTGTGTATGACACATTTGACCTATTGTAAGTCAGGGTGCACAGTGCAAATAGTGAAAATATCACAAGGGATATTTCAGCAGTGGGTGCTTAACCTGAGTAATATTGCTGGCTAAAATAATAGAAAAGTACTGAAAAAGGGGGGAGAGAGACTCTGCTGATTGCAATGTAAAAGAATATTAAGGGCCTATTCAGCAGCATGTGTTTAACTTCAGTAATCTCAATGTTTACTGTGACTAAAGGAGATACTGCCAAACCAGCTAGCTGGAATTTTGTAAATAATTATATGTCATTGGTGACTATCAAAATGATTTGTGTAAGATGCTTGTGTTACAAATCTATTAGAACTTATGTAATGTGTATATCAAACTGCTTGTACAGACGTGTGTATTTTAAAGGGTATTTGCAAAACGGTTGTGTTTAAAATGTAAACATAGTTTGCCCTAATAGAGGGGAACAGAAATGTACATGCACTATTGTAACTGTTTAAATCTATTTATTTTAGGAGTGGAAACTGGGCTACAGGAGGTTAACCTTTGTCTAGTAAATTTTAGAAATACAACTGAAATTAAATTACTTTATGGCTAGGCCATGAAAGATGGCATCTTTCAGTTTTCAATGCAGTGAGAGACACAATGTCTGTACTAGGAGAATTTCTGTATTGCCGTTAGGGTGAAATAGTTAGTATTCTTGAAAGCATGAAGGAATGCAATTGTTTTATGACTTCCAAGATCTGCTAGAGATCTGAAGAGAAGCAATTGTCTATGTATTTTTACAGGTAGATGCTAAATGCTACCAGCTGCCATCAAATGTTGTTTTGGGCCTTTGAACTAAAAGTCAGATGACAAGAAATGATGTAATTCTGCAGGCTATCCCAGCAATAATATTTTAGATATTAATTTGAGAAGTCTCTTATTGAGACAGGGCATTCTGCATCATGTCTCGGACCTGATAACAACTAGAAGATCCATTCACCATATCTGTCTTGCTTTAATAGTAAGTTACTAGGGAATAGTAATTCTCTTAGATACAGTCAGAAATATTGTAAAGCTTAGTTTAGATATTTTTCTTTATTTATTTGAGACTGCCCTGCAATATTGTTTTAAATCTTTCCTGTGGTTTTGAATTCTAATATCACTGTGAATATATATATTTAATATTGTCTTGTTCTTTTATTTATTATTAAATAATATATTTACACGTTTCATTGTGGCTGATCTGTGTAGAGATATGTAAGTTTTGAGAATACTTGCATATTTATTTGGTGACACTGCATGGGCTACTCCTAATAGCCTTGCTCTTGGTCAAACTATCACTTGGGTTAATATTAATATTATATAGTAAGACTGAACACCCTTTGTTAAGGGCCTTAAAGTAGCTGATAAGGAGTTGCTCAGTGGCAATGGTAACTACCTTATAGTCTGGGAAGAAGGGGCATAGCTAGTAAATCTGTGCCAGCCTTTCCCAGGTGTGTGTGTGTGTGTGTGTGTGTGTGTGTGTGTGTGTGTGTGTGTGTGTGTGTGTGTGTGTGTGTGTGTGTGTGTGTGTAAAACAAATCTCCAAGAGTGTGTGTGTCACCACTGGTTGGACAGGGCGAGTGTTGGAGGACTTGGCTTGGAACCCTGGCTAAGGACTCACTCTATAGCTGTGCCAATGGGGAGTCTTACTAGGGATCTGGAGAAAGAAGGAGAAACCAGCCCTGGACTAACTGTGGTCTCTGTGTGCTCTTAAGGGAAATTGCACTTGATGCAGAGAACTGCATATGGAAATACTATGTGTGCACTTGTCATCCTTTCAGTGAACATCCCCCACTGTTGCTAGTGGTGAAGATTGAGGTTCCTGGATTACTGGTCCAGTGGTGGGACATCACATTTACAATAACAGGAAAGATTAAAAGTAAATAAAAGAGTGGATCTGCACACTGCAACACAAAACAGGATTAAGGGCATAACACAAAGAAAGATTATCAGGAGTAACACAAGTCTTGCCAGCAAAACAAGCACGGTTACCACTTCATCCTCTGCATTGCACAGCTGATGATTGCTACTACTTCTAATGACACAAAAAATAGTGTCTGTAACAGTTGAATTAGTCTGATGTGCAGTACCTTAACAGATTAAAAATCTGTTTATTTATCAGAAAAAAGTACAGAAGTATTAGAACATACCATTAAAAATGCTATACAGTTTTCTTTTCTGGTAGAAGTGGGCCACCTCATATAAACTGTAAGGTAGAATACAGCAACCATACATGATGAAATACATTTCTTCAATTTACTCAGTCAAGTCCCCAAGAAGAATTCTAAACTAAAGAACATGCCAGCAAAAGTAGTACCTACATATTTCACTGCATTACCTAAACAAACCACATGCAGTGATACAGTACAAGATGACATATCCTACATTTTACATGCTGACAGTGACGTTCACTGCACAGCTCTCAGTGGACAGTAAGGAGTTATTCTGACTATACAGTGCCAATAAAAAGTCAGATATATAACCATGTAAGTAACTATTCTTATATAAATAAAATAAAACATTTAACATTTTTTTAAAGATATGATGGACTGCCTGATGTATGCTGATAGTAGGCCAGTTATACCACAAACCACAACCCATACATAGCACTGCATGCATCATTTATAGTCTATGTGGTGTTTACAATAAAGGCAAGACTAACCTGCATACCACAATCCATTGTTGTGGACTAGATGCCACCTCATTACTTGTGCAGCTGTAAAGTATTGGCAAGTCTACCTCATGGGGTCCTGTTCTGGATGACTAATATACTGGAGATGCACTGCCATCATAGGGCAATTTACTATCAGACTGTTGCATGTTCATGTTGTGCAGAATGCAACATGCAGTAAACATCCTCCATGCAATAGCAGGACAATACTAAAGTGCACCCCCAGATTCATACTGACAAGAAAAGTGGGCTTTCAGCAGATCAATCACTTGCTCAATGACAATCCATTTCTGGGACAGGCCAGTACTGTATGGCAGTTCCTGTAGGGTTACATGCAGGTATCATCAGCCAAGGCCTGAGTTGATAGCCTGCATCACCTGGAAAGCAAAAAATAAATAAATAAAAAAAGTTTATAACTAATGACATAATTATCGCTAAAATTTCAGCTTGCCACCAATGTGAACATGGGGGATACTGTCATGTAGGAAAAGGTGGTATAGTGTGCTTGTGTGCTAAGTATGGGAATCATTAACATGGGTGCAATATATCCCACCAAGCATCTCAAGGAAACGTGCCATCCCAAAGAAAGCACTTATGGTTCTAGCTTCATTCTGTGGTGATACTGGCAGATAAATATGCTGATTTACACATGCCAGGAGTATGTCAAGGATCTGTTGAAATATCCTTGAGGAGGAAGCCTGTGAGATACCCAACATATCCCCAATTTGTCTGTGGAAGGTCTCCTTGGGATGTAGTGCAAGAGCTATGCATACCTTATTATTCACAGCAGCAGGAAGGTCGCTCATCATCACATTTCCTGCCTGTGGACCATACAAATTCACTAAAGCCCTTACAATGTCCCTGTTGACTTTAAGTCTATATTCAATTTATTCATTATTTGATTAATTGATAAAACCTTACCTGATTCTGTTAACTGATGCCATTTCAATAATGAATGTAATACACTCAATATGTTCAACTATCTTCCTAGCAAAATATGGCATTCTGAAAAGTGCTAATTTTCCTGAAAAATATATTTCTGACTGAAACAAATATGACACATTTTGACAAAAAGAAATCTTTAACTTATTATTTTAGATTTTTGTATTTTATTAGTCACAGTGAGCACAAAATGTGTTGATTTCCTATGCCATTGCCATCATAACCATTTATATGTCAAAAGTATCTATATTATAATATGTTATGCTGGCTATAAGGAGAAGCACAGAAAGACCAAACCAATTAATGCAAAGAGAAACTACCCCCCAGAATATTCTGTGACACACTGTCATTTACTCCTCCTCCATTAGAGTTCTCATTCACAAAATTCTTAAATATGGATAAGGTATTAGTGATATATTGGGATATATATATTGCATCTTTTTATTCTCTATTATATAATTGTACAGGTAATCACATGAGGTACTGACATGCAAATAGCTAGTTTACAGTAAAATAATGATGGAGAAATTAATTCTAATACAAAGATGACCATTCATAAAATGTGTGCCCTGTTGCAAAACATAAGGTTATCCTTGAATGTAGTTGCTGGTTTTAAAATGCAACAATGACTAGCAAGCAGAATATCCAAGTAGAAGATTATGTTATAGTTTAAGATAATGTTATATTTTTAATAACATAAGACAAATCACAGATCTCTATATCTAAGAGGTTAATTCCTCTTTGTTTCCAATTCAACAAATGGTTATTTAGAGCTTTGGTCAATTAGAAGTTATTAAAGAAAGTCTGAAGGAAATAATTAATTTCTCCCTAATAAATAATTAGAAGTTTACAGTCATAAAACATGTGTTGCCAATCTGCCCTGAATTTTAACTCACATCTCCAACATCTTTCTTCAGTTCCATCCATCATTTCAATTTTATGAGGTGTAAAACAAATTCTATGTAGAAATTTCCAGGATAACAATTGACAATGTAAATATAATGTAGTTTGCATAGAGGACATAAGTATACTTTTTATTATTCTCTGTTGGAGGATGATTATTAACTAGGGTAAAATAGTCCCAGAAGTTATTTTTGTGATATACTTTTGTTTTCTTAGTAAATTTATATATTTTAAACTAATAACCATTCCCTTGAACTGGTTGATTAATTATGAATATAATAAATTCAATAAGTTTTGAAAAATTTTGTTTGATAAATGCATTAACTCAGTCTTACTAATAACATATTTTCTTAAAGATTGTAATGTTAACCACATCTTTATCTATATTCGATTTATTTATTATTTGATTAATTGATAAAACCTTACCTGATTCTATTAACTGATGACAAAATATTAATTTTATTTTTTATTTAAAGTTACTCATTTTATTGATGTCAAAAGTATCTATATTATAATATGTGCTGGCTATAAGGAGAAGCAAGAAAGACCAAGCCTTAATATTAGAGTTCTCATTCACAAAATTCTTAAATATGGATAAGGTATTAGTGATATATTGTGATAATAATTGCTTCTTTTTATTCTCTATTATATAATCTTTAATCATCTGATAAAAGTGATTTGGTAAAATTATTGATAAGTACTGATTCAATGACTGAACTGACTCTAAACAAATCTGGTCCTGTAATTGTTTCCAAGTAGAAGAGTATGTTAAGTTTAAGCATAATGTTATATTTTTAATAACATAAGACAAATCACAGATCTCTATATCTAAGAGGTTAATTCCTCTTTGTTTCCAATTCAACAAATGGTTATTTAGAGCATTTCTCAATTTAGTAGGGATCCACAAAACTTTTAATATCAATTTATTATAGAATTGTATAATGTGTTTAGGAGGGGGAGAGATAAAGCTTGTATAAGATATAATATATTGGGAAAAACAGTTGGTTTTATTAAATGCAGCCTATATTCCATTGTTAAAATTAATCTGTTGTAGCTGGTCATCATCTGATTAATTTTGTTTAAGATAGTGGTATAATTTAATAAAATGGTCTCATTCAAATTTTCTGATATTAAAATACCTAACAGTTAATTTTATCATCCAATACAATATATTTGGAAAAAATGTATCTATAGATTCCCCTTTATAATTTGTAAGTAAAATCCTAGTTTTATTTTCATTAAAATGAAGACCAGAAATGTTTTGAAATTTGGCCATAGTATTGAAAAATGATTGTAAGGAATGTTTTTTTTTTTTTTGTTATTTGGGGTCAACAGAATATCATCTGCAAACAGCTGAAATTTCAACTCTGGACCTTTGTTAAATTATGTACCTTTGATATTTGCATCAAGTCTAATGCAATTCACAAAGGGTTCAATCAATATGGTAAATAATAATGGAGACAGAGGATAGCTTTGTTTAGTTCATTTAGTAATTTCAATAGGTGTAGAATGATAAGACCCTAATTTAATGCAAGATGACGTATTTTCATCTAATACTTTGATTAAAATAGTAAAGGCTTTTGGAAATTTATATTAATCTAAAACTAGGAATAAATAATTTAAGTTTACAGAATCAAAAGCACAGTTAATATCTATACTTACTATAGTCAAGTCTTTGTGTTCATAGGTTCATAGGTTCATAGGTTCATACTAGGCTATCTGCCCTAGGGCATTTATAAGCCTAGCCAGAGTGTGTTTGGCTTTCGCCACCCATTTTAAATTAATTTTGCTATGCCTTTTTTTTGAGGTTAGTATACTGTGCCTCTGTCTAACAGTGACACAGAAGTGATAGCCGGGGTAAACCTACGATCTCCCATCCAGTCATCAAGATTCCTCTTGAAGAGAGTCAATGTGGGACTCTGCCTAACCTGGACTGGGATTTTATTCCAGAGTGAAGGGAGCATCTGGGTTATGAATCTGTCCCTCCAGCATGTCCTATTTATTTCAGTGCTGAGGTTCAAGTCTCGGCGTGGCTCGATGGGATTTGGATTTTCTGAGGTGCAGCATGTCCATTAATTCTGGGTTGGACATGGCTTTATATGTCAGGCACAGATCGCCTCTGAGCAGGCGGTATGCCACTGAGTAGAGCTGGAGTTTCTTTAACCGAGCAGCATATGGCATCTGTTTGAGCCCTTTGATCCTCTTGGTGAGGTACTTTTGGGGTCTTTCCAGTTGCTGCATGTGTCTGGTAAGGTACATCGCAAACGGGGCATTGTACTCAATTATGGGCCTGATGAGGGATGAGTAAAGAGGCACGATGACCTCCCCTGATCTAGATGCGAATCCCTTCATGATTAGGTGGGTTATATAAAATGTTTTTCTAACCACTTTGGCCATGTGGTTGTCAAATGAGAGATTGCTATCAACTTGGATCCCCAGGTCCCTAATGACTTCTTCTGTACTTAATGGATTACCACCTATGTGGTAATTTGTGGGCACTTTGTTTTTGCCAAAGGGGATGACTATACACTTTTTGGCGTTTAGCTTGAGGTCATGGCTCTGGCACCAGTTGTCTGTTTCTATGAGGCCCTTTTGGAGGATGCTTGTGTCGGCTGGAGAGTCGATTATAGCACCCAGTTTGCAGTCATCTGCGAACTTGGTCTGCCTGATCCTTCTGTGTTGGCCTGTACCACCGAGAAATATATACCAAACAAGAGAGGTCCCAGGACTGAGCCTTGTGGGACGCCACTTGTAACTGGTTTGGAGTCTGACATGGCTCCAGCAATTCTAACCATGTGGGTTCTGTCCTTGAGCCAGTTTGCAACCCATCTAGTGACATAGGGGTTTATATTTAAGCTGGTGAGCTTATCTATAATGCCAGAGTGGGGTATTGTATCGAAGGCTTTTGTGAGGTCCAGGTAGGCTGTGTGGACCACCTTCCCCTCGTCAATGGCCTTGGTGACTGTTTCAAAGAAATCGACCAGGTTTAAGAGGCAGGATCTGCCCTTAACAAAGCCAAACTGGGTAGGATCCAGTGTCTGTAGGTCCCCAATATCTTTATTTATGAGGTCCATGATGATCCTTTCCATAGCTTTGCAGACCAAGCTAGTCAGGCTTATGGGGCGATAGTTTCCAGGATCCGTTGAGGCACCACCTTTGTGGGAGGGACCACTGTTGCTGTACGCCACTCTTTGGGTACATATCCTGTAGTAAGGCTAAGATTGAACAGTAGTTTTATGTTTGGGTTTAGTTCTTCTTGGAGTTCATGTAGGATGCAGCCTGGGACACCATCTGGTCCCATTGATGCTGTGTTTTTTGCTTTGGAGAGGGTGGCTCTTACCTGAGCATCTGAGATGTCAGGGGGGCAGCACTCTGTTGGGATAGATATTTGCTCTTTTGGGGGGGGGGGGTTTGCACTGAACCTGTCAGCTAGGATGTTGGCAATGTCTGTGGGCTCGGTGTATTTTTTGTCATTTTGGACTAATTCTGAGCATATCTGGGAATTCCCACCCAGGTTCCTAACATAACTAAAGAAAGCCTTGTGATTATCCTTAGTGTCCTGTGCAATTTTTCTCTCGAAGCTGGCCTTAGACAATTTTATGAGTGCCCGTAGTTTTCTGCTAATACTGATCAGAGATGCCTTCCCTTTTTGGGATTTTGCTCTATCATGTAGTAGCTTCCTCCTTCTATTGTATAGCTTGTTTATGGCTGGGGTCCACCAGACAGGACGTCTGCCTTTGGAGGATTGGGTCTTGGTTTTATTTGGGATTGCATGATCCATGCATTCCTGAAGGTGTTCATAGAATGCGTTTATAAAGGATTCTGCGGTCTGGGACGATTTTCCACAGGCCGGGGCTTTGAAGGATTTCGCCTCGGTTTTCAGGCGTGTGAAATTTGCTTTAGAGAAGTTTTTCACTGTGGTTTTCTGGGCAGGCGGTGGGGTCGGGTTGTGAATATCCAGTGAGATTAGTTTATGGTCTGATCTTACCAGTGGGGATACACTTCTGGTCTGGAGCATAGTGTCCCCATGTTGGTGATGATCAGGTCCAGTATGTTTTCCTCTCTTGTGGGAGTGGTAACAAGTTGTTCCATAGCATTTGAGTTTATAAATTCTAGGAACCTTTGGGCTAGGGTGTTGGAGCTAGAGTAATGCTCCCAGTCTATGTTTGGGTAGTTGAAGTCGCCCAATATAATGGTGTTTGGAGAGACCTTCATATTTTCCAGTATTTTCAGGAAGGCCGAGTGGGGTTCCTGTGTTTGGGAGGGTGGTCTATAGCAGGCTATAAACTGGAAGGCAGTTTTACCCACAGTTAGTTGCACATGGATAGTCTCTGATGCTTCGTGCTGTGCCACCAACCTGGAGGTGTGGGTATCTTTGATGAATATTGATACTCCCCTCCTTTTGTGGTTCGTCCAAGTTTTGGGGCGAAAAGCATGGTATGAGGTATAACCGGGTAGTGCTGGGGTGCTCTTGGGAGCCTTGAACCAGGTTTCTGTTACTGCACAGATATCGATGTTCTCCATGCTAAGGAGAGTTTTGAGTGCGTGCATCTTGAGGTTTAGTCTTCTGGCGTTGAGTAGCATTACTCTTAGTTTCTTATCCCTTGTGATACCTATGGAGGTGGGTTTGTCTTTTGAGCCTTGCCTAAAAAAGGCACTATGGGGTAGCAAGAGCCTTTGCCAATATCCGAAAGCCCAGGGGTGACAGGTGCAAGCCGTCCCTAGCGAAGCATCGTGGCTTGTCGAGCATGTCATCCCAGGCCGACAGGCATTGGATCCCCTTTGAATGACACCAACACTTAAGCCAATTGTTGAAATTGATCATCTTGTCTTCATATTGTGGCATCATTCTTGGTGAGGGTAAGATGCTACTCAAGGTCAGGGTCATACTGGCCTGGGCTACATGCTCAGAGAGCTCCTCTATGTCTCTTTTCATGTAGTCCAGGGAGGTACGTCTCAGGTCATTCACACCAGCATGGACAATGACTGAGTCATATTTGTACTTGCCTTGGAGTGACCTGAGTGCTTGTGTTATGTGGTGGATCTTAGCGCCCAACAGGCAGCTCACCGTGACCTTCTCCTTGTTCAGCCTGGTGAGCGGGACATCAGTGTGCCTGACGATAGAGTCACCTATTACAAGTGTATCAGGTGTGTTGTTTAGCCTTAAGGGCTGTGACTGTTCAGCACACTGGCTTTGTGAGCTATGTGCTGCACGTGTTTTGTTTTGGGGTAGCGGTTGCTTGGGTGTCTGCTTTGGAGGTCTCTGCTGCTTAGGCAGATTTTTATTTAGAGCTTCCGAGTATGTTTTTGTGTGTTTATGTGTTTGGTTTGTTGTCGTGGTAGGTCTATGTGGGACTGGAATTGTAGTGAGTGTGGTTTCCTTCTCCTCCTGACTGGTTACGCCAGTACTGAGTTGAGAGAGCTTAGCCTCCAGTTTGGCTATATGGTTGCATCTCTCACATGTGTTGGAATTTGTTGGGAGGAGGAGAGGGTTGTCTGTGTACATGAGACAGTTGTAACATTGCCTCAAGATTCCCAGATTCACCAGCTGGACCGGAGAGGAGATTGACAACTGACCTTTGGACATGCTAGAATAGTATTGGGAATTCCTTTATAGTTGAAAAAAGGGCCAATGGGGAACAAGGTACTCAAGGGGAGGTTGTGAGGGTGTAGTGCTTTTAATTTGTTAGAGCTGACTTATATAATTGCTTTAGTGAGCAAGTGCCAGGTAACTTAAATGCAATGTGTTACAGGTAACTTAAATGCAAAAAAGACAAACAGTAACTTTCTTTCAAGTGAAACAAGGAAATAAGTACAGTAAGCAATGCAGATATCACTAGGGATCCACAGAAGTGCTAAAAGGCCGCATTTTAGGTGGAATTAGCGTTTCAGGGAAATAAACAAACAACAAGCATACCAACAAAGCTAGATTCAGCAGGCCTGGATCTAGTCTATGCTACAGCAAACAAGGTGTACCAATTTCAGTAAGAAACAGTTAGAATATGCAGGCACTATAAGCCTTTAACCAGAAATTCCCTGCTCAGAAGGGCAGAGTCCAGCCTCTCCTCCCAGAAGAGTGCAGACCGCAATCCTTCATAACGTAAAATAACTGGCCTGAAGCCCAAGTGCTTAAACCAGAACTAATACACTTTTAGAATAACAGACACTGAGCTCTCAATCAGTAGTTCCCAACTTAGAAGGATGTTAGCTACCTGTCCTGCCACCACAGTGCAGGCCACAAACCTTCCTAATGTAAAACAACTGGTCTGAAGCCCAAGTGCTTAATCCAAAAGACTTAGAAATGATAGCTACACTTTAATCAAGTTACTACCAGCAGTAATAAATACAACTGAATACTTTAAAGAATGCCTGGATTAGTGCTCAAGTTATACAAACAAAGCTAGATTCAGCAGGCCTGGATCTAGTCTATGCTACAGCAAACAAGGTGTACCAATTTCAGTAAGAAGCAGTTCAAATATGCAGGCACGATAAGCCTTTAACCAGAAATTCCCAGCTCAGAAGGTCAGAGTCCAGCCTCTCCTCCCACAAGAGTGCAGAACACAAACCCTCTTAATGTAAAATAACTGGCCTCAAGCCCAAGTGCTTAAACCAGAATTAATACACTTTTAGAATAACAGACACTGAGCCCTCAATCAGCAGTTCCCAACTTAGAAGGATGTAAGCTACCTGTTCTGCCACTACAGTGCAGACCACAAACCTTCTTAATGTAAAACTGGTCTGAAGCCCAGGTGCTTAAACTTAAAGGCTTAGAATGAGTTACACCAAGCAGTAATAAATACAATTGAGTACTTTTAAGATGATGCAAAAGCAAAATAAAGTAGGAAAAAACACAAATACAGTAAAAGCAGATACATTTTTTTTTTTTTATGGAAAGAGAGAAAGGAAAGAGAGAAAGGAGTAGCAGATACTAAGCTGATTGGCCTTCTTAAATGCTCTCCCTGTACTGGGTAGAATGAGGTAATGACACTAGACTGGGAGGAGGGTCCCAGATCAAGTTTACACTAGGGGCGGGCAACTGCAAAGCCACCAACTATAAAAACACTATACCAACAGTGAGAGAGGGTGGGAAACAAACTGCAGAAATGTTACTCACAGCTGAAAAGCAGCAGTGAGCCTTTAAATGAAAGTTTTAAACAGCTAAAGGAGCCACTAGAAAAAGAGTTTAACTGCAACAAGTTATCATAAACAAACAACCCAACAGATGCTTAATAAGAGTGGACAATTTCCAGTTAATACCTCACACACAGTGAAACTAGCTAGAAAAATACACAGTACACAAAGTGCTATAAACAACAAAGAAATAAAGAACAAAATAAACAAAAAACAGGATACTTAATGTTATATATTATAGCTCCGAGTTTGCTGAGTGTCCTTCCTTCGATTAGCTCACTGTAAAATGGCAGAACACTCACAACTGAGCTTCTTAGGTAACAGAAAGTTGAAACCTGAGACAGCTTTTAAGAAAGAAATCTCAAAAGAAGTTTAATATGATGTATTAGTGTTAAAATTCTTTCAATATTATCATAAGCATTTCTTCCTATTAGTCATGATCAAAAATAGTCCAGAGTCAGTCCATCCATCCACCAGGCCAAAAAGGTAACAAAAAATGTGCACACCCTCTGCTGTTCAACATACTAGCATCCTGCTTTAAATTGCTGGCTCCCCCGCCACCTGCCCTGCAAAAACTAAAGAAACAATGGGCTGCTTTTTTGATGAAACAGGACAGGTCTATTACTCACCTAAGTAGGGCTTAGATAATGCAGTAAGCAGTGCACTCCACATGTGCCCATCTCTATATCCACTTCTAACAACTCACCATTGCTCCTCTTAAATCTGAAAGGCATGCCAGTGCATAAGTGTGCCATCTGTGACTAATCATATACATCTATACTCCGAGTGAGTATATTTTCAGTCCTGATCCCAGATGGATTTTATTTAGAATGAAAGCATTTTAAAACTCAAACATACCTGCATATGTTCTGCAGTGATCTTGCATCACAAAACGTCCACTGCTGCAAATACCCATGTTTTATGTCATGGACTAGTATCCTACAGTTGTCACAGCTACATTTTAGACATAAGAAAAGTATTAAAAGAAATGCATACCTGAACCTTGAGATGAGCAAGAATCTATTACCTTTTGTACATAAAGCTATTCATTCTCCACACAAGTACACACAACAAGACCACAGGTTAAGAAAGGGACTACTTTTTCATGGTAACTAAGAAAAAATTAACATAAAAAATCAGGAAAGAAAAAGTAGACATACACAGTACTAGTTTAAAGACACACATTAAACAGGACATTGTATATAGTTTAAAAAAAAAAACAGGATATGTGTTCTAATGCCACACACACTGTGCAAAAGATGACTCCAGTTCACCTCTTGTTTCTTCCTAAGCTAGATGTAGCATCAGTGCCCAGTAAAACATAACCTATTATGCCCTAGTTCATAATGATATTATAATTTAGTCTTGAACAAAAGAGTCCTGCGGCTTTGTGAACAGTAATGAAAAATTCTTAAGCTGTAAAAGAAAGGAGAATGACTTTGCTTTACAGCAGATGGTGGCTGTTATATGACAAAATTAGCAGGGCTGAGTTACTTAACTTAGTGGTGTAGTGCTTATAGATGATCACATAAGGTATCTAAAAAGACTGCTTAAATGTCTGACCATAAACAGAAATTAAATATTTATTGCAGATGAATGAAAAGGAAGAGAGAATCAATTTGCATGCCACTGATAAAGGAAAGGACAGCAGTGAGGAATGAAGAAAAAGGTGGAAGGGAATATTCAGAAATGAAATTAAAGACCATGTCAGTTCAGTGGGGAGGAAAAGGGAGCTGGAGCTGAATGTCAATAACTTGTACTACTCATTAGTGCTGTGTAGTGTACTACTCATTAGTGCTGTGCAGTCTGCTGCTCATTAGTTCTGTGTAGTGTACTACTCATTAGTGCTGTGCAGTGTGCTGCTCATTAGTGCTGTGCAGTGTACTACACATTAGTGCTATGCAGTGTACTCCTCTTTAGTGCTGCACAGTGTGCTACTCATTAGTGGTGTGCAGTGTGCTACTCTTTAGTGCTGTGCAGTGTGCTACTCATTAGTGCTGTGCAGTATGCTGCTCATTAGTGCTGTGCAGTCTGCTGCTCATTAGTGCTGTGTAGTGTACTACTCATTAGTGCTGCGCAGTGTGCTGCTCATTAGTGCTGTGCAGTGTACTACACATTAGTGCTATGCAGTGTACTCCTCTTTAGTGCTGCGCAGTGTGCTACTCATTAGTGGTGTGCAGTGTGCTACTCTTTAGTGCTGTACAGTATGCTACTCATTAGTGCTGTGCAGTATGCTGCTCATTTGTGCTGTGCAGTGTGCTACTCATTAGAGCTGTGCAGTGTACTACTCATTAGTGCTGTGCAGTGTGCTACTCATTAAAGCTGTGCAGTGTAATATTCATTAGTGCTGTGTAGTGTACTACTCATTAGAGCAGTGCAGTGTGCTACTCATCAGAGCTGTGCAGTGTGCTGCTCATTAGTGCTGTGCATTGTACTACCTATTAGAGCCATGCAGTGTGCTACTCATTAGAGCTGTGCAGTGTACTACTCATTAGTGCTGTCCAGTGTGTTGCTCATTAGTGCTGTGCAATGTGCTACTCATTAGTGCTGTGCAGTGTAGTACTCATTAGAGCTGTGCAATGTGCTAGCTAGACAGTTTGAGCTTGTGCAGAAGCTGCATTTCCTGGTCTTGTTCAAAGTTTCTTCTACAGTTTTTTTACATTTTAGGATTCTTATGCATTCCTAAAATGTTGTCATGGGTAGCTATTTCAATAAATGACTGGGTTGCTACATTTGTAAATGTCAAAAGTGGGCATTTTTATGGAAATTTGAGATTTTGCAAGGCAAACCATACCCACATTGTATGTATTCTCATTTTATGCTGTACTGCTTCAGTTTATACTTAGATATTTCAAGCACATAATAATTGTTTTATGCAACTAATAAAAGAAACTTAGTGAATACTTTTTATCTTGAAATCTTCCCACATGCTTAGTAGCATACCTCTTCTAGCCGTATGAAGAAAAAATGCCTTGATGAACTACTTTCTTAAGATTCTACCATATTTATTGTTGCCACTTCAAACTTTTAAACTTCACCTTTTGTGGGAGATAAGTATTTGCTGTAACATATTTCAAAGTTTCTAATATGTTTTTCTGCTTGCATTGTCCTCTACTGCATATACAACAAATTATCCTGTCCTCATGATATGATTTATGCCAACGGTGAATAAGCAGTTGTATTTATGCCTTCATGTATGCATACTGTGCATATTGTCCTTATTGTCAATTTTTGCAAGGATACTTGCTAAGATCACTTGTCTTCATTTATATCTTCCTTTGGCTGAAATTTAGTTTTAATATTCTTTGGGAGGTGTGCAGTAGCAAATGCCACTCACTCCTTTCATTTTTCACATCCACTATTCACATGCTTAGCAGTAAATGAATATTCTTTAACTATATGCTCCACTGGCCAATATTGTCAGGCATCTGTTTAGTAAACAAGTAAACTTAACATAAATGGAAAAACTGGAAAATAAAAAAGAGATTAAATAACTTGCATTGGCACTGTAGCAACAACAATATATATGCACTGCTGCATACCTCCTGCAAAGCACAGCTATAAACTGTTAATGAATATAAAGCCAAATGAAAGGAGCAAAACTATCCCAAGTACTAGAATTAAAAACAATGTGTGTAGATAAGTAATGAATAACAGTAATCAGCAGTCAAGGTCAATATTCTCTTTTTTCATTTTCTGATATAGAACTCATTTCTGTTTCCTGGAATTAATGGATGTGGTAAAAAACACTGCATTGAATAATGCATCAAAATTGGGTCCAGACTTAAATCGTCAGATAATATCAGCAAAGTGAGAAAGGATCATACGAACCTTTAACCCATTTAGTACTCTTCAACTGTTGTTTTTTTTTTTTTTTTTTTTTTTTTGCTGGTAACCATATTGTCTAAAGAATAGTAGTAACTATATTTACTCTGCTTTCAGGATAAACAAAATCAGTCTGGTGATTTGCTGTGCCATGCTGGCATTTCTTCCCTGACAACTAATCCACACCAAAAGTAGTCACAGGCAAAACATGAAAAAGTAACTATCAAGCCAATTCTAATGGCTATGGTAAAAGGTAGAGGAGGTTGTGGGGTTGAAGAGAAGGCAGGACATCACAACTTCTGCAAAAAGTGATTTGAGCATCTGCAGAGGAGGTGCTGAATACAGAGTACAACTGTACTCTATCCATTTACATATCTGTCGATAATAAATGTGGCACAATGAGTTTGCATACATCTATCACAATAGCCATGCCCAGAGATTCTCAAACTTATTAGGGGGTACATGGCCATTCTGTTGTCCTGATGTTTTTCTTATTTGTTGCTGACTAGGCTTCCATACTCCAGCTGCTGTAATTACTAACCTACTCTGTATGTGCTTCCCTTTTTCACTGAGGTAGATGCTGCTACTTTACATATTCTAGTTGCATTAGTTTTTGATAACAAAATAGTAAGCTTACCCACAATATGGCTGCATTAGCTTAATTCTCTGTGCTTCCATGTTGAATTTGGTACACTTTTGCTTTTTTATAAGTCTGCATGTGTCCTTGCAGAGATTTCCACCTTCTCTTAAATTTTTTGTGATGCAGTTGCCTCATATTGACTTTTTAGCTTGATCAGATGATGTTACAGATCCTTAACCTGCTTTTTTACAGTGTTACCCTACAAAACAGCACTGTTCTTCCAGAAATTTCTAATCCCCTCCTTCATCTGTGGAGCACTTTTCAGATTTATGACCTTTAGTGAGATAGTGTTGCATACCCTATTCCTACTCCTGCTAATTTTGTTATGTTGTTTTACAAAACATTTTCAAAATGTTACAGTATACACATCAATATCATCCTACAGTTGATGGCTACATTGTTGTACCTTTGAAGCAAAACATTGCTCTTTCATACCGGTATTTTTAATGATGCAGGTTTGGGTATCTTCTTTCAGTAAACTCAGCCTGACTGGCTCATGCTGTGAGCTGAGGGTGTTATTACTTCATTCACTTCCTGCCTATATTCTCCCATCATTCCATTCTTCTCTAAATGTATTTTGTTATAACTGCGTCTTCTTACATATCACCAGATCTGCTTGCTTAAAGTGGCAACACTGTAACTGCATTAATAACCTACCCAACTAAGTAACTTATGTAATTCTGCTTAAATGATACCCTCCACAGTGCTTCCAGCTATGATTTTTATATTTTCCAAATTACATTTTCACTATCACATTTCCATCTGATTCATATATCACTCATCTCTTCTGTATTGCATTTCACACAGCCATTAACCTATATTTATTCTATTCAGTATTTTTCACCATAACTTCTACCCACAATCATACTAAACTTCTTTATTTAAAAATTAAAATTTTGATTCCAAAATGCATAAACATTAATAAACATTACCACAAGCCACTCCAGATAACATAATATAGTGTACACTACTCATTTAAGAGAAATGTCTCTTCTTTCTTAGTTACTTTACTAACTGAATAAACCCAAGTTATATTCCTTTCCTATCCTCTCCTCTCCTCTGTAATTTTGTAGCTACTATTCATTGCCTATCTAACACAAACACAAAAGGATTCAAAACTGACAACACCAGCCTCTCTAGTGTTGATGAAAAACATCACTCATTTTGTAACTTGGCTCAGCACCAGAAACTTAACATTATTGTTGTTATCAAACCATTAGTTAAGCCCAGTGAAATTGTTTTCTTATCAGCCTCATTAGATTACTTTTTATATCAAAGACAAATATGAGAATCTCAAATAGGTATGTTTCCTTGTCAGTAACTTTACCTTTAGCTTTCTTATTGCATCCTTTCTAAATATTTCTGACCATGAACGTAGCTGTATGATTTCAGAATGTCTTTCCAGAGTTAATAGCAAACCTAAAACTTTTTCTACACTGGGCTTCTTATACTTCACATCTTGACAAGTCTGATGTAGTCTCACTATCATAAACTTGTTGCTAATCAGTGATGCCAATCTAAGTTGAGACCACGTGGATGTTTTGCTTCCCATTTTCACCATCTCGTAAGATGGATTCTTCAGACTGATCACCAAGCCTACTCATCCTAACATTCTTCTTTTATCAGAATCACTTGCTACACTGGTTTCTACTAATCATCCTTGTAGATCCACTAGCCATTTTATAAACTTCTACAATTTCAGTGACTACCACTTACTATATTGTATTTTTGTCTGTAAAAAAGTAGCATATACTCCACAAGAATGCCATCGTTGACTATCCTGACTTGTTCCTACAGTCTCTAAATTCAGGTTTATTGGCTCCATAACTTCTACTTCTTTATCATAAGTTGTGTTGTCTGATGTATTTTCCCTACAGATTTTGCTCGTTTATCTCTTACTATGAGTTGTGCAAACCTCTGTGTATACAGCAGAGCTTAAGTTTTTTTTTGTAAGTGCTCATTAGTTCTGCCTTTTACTGGTTTGCATATTGAGATTTACAGTTACAGCATCAGTTGTATTGGTCTAAATGCATTATTTCTCCTGATAAGTGCTCATTATTTTGATTATTATTGTCTGATATTAGTAATAGATACTTATTTGTATATTTTTCTTTTTTTTTTTTTTTTTGGTTTGAAATCTGCTGCAGCTGAGTAGTGACAAAAAGGTGCCTTATTTGTCCAGTTAACATACCAGATAAATAATTTAAATAATAGTGTATATATATATATATATATATATATATATATATATATATATTAACTTATGTATTTATTTATTTATTAGGTGAATAAACTGGCATATACCCCGGGATTCAAGAAGCTCGGTGCAAGGCCGGCGTTAGGCTTGCGCCGACCGTGTGGTGTGAAGAGGGCGCAGTAGCGCCAAATGCATATTAATGAAGGCGCGCTGCCGACACAGCCACATGCACAGGAAAGCAGCGTGAGTGCATAGGGCATGTCGAAGTGCCGCATGGAGGCGTGGAAATGGCAGCTGTTGATGTGCAACCTAAAATGCTTGCATATAACAAGTTGCAAGATAGTAATCACGTCACTGTCCATGGATACTGAAATGTATGCAAAGCATGCAAGAAAGTACCTGCGAACACAAAGTGAAGAAGCAAACACAAATGCACAGTAGGGAATAACGGGTCCCTATCCCACGAACAAATGACATGGAAGACCATGTGGCAGTAGTCCAACGCAGTGTAGATAGCCATACCAAGTGGAAGTGAAATGCATCATATGTTAGCGAGCCGCCAGTAGGTACTTCCAGCCCAATTGTGAGGGTCACCAGCTGACCCATAATGTGAGGGAGGGTACACAGCTGGGCAGATGTGTCCATAACAAAATACATGAGAAATGTAGATATTTAGCGACCGTATGTCCGAATCATATCCCACAAGGCATGTAATAGTCACATACAAAAGGTATGTCCATATTTCACATACCAAATGTGATAGGAAATAGAATAAGCATGTAAACGAAACAGAAGGAGCATATAAACAGCTACAACAATAAGGACACATGTAGGCTGAAAGGATCAGTATTATCCGTACCATCGACTAGGATTACCACCTGTCCCACTTTGCGAGCGACAGTCCCTCTTTGGGCAGTTGTGCCTGACAAAAACCTGTAAAAATGGCAAATGTCCTGAAATTATAGGACAAAATTATTCCCTATACATTATGTAATAGTTGCGTTAAACAGTTTTTCTGTATCTAAATTACATAAATGTTATAAGAAACAAAATAAGCAATTAAACTGCTACAAGAATAAGCTTTTATATAGGCAAGAATTCTAAGTTCTATCCTGTGTACTGACCATGGGTATGTGTCGACCTGTAAAATGTGATGTTTGTATCAAAAATGTCCCACTTTGACCAACTGAAAAGGTAGCAACCCTACCGTCGACTGTGGGGAGGTGTTGTCCTCTACAACCGGATATGTGTATGGAATATATCCCATCCTGGACATAAGAAAAGGTAGCATCCTACCAATGAGTACAACAGGCTGCCAAAATTCGTAAGTCAGCGGTAAAAAAATGAACTTGTCAGGATGTGTCACAGTTGAACGGGTAGTACCCGGTTATACCAACCATTGTAATGAAAGTTAAGTATGGACGTGTAGCTATTGTGCGTGAGGTATAACATGTGGAAAGCAAACATGGCAGGGTAGTCCACACAACCATACAGGTACCAGACACATGTAGGGTAGTCCATGTGTTACTCTGGCCATGTCATGGGCCAACAACCAAAGCAGTGATGTATGGGGTGTGAGGAATCTGTGTGTGTGGGGTGGATGGGTAATGGTACAATCGTCCAAGGTGATACTGTGTCATATGCAGAATAGGTGAACCGGAGGTTTATGAAGGAGCAGCGGGTGAAGCTGAAAGAAACACAAAACACATGTATAAACAGCTTCAATACAAGCAGACAGGCCATACTGTAGAACACAATCCCACAAACAGATGAATATTGAAATGTGCGATACAAATGTATAGATATGTCACCAGCACATACCCACAGATTGGTCCTGATGGAACTGGCCATACCAAATGCAACACACCTGGATGGAACTGGCCATAACAAATGCAACACACCTGGATGCATAATGGACTACCCAGCATTCCCTCCACATCACACAACCCATTCTCGTACCTGAACGTCCACCAAATCCAGCCGTACTTGGCCTACTGGCTTGGTGCAGCCACAGCTACACATAGTGACCACTACACATATGTAGTAGGTAGTGTCACCCTAGGCGGTTGCAGGATTGCACACGACCTCATCACATTTTCGTAACTCCAAAAAGATGTTCGGTATTCCTCTTGTTGTGGTTCGGTCTAATTTTTGGATATCCCTCATGGGATACATAACCTGTGTAAACATTAAAATGGAAGACACAAAGTCCAGTCCTGTAGAAATCTGGACAGAAGTTGTAATGTGCATTAGAGGTGCATGACACTGTCCAGCCCTAAGTGGTCATGCATAACCTACTAACCAGGATCAAACATTTGCCCGTGACGCACGTGTCCCGACACAAATAAGCGGGAGAATATATTGCACACATTCGCATAGTGGCAAATGGTATAAGGGTGACGAAGGCACTGACGTAAACAGGATAACCCTGATCTACTGTGTGAGGGACACTTAATGTGTGTGTAGGTGTGACCGACCATACCTGTCAACCTCTGAGAGCAAGATTTCTGGACAAAGTTGTGAATAAAAGTGGGACAAAGGCCCACAAGTAGGGACAATTTGTAAAGATTGCTCTTAGAAACTTAGAAAGTTGATAGAATAACAGTTTGCACATTGGCATTAATTACCTGAAGAGTATGAAGTCTGAAACTCAACTGTCTGTCATTATGTTCTTGCTTCAGTCTTTAATGATTAACTACTGATTTGGCAGAAAACAACAGTGTATTACAGAGGTCCATACATATTTACAGTAACAAACCTTCACATTTGTTTACTGTGCTACTGCATACCTGTAGTTAATTCATGTCCAAAATAATAATTCTCGTATGAATGCATACAGGAAATAGTCAAATGTGAACAGGAACACCCCTCACTGTGGATTACGTATTGCAACCACTCCCACCCATATTATGTATTGCCAACATAAAAAGCTGCTGACAGATGCCGAAACACCTGTGTCTGTAAACACAGGTAAAAATCTATAAAATGGACAAATTCTGTCCATGTGCTTTGTCTGACATTTGAACTCAGTCAGGGCAGTTCCGTTCACCAGGCAGACAAGCCTAATCCCAGATCACCACATGAACACCCTGACAATCAAAGACTTGTATGTGCCAGGACTATAAGCCTTGGAGTTCTGCATATCCTTGGAGTGATTAAATATGCAGCTTGGGTCCAGAGCAGTAGGGAATAGGGAATGTGTAATATGTAGTACCGCGTTTTTCCCAGCAAGAGAATGGATGCCTGTGTTGTAAGTGAAGCGGTGAGGCGTATGTTAATGTAGCTATGTACTATGGGTATGCATATAAATGAGTCAGAACACCAATAGTATAGTGGTTACAGCATCCGGCCAACGTGAATGCAGTCCTGGGTCAACTACAACTACAGCACATATAAGTTTAAAGTGTAATGAGTGCGTCTGTGCTGTAAAGACATTTAAATATGTAAAGGTGAACATGTGTTTCGCATATGTCCGTTAACCGGATTACAGATATTTTACTGGTACCATCACAATTAATAAAGCCCACGTAAGCACAAAGTCTTAGTAAACATATGTAACCCACAATAAGGATATGCAAGTGCGCCTATGCATGTGTAATCCGCTCACAGCATAGCAAATGAATGCTGTTTTCTACACGTTTATTTATATATCTATATATGGATATATATGTTTGTGTATAGATGTATATCCACAGACTTAAACTAAATAAATATATGAAATAAAGAATGTACAGACATATATATATATATATATATATATATATATATATATATATATACACACAATACATTAACTGATATATACATAACAAACATATAAACATATGTCCTTGTAGATATAACACATGTACATAAATAGGGTACGTCATAGCTATTATGGATAGACATACAGACATGCAAGAAAGGTAAATACACTGCTGCTTTCCAAACCATTGCCGGAAAGTACCAGTATGCCAAATCTGCAAGTTCTACTCTTTAAACATGGATATAGGTGTCCTTTGCAGGACCCCAAAAATTGGTCCACTACAGGCACCATCCTGTAATGATCGAAGCAAAGCTAGTCACATCCGCAGCTACAATATAGCTGTACATGCAACAGTAGCTTGTGCAAGGGTAATAACACATGGGTTGACAGAATGTATGACATATGTCCCAATAAGCGGAGAGAGGATAGTGCTTAGAAGTGTCTTCATACTTTATTATCGCTCACATTAAATATGTCTTATGACTACTGTGGAGGGGTGTCAGGCATGGGAATCATGGGTATGCAATAATGGGCCTAGGTTCCCAGGTGTTGGTTGGCACAAATTTAGTAGGTCCGCCCCATGGGAGTGATTAATATTCCTATGTGGGTATAGCACATGCCTATACCTTCTAAAAATGAAGAACCCATCTACTGGATATTGTGTAAACCACTGGGGGAAGACGTAGGGACTTATATCAGTGTCATGTAAGCGATTATCATGGATGTACATGCGTACAAATAAGATGGTAACCATACCTCTCAACCTTTCAGAATAAGACATCTGGACAAAAGCATATTAAAACAAGTACAAATAGGGACTATTTTAAATATTCCTCTGACAAAGTTAGTACGTTGATAGAATAATGGATAATTCATTAATATGAATGTTTTGAGGGTTATTAGTTATAAAATACTAATGTCTGTCATTATTATCTAACCTCACAGTCCTTAATGACTTGCCACTAATTTACCAGAAAGGCACAATATTATGAAAAAAGGAACAACATTATAAGTCTACGTTCAGGACATTTACCCAAAATGTGTACAGTTGAGAGGTATGAAGGTAACCCTGTCCTAAATAAATGTACAGAACTAGTGATATCAGGTGGACAGGTGTGAAGAAAGACGTGATGACAAATGACAAAACATGTATAAGTCAAAAGCATGTATCTCGATAAATGTGAATGAATACTTATGCCCTGTGACAGTCAATGTGGAAGGTTAATAGAAACAAAATAAATGTGTCCCTCAGGGTGTTATGCAGTGTCCCCGATACAGTGTTCAGTCTCCCACACTCGCATGTGAGTTCTGCCACTGAAGGAAAGCGCAAATACCGGTGAACTCATAAGGTAGATGATAGTATAATATATTTTGATTAGCACCTGTTGGCTTTTGTGAGGAACACAACACTCTGGGCGGGTGTGTCCTGCAAAAGGAATGTAATGGCATCAGGCCTGTGATTTATTCTTGTGTGTAGTGGTATAATAAAATGATATGTCTTGTATCAGAAACAGATACATGTTATAGGAAACAGTAGTCAAGTTTAGTATTGACCGCAGGTATGTGTTGACTTGTCAAATGTCACAGCTGTATATATAGTGGCTATAGGGCTGTCACCTTTGCAAATGATGAAAGTGGGCGCTGCTCTGTAGAAATGTCAGATGTAGTAGGTCAAAACATACCTACAGCCATGCATACTCCACAAATAGACATATTAGCACACAGCAAAGCTTAGGCCAGGAGTCATGGAGCCTTGGCCGGCATGTATGAGTAGAGTAAGAGTAGAGCAAGGCAAGATGCCTGTCAATCTATTCAGCAATATCCTGTAGGGGCATGTAAGACAGCCCCTAAAACAAAAGTTGCATGGACAATGTTAGGATATGCAAATGACCCCATTTGTTGGTGAAAGCTATGCAAATGATGTAAATCTGCGATACATGAAACAGTAAGCTGTCTGTGCAAGAGTAGAGTTTTATGCAGAAATGTACTCGGATGTTAACTGAGTTATGTTCTGCAAGTAGCTAAATGGAGCAATGTCAGCTGCAAATAAAGGATGAATTTAGTCGAAGAAGCATTCCAATGGCCAAATATAAGGCCAGTGGCATATTTTTCCATTGGAAATTACTAAAACTCTATTTGTCCTACCCCGATCTCCGGTGTGTAAGCGTAGCGCAGCGGCGCGAAAATGCGCTGCGTTTTTAAAACAAGAAAAATATTTAAAATATACATAGAAATTGTAAGTTTAGTTAAAAGTTAATATCCCAAACAGTCAGTAGCATCAACGGGACCACCATGGCAGTAACTGTAATGTCAAGATGCAATATAAAGGTGTAAAAGTAACTGCATAAAACACCAAAATAAAAGATAAAAATTTCAAAACGCCAAGCTGGCAAGCGTACGGCTTAATTGGAGAAAGTAAGCGCTTTCACCACTAGGGCTTCATCAGACTTACAAAGTTCACATAAACATACATTTAAATACCTAATACTAATTAAAATGCATGACATCATTTCCTGCATGGGTAAAGTAAATCACTTAAAAATCGAAGCATATTTAAATAAATAAACCTTTTAAAAAATCAAAATTTATAGACTAAAAATGCAGTTATAACAGTATTCATAGCATCAAATACCATAATGAAACGTCAGCATATAAACTATATTTTATAATAAATCTCTATATATAACTTATATAAAATATATTCATAATAGTATATAAATACTATAGTAATATTAAGACCATTAATTTCAAAAATACCACAGCACCCTACTATAAATACATTCCTTGTCTACATAATAGATATATTGCATCTTATAATATATAAATATGCAATGTGCTGTGAAAGTATTATAAAATATTTCTTAAAAAAATTATTATAAAGAATATTATATAATTTTTTTTTATAAAAAAAATATTTTATATATAAAGAGTGTTTTATATAAGTTCCATAAAATTAATCTTATGTTATTATCGTGTCAATAAAAACTCCCTGCAAAAATAACAATACATATAGTAATAATAAATCATAAATAATGAATAAATTAGTGGATCATAAATAATCCAAATCAGATATGAGGACTGTTATTATATTGCCCAGTAAACATCAGAATAAGAGGTTCCTAATAAATAAACATGTACAATAGGAAAAAAACATGTACAATAGGAAAAAAAAAATATAAGGACATCCAGCATTCAATTCTTACATGCCTTCCGTCTCCTAATAAATAAAACAGGCTTAAGTGGAACTTTCTCATTTAATCCTGGGCTCTTATCAGCCCTAAACTTAATAATCCATTTGACCTCACATCTTTCGGTATAATTAATAAAATCACCTCCTCGGTTGTTAGGATATACAACCTGTAATACCGAAAACTTAAACTGATGTGTAGAATCTGTTGCATTAATATGTTTAGCCAAGGCATAGTGATCATTACCTAACATTATGTTATAGATATGTTCTCTAATTCTCCCTTTTAATCTCCTTTTAGTTTTCCCTATGTAGAATGCAATACATTTACTGCATCTAGCCAGATAAATCACATTGCATGTCTGACAGTTAGCTGATGTTGTGAGGGGATATATTATGCTAGTAACTGGATGTACAAACACATTTGCATCATCTATAAAAACACATTGGTTACACTTTAGACAGGGTCTCGTTCCTAAGTTCCTACCTTGGCCATCACTTACGTGTACTAAGCTAGTGTGACATAGTAATTGTTTAAGATTCCTTTTATTCTTGAAGATGAACATTTTTACAGTATTATAGATTTAGATGAGGTTGAGAAGAAAGTTATAAATGTTCATAATGAGTTAGATGACATACTTCTTAGCCAAGATATTGATTTTGAAACTTTCTGTTTTCTGAAAGTTAGATACCCCTTGATCCCTATCATAAATGGCCTTCCTAAGATCCATAAAGTTGCTATACACCCTCCAATGAGGCCTATTGTTTCAGGTAGGAACTGGGTGACTGAACCTCTATCCATTTTATTGAGTATTTCTTGAGACCTTTAGTTGATACTAGACCACAGATTTTAAGGGATAGTAAACAATTTTTAATTGAATTTTATGATTATTTGAAACCCCCTGCACATAATACCCCTTTTTATTTTGTGACACTGGATGTTACCAGTTTATTTAACATTATACCTAATGATGTAGGTGTTAGATATGTTAACAATTATTTATGTTCCCATTGTAGCTTGTTACCCAAACAGATTGATTTATTATGCCTATTCCTGGAAACAGTCCTTGAAAATAATATTTTCTTGTTCCATGACAACATTTACTCTCAGAAAGATTGCGTAGCTATGGGTATGCCATGTGCGAATAGCTACACCAATATTGTCATGGCTTGTTGGGAAGAGCAAGAGCTATTTACTATGGATAGTTTCAAAGGATCTGTAGGCTTTTTTCGTAGATTTGAAGACAATTTGTTTCTTATTTGGAACAGTGATGAGGATAGCTTGTTGAGATTCTATGAAGAAATTAATACCTCATCCTGTTTTTTGAAGTTTACCTTGAATTATTCTAGAATTAATGCTTCTTTTTTGGATGTTAATATCGAAAGATTCGACAATGGTTTGGTTAACACCGGTATACACAGAAAAACATGCTTTCGAAATTCTCTTTTGCATAGAACCAGTATGCATCCGAGGCATGTTTTTAGGAGTGTTGTTAAAAGCCAGGTAATACGAGCTTCTAGACTTAATCCATTGGTTACTGGTTATGAACAAGAATTAATTGATTTGAAGAGTAATTGTTGGACAGGGGCTATAGTTCCTTTGAGTTTAATGAGGCTATTACTGCCGCTAGTCCTCTTAGGACCACTTCTGCCTGTCCTTATTTCTCTGAACAACCTGAGCAATCTGTTAATTCTGTTGGCATCAATATTGATGATTCATCCACAGTTAAGATTTCGGTTCATTTTACCTCAAATATACAATCCATTATGGACATTTTTAAGAAACAGTGGGACATCTTAATGCTTGATGATAACATTAAGAGATTGGTAGGCAATGAACCGAGGTTCATATTCAAGAATAAAAGGAATCTTAAACAATTACTATGTCACACTAGCTTAGTACACGTAAGTGATGGCCAAGGTAGGAGCTTAGGAACGAGACCCTGTCTAAAGTGTAACCAATGTGTTTTTATAGATGATGCAAATGTGTTTGTACATCCAGTTACTAGCATAATATATCCCCTCACAACATCAGCTAACTGTCAGACATGCAATGTGATTTATCTGGCTAGATGCAGTAAATGTACTGCAGTCTACATAGGGAAAACTAATAGGAGATTAAAAGAGAGAATTAGAGAACATATCCATAACATAACATTAGGTAATGATCACTATGCCTTGGCTAAACATATTAATGCAACAGATTCTACACATCAGTTTAAGTTTTCGGTATTACAGGTTGTATACCCTAACACCCGAGGAGGTGATGTTATTAATTATACCAAAAGATGTGAGGTCAAATGGATTATTAAGTTTAGGGCTGATAAGAGCCCAGGTTTAAATGAGAAAGTTCCACTTAAGCCTGTTTTATTTAATAGGAGATGGAAGGCATGTAAGAACTGAATGCTGGACATCCTTATATATATATATTTTTTCCTATTGTACATGTTTTTTCCTGTTGTACATGTTTATTTAGTAGGAACCTCTTATTCTGATGTTTACTGGGCAATATAATAACAGTCCTCATCTCTGACTTGGATTATTTATGATCCACTAATTTATTCATTATTTAAGATTTATTATTACTATATTATTGTTATTTTTGCAGGGAGTTTTTATTGACAGAATATTAACATAAAATTAATTTCATGGAGCTTATATAAAACCCTCTTTATATATAAAATATTTTTTTATAAAAAAATATTTATATAATATTCTTTATAATAATTTTTTTAAGAATTTTTTTTATAATACTGTCACAGCACATTACATATTTATATAGTATAAGATGCAATATATCTATTATGTAGACAAGGAATGTATTTATAGTAGGGTGCTGTGGTATTTTTGAAATTAATGGCCTTAATATTACTATAGTATTTATATAATATTATGAATATATTTTATGTAAGTTATATATAGAAATTTATTATAAAATATAGTTTATATGCTGACATTTCATTATGGTATTTGATGCTATGAATACTGTTATAACTGCATTTTTAGTCTATAAATTTTGATTTTCTAAAAGGTTTATTTATTTAAATATGCTTCGATTTTTAAGTGATTTTCTTTACCCATGCAGGAAATGATGTCATGCATTTTAATTAATATTAGGTATTTAAATGTATGTTTATGTGAACTTTGTAAGTCTGATGAAGCCCTAGTGGTGAAAGTGCTTACTTTCTCCAATAAAGCAGTACTTTTGCCAGATTGGCGTTTTGAATTTTTTATCTTTTATTTTGGTGTTTTATGCAGTTACTTTTACACCTTTATATTGCATCTTGGCATTAGAGTTACTGCCATGGTGGTCCCGTTGATGCTACTGACTGTTTGGGATATTATTTTTGTGCTATATATTATAGCCTCTATGGGACGCTTATTTCCTTGGAGCTATCAGTGTTTATTCATTTGCTTAGTTAAAAGTTAATTCACCATGCAGCTGAATGGCAATCTGAAGGCTACATGGCTACTGAGTACTCATTGCTATGTGTGGAAGTGCTCTGTCAGAGATGTAACCAAGCATTAGTAGGCAATCCAATGCAATTGAGGCTGAGGATAGTGAATCACAATTTGTCATGCCATATGGGCCAAGCCACTACAGTGTAAGAGTAGGTTAAGCGAACTATCAGAGTAGAAGATAGGTGACATCATGAGTGTCTATGTATAAAACACTGTAATCCTATCGGAGCAGTGTGTCACATGTTTGCTGTCAGTTACTCATCAGTGGAAGAGGCGTGTTATGATTTATCCTATGTAAAGTCAGGAAACTGACGGTGGACACCATGGATATCACTGATGTTTCTTGCAAACCTGCTTACAGTGTGTTCACGCCTGTGCATGCCTGTAAGCCCGAGTAAGCATGTGTGTGCGCGTGTCAGCCCGTGTGCGCACGTTGAAGAATGAGTAAGCTAGTGTAAGAATGTTGAGGCCCGTGTAATGTCGTGTAAGCCAGTGTACGCGTTTGTAAGCATGTATAAATCTCTACTGCACACATCACACATGTACTGCACACTCTGAAACACATGCTGCCAATACTACACACGTCAGTCAAATGGCACATGTATGGATAATAAAATTAACAGTGCTGTAAACTATACTACATTGATGGTCATAGCTGCAATGCATCATGCCTACTTACATACACCTAGAAGGATATCACACTTTGTGTTAACAACATTTTAACATTAATACAGTGTTATAAAGCCACCCTGTGCATCAGCACCATGTTAGTCTGTTCCTGCATCACTGTTACACATTACAGGTGGTGGCACAGGTGTCATCATATGCACAGGGTATGGTGTTTCTTTTCCAGAGCCTGTCATTGAGCCATCCAATCAACATGTAAGTGTGTGTGTGTGAGGGACAACAGTGTTTGCATCGCCCAATGTTGATGCAATGTGTGTGTGTATGTGTTAGCCCTAGCTGTTTGTTTCATGTGTGTGTGTCTGCATGTACACAGCTTCAGCATGTGTCAGCCATATACAGGAGGTTGTGGGACAGTCACAGACTGTACCTGCCAGATTGTACAGATCACCATTATTGACCATGGACACCCCTCCATGCATTCAACAATATTCCAGTCCTGCACCTGTCAATGTATACACATACATTCTTGGGTTCTGTATCACAACCTGTGGATAAACGGGAGTCAGCAATGTTAACCTGATTTGCATAGTATTGTCAGTTAATACATAGTTATATGAGCCATACACTTCCTCTAAAGTAATAACCACTGCTGACTGTTGCTGAGATGTGCACACGACCGTTTAAAGGTGCTGTACTATCATTGTTTTCAATGTCCCTTGTAATACCCAGCAACAAAATAACTGGTCACTACACAAGTATAACCCAGGATCACTACAGCACACAGTATGTGCACTATCACAGAGCCATAGCAGATTTACATACATTAAAGGTGATCACGTACAGATAATGCAGCACATTCAATAGTGCTAATATTCACATACATATCTATATCTATGTACAATACACATTTATATATATATATATATATATATATATATATATATATATATATATATATAAATATATATACACACACACACACACACACACACACACACACACACACACACTTGGCAGGGTTGGG
>NC_056725.1:1502479956-1502623870 GCF_019279795.1 Protopterus annectens | reverse complement strand
TGGGGGGGGCACACCTGACTGTTACTATATTTCTACATAGGATTGGGGGGGCACACCTGACTGCTAATTACATTTCTACATAGGACTGGGGGGCACACCTGATTGTTACTACAGTTCTACATAGGATTAGGGGGGCACACCTGAATGTTACTACATTTCTACATAGGATTGGGGGGGGACACCTGACACTTGTACACATTTGCTGTGACTGTACTGGTATTTCAGGTACTCCATTTCATTCTGTATTCTAACCTATCATGCTGAATATAGGCATATCAGTGTACTACAGGTCTTAGGTTTAATTGACCTACATTTCCCTTTCTGACTTCTTACCCTTCAGAACTAAAATCCCTTTGCCTGACCTGTTGTAGTCTGTCTGTGTATGTCTGGGAGGGATGTTCTCCATAGCCATCAATCAGAGGCCTTAGCACAGCCTTTGTTTGCATTTGTCTACACCTGTCCTGCTGGCTGAGACTGTTGTTGGGTATGTGGGCCTCCCTGACTAGCAGGTGGGCGTCCTATGGACACACATGTGGCCCAGCACATTTCCTGCAGTGAGTTTTGTCACCTTGTCTAGTACTGGCTACTATGGTGACACCAGTATTTGTTACAGATCTCATGCTGCCACAATAGGTGTCTACCATCTGCTGGCATCCCATTCAGCCACCCAATTCCCTTGCATGCTCACATCCATACCATAGATACAAGTAACAACACATACTACTCCATTCAGCAATTGGTTGGAAGAGTGACTTACCTTGTGGCTGTGCCAGTATTATGGATGGTGCTGAAGGGCTGACTATGTCAGATGCACATAGTACACTCTCTATACATGGTTGCATACATGTAATGTCATGTTTGGCATCCCTTTTACTGTATGTGTGAGTCAGAGAGAGGTGTCTTTCCCTGGGTCCCTACCTTGTCAGTGTATGTGCTATGCGTTGCCTCTTTGCCAAGGCCTGGGCATACTGGGCATGCCTCCTTCTGCCTACTGGGGCAGGCTCAGGTTGTTCCTCCTCCAAGTCACTCTGTGCCTGTGCAGGTCTTGGCTATGGTGGGGGCTGTGTGGCCCTGCCCCATGCTGTTCCTGCTGCAGCTGTTTCCACAGGATCATATTGTGTAACATGGCACATGCAATGACTATTTGGGTACATGTAGCTGATGAGTACTGCAAGGCTACCAGATGTGTTCAGGCACTGGAACCATGACTTGAACATCCCAAACACATGCTCTGTTATGATTCTGGTCTGTGCGTGTGCCTCATTATGGAGTTCTTGTTTGGATGTGTGTGCAGTTCTGATGGGTGTCATCAGCCACGGCTATAGTGCCTAACCAGCATCCCCCACTAGTTGACCATAAGGGATGTCCCTACTAGCAAATCTCTGGTACAGCTGCGTCAGATGGCAGATGTGGGAGTTAGCTTCCAGGGCAGCCAGCACACACATTCATTATAATGCCTTGGGCATCGCACACAACCTGGCAGTTGATGGAGGGGACCCCTTGCGGTTGATGTAGACCCTACCCTGCTCACCGGGTGGTGCTTTGATGCATATGTGCATGCATTCTATAGCACCCACTACCTCAGGGTATTCTACTATTTGGTGGAAGAGACGCATATTGCTGGTCAACATCTCACGGGTGTTGTGGAAATATACGTGCTCATCAGCATGTGCTGACATGGCATCCAGGAACTGGTGGAGTACCCTGGATGCTGATGCCTGTGAGATCCCCATGATATCCCCAGTTGGCCCTTGGAAGGCACCTGTGGCTAGTGTTCTTAGGCCTACACATACCTTGGTATCCACTGGGATAGGTTCCCCTCTGTTGATTCTGTGTGTTAGGTGTAGCTGGCACAGCTCAACAATTCTCTGTAAGAGGTCCCTGTCCACTCTATAGCACTCCACTATCTCCTGCTGATGTAACCCCTTGTGGGTTACCCTGGGTCTGTACACTCTTCTCCTTCTCCTTACTGTGGGTTGGTCGCCAGCAGTCTCATCCTCACCACCCTCAGCCTCTTCCACATGTTGATTTATGATAGCTGCTGCAGCACCTATCATTTTGTTGCTTTTGTTTAATTTCCCCACTTGTGTACACCAGTGGTGTAGAGTATGTGGAAAAAAACAGAGGGAAAGATGTTTGCATAGTTTATAGTGGTGTGCCAAGCAGGTCTGGTCTGCTGCCTGTATAATTGGCTGATTCTTATACAGTTCACCTGCCATCTAGCTCTCCTTGATTACTTTCCTACTGCTGTTTTTCCTTCCCATTGCCTTCTTGTTTATGCCCAGGGTTGCACCGCACAAATACAATGCTCAGATGTGCACGGAGCTGCTCTTTCCTGTTTTTTTTTTTCCCTTTAAAACCCAGTGCATGGTGCGCACACCCACTTAGGCAATGTAAAGAGTGCTAGGCAGCCTCAGACACACCCCCTTGCTTAGCTCTGCTAAGCTCAGGGCAAACCCGAGCCACAGGGCAGAAATAAGCTTACAGTATGCCTGACACACCCCTCTATGATGTCAGCTAGCTCTTAGGCTTGCACCATGGTCTTCCTGCACTGACACGGTTGGGTGCAGGCTAGCCATGAGGGAGAATCTGGGATTCAATATCATTCCCCTCATTTGCATAGGATCACCTGCTAATGCCTAGTTACAAGACCCACACTGAGCCTTCCCCCTTAGCAACCATTATTCACTGGCCATGTTGTCTTCTGCCTGCCATTGAGTATAATGGTAAAATAGTGATTTTGGATACAATGCTTATTTCAGTTTTTTTTTTTTTAATTTCGGCCCAATCCCATTTGCGCATCACTGTCATACACTTAAACAGCTGATATTGGCTAAAAAAATGTTTTTTATTTTTGCAACTGTTCCATTCCAATGGCCATATATTTCACCATTGGCATGCTTTCAACATAATATACACCCTTTATTTGGAGCTGTCATGGCTCCGTTTTGTAGTTTTTAGAAATGCAGTCGGTTACTAACTGAGTACATTTCTGCAGACTCCACTAGTCCTGCACGGCTGGCTGCCAGCTTCCTGGATCACAAATTCACCTCATTTGTATGTTTTTCACCTGCAAACGGGGTAATTTGCATACAGAAGCTGTGTCCGTGCAGGGATAGTGCATGAGCACTCGTGCACGTCCCGAGAGCTTATTCCTGGATTGCACAGCGGCCATATTGCCTCCAGCAGTTCCTGCACTATTTCTGCATGCTGTGCAGAGCTTGCTGAATCCTGGGGTTAGTTTGAACATGAACAAAACTTTTGCCAGATAATTCACCACTAATTTTGTCATGAAAATGATGTGCATACCTGTCCCTTCTTGGTCAAGATTTAAATTGTAGGGCATGACCTGATTACTTTCTCTTCTGCAGCAGTAACTCTGAATGACCCACATAATAGTCCAGGTATTTGCATTCGTTCAATTTTTCATGATAGTATCGCATTGTCTATTCTTTAGGTATGTCCTGGGCATACATCCACAGGTGTTAAAGGCACTGTGAGTACTAGTTCTAACCAGTCTTGAATGTATCACCAGTCAACATTCAACTGCACATCAGCCTGACATAATAAAAAACACATTTACTGTATGACATAAAACTTTATGTTGTACTATCCTTCTCAAAAAACTATCATCACATTTGTCCAAAAGGATACGTGCTGACATCCTATAGTGACTTTTGTATGATTGTTGAGGCATTCATTACACTGTCCTTTGGCTATGCTTTCACTATATACATTTTGGTTATATCCTTGTTAGGATTTATATTAAAAATTATACATTATTTCAAGTAATTTGTAATATATTACATGTGGATTATAAATGCTTTGTGCCTTTTTCTATTTGTTGCTTGCTGTATTGTTGACCCTAGAACACCTTAAAATGTGCTGCACTTAGGTAGCACAAACAAATTGCTTTATATAGGCAATCTGTTTTAATTTTCCTTAATGTAACTAATTTGTTAAATAAAACAGTCCCAAAATCAAAGGAGTAGTACTAGTAAGCTGAGCAGTATTGAATAAATGTCTTGTAAGGTATTTGGTTTGTCATTCACGATCTGAAGAAGCTCTATGAGTGAAAGTGCTAATCTGACTATATATTGTCTGTTCATTTGGCAATAAATTCATTTTTAAGATACCTGCTTCGCTACTACTCCTTTGATTTTGGGACTGTTTTATTCAACAATATAACTGGAATTGAAGCGTTTGTCTGGTATTTTGGCAGAGACGTTGGTTTTAACTAATTTGTTAACCTGAATCAATACACAGGTCCATACATTTACTCTTATTCATTTTTTTGTGTCTTGTTTCCCTGCTATTGAAAGCAGATACAAAATTTCAAATCCTGCCTTACAAATATAGGTCCTATCTTGTGTATGTAGTACTCAATAAAAATGTAAAAATATAGGGTAACAATGTGGATTATGAAAAGTATACAGTGGCTGATCAGATATGCATACAGACAAAATGGATGTGCTAATTATAGTTAAAATTACTTTATTATTTTTTTAGATCCCAGATATTGAAATAAAACAAAAAAGATGTGAAACATAAAGAAAATGCAGTGATTAACAAAAGTGCCAGAGATAACATATGAGCATATAAACAATATTTAAAACAGTTATCCCATGTTTAATGTGCTACACAGCATTAACTTTCATAAACTATATTCTTGACAGACAAAAGTCATAACAAAATGGTTGCGTTCTTAGTTTTAGATCTATACAAAGAATCTGATACAAATTCTTCTTTAAAACCCAAAAGCATTTTGTAACATCTCCCATCTACCCCGATGTAATAAAAACTGTCCCCAAACCCATTTGACATTTTATGCCTAACTGGAAACATGGCTTAAGCCATCCATCAAAGAGTATAACATCATTAGACTTGATCATATTACTAAAAAGGTGGGGATAGTAATTCTATAAAGCTCAATGCAGAAATCCTTACTTCTAAACTTCAAATCAATAGTTCTAAAACCATTTAATATCATAACTCTTACTTTAACATTGATTGGTATTCCTGTAACAAAACAAACCTCTACCTCCTATATTAACCTTTTATGACTACACACAACTCATATAACCCTTACTAGAACAAATAAAACCAACTCTCCTGAAGAACTAAAACGACCACTTGACCTATGTATCATTAGGCACAGAACCACCCCAAATATCTAACTTTATATATAACCCTTCACAAATAAAACAAAAAAAAAAAAAAAAACATTTCATTAATGAACACTTTAAAGTTCTCCACTAAAATGAAAACCTCTCCACTAAAGCAAACAAACAAAACAATTCCTTTCCAACCCTATCCTTCTATCACTATATCTATAATCGCACTAATATGCCCCCTGCTCGCACTATTTAAACTAAGCACCCTGGCTAACCAAACCCACAATTATCCTTAGAAACAAATACTGGGCAAAATGACATACCAAAGAATCCAACAGATCATCAAAACTTCAAAGAACTTAGAAACAGTACTAAAAGCCATCCTAATGGACAAAAAATTACTACCAACATTTCCAACAAAACTCCAAAGGAACCTAAAAGATTCTGGTCTAGCATCAATAATCTTTTATCTAGCCAGTCCACACAAACAGCCAATGACTTTAATTCATTTTTTACTAATACTATCCAAACTCTTGCTAGCCATCTATCTCCTGATACCTCTAAACTACCCCTCCCTACTTTAAATCTACCTCCTTCCTTTCTTTTGCAACCTGTATCTACCTCCTTTATCTTATCACTGCTTCAAACTATTGCCTATCCCATCTCTATACTAATAAATAGATCTATACAGGAAGGAATTTTCCCATCTATTTGGAAGATATCTTATATCATCCCACTACACAAAGGGGGTAAGTCCAATGACCTCTCTAATTTCCATCCTATAGCACTCTTATCACCTTTAGCTAAAATTATGGAAAAATGTATTCACAAACAACTCCTTAACCACCTCCTACACAATAACCTACTTGCTAACTGCCAACATGGATTCAGACCATCACATAGTACTACTACAGCCTTACTCTCCTTTACCAACTCCATTAATTGTAACCGTAACAACTACATCCTATCATCTTCAGTCTTCATAGACTTATCTAAAGCCTTTGATATGGTTAACCATAAACTTCTTCTGCATATTCTTAAATCACTCACTTGATCCTCCTTCCTTAACTTGGTTTACATCTTACGTAGAAAACCGACAGCAAGCAGTTCTCTGGAAAAATACTTTATCTAGTCTCCTCCCCATCTCATTGGGAGTTCCACAAGGCTCTATCCTAGGCCCCCTTTTATTTTCTATCTTTATAAATGACCTCCATCTAGCTATCCCAAACACTATCTGCATACAATATGCTGACGATTCTACTATTATCTGCTCTGCCAATACACAAACTGAACTACAGTCTATCACACAAAAGGCTTTTACTACTGTCGAGCAATGGTTCACTGATCGCTGCCTACTGCTTAACCCTAAAAAAACCAAACTGCTATTGTTCTCACCTTCCCATAGATCTACCCCTCTTAACTTTACTCTTACTTCCATTGACAACACCATTATTTTCCCAGAAACGACTACCAAACTACTAGGAATTACCATTGACATCAACCTCAGCTTTGATACGCATATCAACAATACTATCAAATTAGTTAATAAGAAAATAGGTTCCCTTTATAGAATCAAAGCCTTCCTTTCACCAGACGCAAAGACAATCTTAGCCAGATCCCATCTAACCTCTTCTCTACTATATGCATCTGCTATATTCACTAACCTTTCCAAAACAATATCAATAAACTAGCACAATCTTACCATACTATTGCTCGATTTGCAACAGGAACCCCATTTAAAACTCACCACTGCCTGAACCTAAGAGAACTAGGTTGGCTTGAACTCCCTAACCAACTCCTATTTCAACAATTCCAAATAGCTCATACAATCCTACACCAACCAACTAAAACACCCATACTCACTAACCTCATTTCACCGTACAATAACCTGAAGCATCTACGTTCTTCCAACAAGCTACTGATAAATATTACCAAACCTAAAAATTCTGCTGGAGATTGCCTCTTTCTCTGTTGGAAAAATGTGGAATAAATTACCCTCTGACATCACATCTTTGTGCTCTCTCTCACTTTTTAAAAAACAAATAAAAAATCATCTCAACAACCACTGGCTATGCTCCTGCACCAACCCAGGTTAACCTCACTCCTTCCTCTTCTATACTATCTATCCTTACAGTAACTTTATATGTATGCTTTCTGATAAGAAAAAAAAAAAAAAAAAAACAATTAATGTTGTAACATTAATGTTCCCTACTTACTGCTTTTTTTTGTAAAATTGTATGTAACAATGTCTATGTTCTGTTTCCTATATTTTTTTATATATCTGTAATCCACCCTTGGAGCTTTTCTCCCCGGGCCTCTACTGAAAATGGACATATATCCAGCTAGACTAGCCCGGTCAACAAATGTAAAATAAAATAAAATAAATAAATAAATAAAATAAATATTTGATACTGTTACTGGACCTCACAATCAATGCAATCGATTTGTTTAAACATTACTTCTGCCAATGAACAGTATGTGAACATTGGGCTGATGAGTTACTGTCATCTCAACAAATAACTTTAGTTGTTCCACATTATTCAATATTAGGACCCTAACATTTTAATATATTTATAAATAAAATGCATACAGTTTCTTATGCAGCAAATTTGATCTAATATGCAGATGACTCAACATTAATATGTGGTGCCTCTTCAATCAAACAACCCTAAGATGACTTGCAGAATTCTTCTATAAAAATTAAAATATGCCTAGGGCAATGTATACTATTCTTTATTACAGATGAAACTAAAGTAATGGAATTATCACCTCTAATCTAACAATCAAACTATCACAACCTGAAATATTATAATTTAATAGTGCTAGAACTGGGAATAATAACAGACCATAGAATATGATTCAATCAGCACATCCAACATGCGGTTAGGAAAACAACAACCATAAAGGAGGAGTCCTTTGTAAAATAAAACCTTTCATAACAGAATACAAATGTATGACTGTAGCTCAGAACTGTCTTATATGCCTTATCAGTTTTCAATAACTTACAGTTCTTTCAGCTAGCTAAACTAGAGCAAACTTGAAAGGAAATTGCAAACTTTGCTAGTAACCACATTAAATGAACACATTACTGTGAGGCACTTCATTACATTAAGTGGCTGGATCTATCTAATCTGCAAGTGTTGTATAATATGAAGGCTGCCCACAGCACTCTTTGTACCACAGACAGGTATGCTGCCACTAACTAATCACTCATTAACCTGGCACCCTCTTTCAGAGGGCAATGCTCACTAAACCAACACCATACACTTGCTCAAAATGAAAAAGATCATAATTATACATTGCTAAACTGTGGAACCCGATACCAGCAGATGTTAAATATCTTGGTGTAACTAGCAAAAGACATAGCAGAAGGTCAAAACTGGAGCTCTTATCCCTGAATTGCCCTTTTTCAGTATAAATAGTTTTATGGTGCACAAATATGCAATCAAACTGTGCTGTAGTGTTCTAGGCAACATTATCGGGTCACCTGCGGGTGATTGTACTACTTAATACTAATGACAGCTGTAGCATTGAGCAGAATGGATGAAAAGCAACAATCATGGGAACAAAAGTTTAATTTCCTCACTGTTTTGTTAAACTGAGTTTTATAAGACACTAGAGAGGTAACAGCACTGTCTGTGAGAAATATAGAGACTTTTCAGTCTCTTACCACAAAAGTCAAAATTTTCGGAGTCAGCTGCAGCCCTGCACACCACTAAAATTCAAGAACATCACATGAAAATGGAAATGCAGGGGAAAGTAATCTAGGCCTAAGTAGATCAGCTGGGCAATCTTGAGAATAGACACCAGAGGAACAATCTGCATTTGTTTGGCTTAAGAGAAGGTACAGAGGGGTTCAAAGATTTGTGAGTTTTTTTAAGATAAATTGCAAGTGGCTTGAGGGATTAAAAACTTACAGCAATTGAATGAACACACAGGATCATGCGAATAAAGCTGTCAGCTGCTTTCAATCCACATCACATCAGTTTTCATATTCTGAACTATGCAGACAAAGAACTGCTCCTTAAAAGAGCTAAAGAGGGAAGATTCTTCCACCTGCTTAGCCAAAAAGTTAAACTAGTCTAGACCTTTCCAGATCCATGATGACTAGAAGGAAAAAACTGGCATACCCTAAATTACAAAAATAAAATCTGTGGTTATTTCAAATACCCAGCAGTACTGATTGTTAATTGTTAGAATAGTAAACATACTTTTGACACTTCAGACCAAGAATTGGTATTTCTGTGGCAGCAACTGGCTTTTGCAGTATCTTCCTAACTTAACTTTGCCTGACTCATGGAGATTGCCTACACCTACTCAAGATGACATTGACCAAGGAGTATTGTCTACTGAACATCCTTAAATATCTCTTTCACAATGGTCTAAAAAGATAACTCAGCCTGGGAAATTCATAGCAATTCAGGTGAGCCCTGCTCTTCTGGAAGATTACTGAATGATAGTTTCACCTTGTGCATATGGAACTGTCATGGCATTCTTTTTTGGTACCAGTGGAAAACCATTTTTCACCATTCCTATGGGCAGATATCAACAGAGGAAATGACCCAGAGGATGACTTCCGACCATAACAAGCAGCAGCAGAAGCCCCATCATGGATAAAGCATCTAACTTTGGTGGAAAGTAGGTCAGACTTTTATCACTTCTTTACTATCAACTTAAGCAAGCCTCCTAGTCAAACAAGAGACAATGTAAATTAAAAAAAAAAACAAAGTGCCATAAGACATGAATGGATAAAATTCTGATATCAATATGCATACAGTGAGGGGTCTCTTTCACACAGAGGTTTACTGGTTAAGTCACAGATATAGCACTGATGAGCTAAGAGTTCTACTCAATATTTTTACGCTCACTAGTATATCACAGATGGTTATTAATGTCTGCCTTCTCTGTGCAGCAGAACTGCATCTTAATTGGTACTGAAGGCACCTTTAACAGCATTTGTTTCCTTATTTCGAAGTGTTGGTTGTTAGAATTTCACATATTCAATACTCTAGCTTATACTTCATTTATAGTTCAGGAGATATAGATGAATTGCATGCCTGAGTTAAATGTAGTTTCTTTAAATGTGCAAGTGTTGAATTAGAAACTTAAGCAGAAAGCTTTCCAAACATGGATCAAAATTCAAAAATACAATATTTTGCTGGTGCAAGAACTGAAAATAAAGAAGCGGCATTAACATTTTAGGTAGCCTTCAGATAGGGCATATTATTTACAGTCTGGCCTATACTAGCAAACAGGGAGTGTCAATATTTACTCACCCCAAGTTAGCATGGCAAAATCTAGAACAACTTACAAGCCATGAAGGTAGGTGGGTTACAGTGAGGTTCTAAGCACCTGAAGGCCCTGTAGTGCTAAGCTCTGTGTATTGCCAAAATCATGCCACTCAAAGTTTTACTCAAGTTATCTTACAAGATGTGAAAATGTTAACTCACAGCAAGACCCTATTTTCTTGGGTGGGATTTTAATGTTGTGTATGACTCAGCTGTATATTGTACTAATCCTAGTGGAGAAAGGTATTTGCATGCACAAAAGGTGGCAGATGGATGGGAGATGCTGAAACTCAAAGATCTTTGGAGAATAATGAATTCATCAAGTACATCAAACGTGAGTTTTAACTTTGCAAGTCCTTCAGAAGAAAACAGTCACAGATTAGACTTTTATTTCCTTTGTAGTTCATTGATAAATGATGTTACATATATTGAAGTGGTACAATGCATGTTTACTGACCACAGAGAGTTAAGGGTGATAATATTTAGCTGGGCCATATGAAAGGATCAAACGTACAAGAAGTGGCTAAAGGACCTTTTTATAGTTACTAATCCAAATTCCAGATCCTTTATTCTAGAAGAGGTAGAAACCTTTTTCAGTCACAATTCCTCTCATTCAGTGCCAGTATTTATTTGGTAAATAACTTTAAAGCTAAATTTAAGAGATATTTGTGCATCATCAAAGACCAGGTTGTTGGGTACAACAAACAGGAGCATTGATGAATTTGAGATGCAGTCTCACCTAGCTCATGACCAGTTAAAAAAGATGCATTTTAAAGATAATATGACTGTGCAGTTATATAGGTGAGTACAAAGGCAGTTGAATTATGCCCTGCTAGTGAGGTCACAACTGCATATTAAATGAGTGGCTCTGCAGGATGGGCACAGGCTGACTGGCCACATAAGCTCTTAGCCTATCAACTTCAACAATGTATGGCACAAGACAGACTGTAGTGTTATAATGAATTAATTACTGGCCCTAGGAGAATTTATTCTGATTTTGCATGTTTTATCAATCTTTATATGCACTTGCTACTGCGAATGACTTATCATCAACTTTGGAGGAAAACTCTACTGAGCTGTTTATCATGCCACTCCCTCAGGTAACTAAAGCACTTGGTGTTATGCTAGGGAAGGCAAATACACTACATGAAGTCCAGCAAGCACTTAAGGGAACAGCTTCTGAGTAAGCGTCTGGTCCAGACAAGTTCCCTGTAAGCCTTTATAAATTTTTGAGGAAGCACTTATCTCCATTCTGAACTATATTTTTTATTGCCATTTGCCCATATCAATGAGAGTTGTGTATAGCAGTTTTGCCTAAACTAGGGAAAGACACTACTGTGGTGGGCAATTATAGACTTATCTCTTTAGTCAATGTATAACAAAGTGAAAGGCTAGAGTATTGGCAGTTAGACTGAATAAAGTATTGTATTCATTAATTCATTTTGAATTCATTAAATCATTTGGGGCAGGAAGTTTCTGTCAAGTACTGTTCTGGGGCAGATCACTTTTCTGCCTTGCTGCTTTACCATTAGGCTGTTAAGAAAAATCATGCCCCAGTTGTAGCAGTGCTAGTGAATATTGAGAAAACCTTCCATTCCATCATCTGGGAGTATCTGTGAAGTGGTTTGCATATGTTTGCTTCTCCCAAGATTTTACTGCAGAGGTCAAGTTCTTGTATAATGTTCCATTTGTGAACATTCACAGCTGGTTAGATATTATCAACTCCCTTCCAGTTAGGTAAGCACACTAGACAAGGCTGTCTGTTTTCTCCAGCTCTCTTATTGTTAGCTATTCAGCCTTTAGCCCTATGGATTAGACAGAATACAACATTACAGAGATGGGATTTAATGAGGTTGAAACTTACATCCTTTTAGTTGCTTATGACTATCTAATCCTGACACAGTATCCTAAACTAGAGTTTCACTATCTTGCGTGTGAATATTCTTCTGACACATTTGAATGGGTGAGAAACTTTAGTTATAACACGCAAAGCCCTTCGGAAGCTCTGAAGTCAGCTCTCCTCAATGGACCTATGGCACAGTAAAACCCCTGTATGAGACAACCCCTTTTCAAAAGTCAAATGGAAGATCTTTTATTTGGAAAGTTTGGGATCAAGTGGAGCTGTGTAACAAGATGCAACTCATAGATAATAGTATAGGGTCCCTTGCCGCCCTTGTTTCTTTTAGGTTCATGGGTTCATAGGTGTGTACTAGGCTAATGGCCCTGGTGCCTTTACAAGCCTAGCCCATAGAATTACCCTGGCATCATGCCCCCCGACCATAGTTCCCAGTGCCTCCATCAAGTAGAGCCACTGGAGTGATCCCTGGGGTGAATTTTCTATTTCTTATCCACTCATCAAGATTTCTGTTGAAGATGGCCAGTAAGGCACTCCGCTTGACATGTATGGGAAGTCTATTCCATAGCATGGGCAGTCTCTGGGTTATGAACCTGTCCCTCCAACTTGTTCTGCTGATTGTGGTAATGAGGTTGAGGTCTCTGGAGCATGTGGTGTGGAGGGATTTGGATTTCTTTAGATGTAGCATTTCTAACAGAGTTGGGTCAGACATGGCTTTGTATGTCAAGCAGATATCACCTCTAACTAGGCGATATGAGATAGAGAATAGTTGGAGTTTTTTTAGTCTGTCCATATAGGACAAGTGTTTAAGGCCTAGGATACACTTTGTGAGGAAATTTTGCGGCCTGTCCAGTTGTTGCAGGTCTCTAGTGATGTACATGCCAAATGGGGCATTGTACTCGACGACTGGCCTAATGAGGGAAGAGTAGAGGGATACAATGACCTCTTTTAATTCTGTTTAGGCTGTATATTGTTTGTCTTCCACAGATTTTTGGGAATACTTTCAGTTGTGGCACACCTTTTTCACTCTCCCTACTGAGCCTGATTAGGGAAGGAGAGTATTACTTTTTAAAAAGCCATGTCACATTTGGTAGGTGACAAAGGGAGTGACTGCTAAGTAAAAGTTTCAAATATGTATTTATTGTTTTCAAAAACAAAAAAAACCCAAAAAAAAATGATGATCGTTCCAGCAAACACGTTTATTGTTAGTGCTTTCGTCTAGTACAATCAGTAAACTTCTTCAGACTTTCTGAAGAAGTTTACTGATTGTAGTAGATGAAAGCATTAACAATAAACGTTTTTGTTGGAACTACCATCATCTTTTTTTGAAGTTCATTTTAATATTCATTTATTGTTTTCAGTCAAGTTCACTTAAAAAAAGACCAATGGTAGGGAATTGTTTTCATAGATTATGAGGGAACACAAGGAGTTTTCTCCCAGGGGACTGTATCAGCATCTTAGTTCTTCACTAACACACCTAGGCTCCTAATTCATCAAAATAAGTTAATATTTCAGGCTTATTGGACTCCACTCAGGATAATGGAAAGTGGATATATCAAGAAAGGTGAGTGTCAAAATTACCCAGGTGTCATAGCAGATGCTGTTCACAAATTGTCAGAAATGTGTGCACATTAAAAAGTTAATGGTCACATGCTATAAAGGTAGTATCCAAGATTTTACATGTTCAAATTAAAACTATAGTCTTCATTTGGATATTGAGACTGCACCCCATCGGCTTAAGGTCAATGCTGGCTCATTCTCAAAAACGTTGGCTTCCTCATTTGTCTGCAGCAACGAGACTCTATATAACATCTGAGTGGAGAACTTTGGGATCCATATCAACACAGGGTCTACTAGGTTTTGTAAGGAAGTATACAAGCCTTATCAGGTCAGGTGTTTTGATATATGGCCTCCTGTTGCCTCTGCAGGGGCAAAGATGAATGTTTGCAATCTATAGGGACAAATATCGGTGAAAATATAATGTGTATATAGTATGGTGTGAATTTCTGATACATTTCTTATACCACCACAGGTTTGGAATAAAGTCTGTATTAAGTATTTGCAATTGTTAAGGTATGTTTCAATCCACTGCATGTAGACATATCAGCTGAAGTAGTGATTTAACTTATTAGAATATGTCACATGTGGTTGTATTGTTACTGTCATTTTATGTTCTGATCATTGAAAGTATCGAATGTTACTGGTGTTATGAGTGTTATACTGAATGTTTGTTTGTCAATAAGAAAAAAAAGATATCAAAAATATCTGACTTTATATACAATTTAAAATGTCTTTGAAGATGTACCTCCACAAGGAAATGTTCATGCATTTGTAACATCTCCATTATTAATACCTTTTTCTTATTCATACTTTCATAATATCTATAATTTATAGTCCCAATCAAATTATAGCTATCATTTCAATTTCCTACAGTTTCTCCTGCCAGTCTGGTTGATCTGGGCATTCGGAGACAGTGTTGCAACTGCCTTATGTACACAGACAACCACCTACTACTACCACCTAGGAACACAATTTGCATTAGATGCAATTACATTAGGAGCCTGGAGTCCATGTTCTCTCCCTCACAAACCCGTATATCTGGCACTGAGGTTGTCAACACAATCACTACACCTCAAACACCACACACACCTACACAACACACACCCACATATGCGGAGGTCCTTAACAAAATCATATCCAAACAAAGGTGACCTTCGAGGCAAAAACCTCCGAGGCAAAAACATGCGCAATCTCCACAGCCCTCCACACCACATGCCATGCATAGTTCACACAAATGTGTCTCACAGCTACTAAGGCTTAACCATAAACTCAACATATTAGTCATAGGGGACTCCATTGTGAGACACACAGATGTGCCTCTCACCAGGCTGCATAAGTAGAAAGTCACGGTTAGTTGTATGTCAGCGGCCAGAATCTGCCATATCACACACGCACTCAAGTCTCTCAACAACAGGTTATGTCATGACTCTGTTATAGTCCATGTTGGTGTGAATGACTTGAGAAGTACCTCCCTGGACTATATGAAGAGAGACATGAATGAACTCACTAATATGTGTCCCAGGCAGATATGTTCCTAGCCTTAAGCAGCATTCTACCGTCACCCAGAATGATGCCTCAATACAAACAGAAAATGATTGACTTTAACAATTGGCTTAGTTTCTGGTGTCATTCCTGGGGGATCCAGTACCCGACAGCCTGGGAAGATATGATTGACAGACCACTATGCTTTGCTAGAGATGGCCTATATCTGTCTCACTTGGGCTTCAGGCTTCTGGCAAAGACACTTGCCTCCCCCATAGTGCCTTTTTTAGAAAAACTGATGAGGTTAAAACTACCAACATAAAAATTTCAGCAAAACCCAAATTAAAGGTCATGCTGCTAAATGCTAGGAGTCTAAACATGAAACTGCACTCATTTCAAGCATTCTTAACCCTGGAAAATGTTAAAATCTGCACAGTCACAGAAACCTGGTTCAAAGCTGTGTAGAGCACACCAGCCATACCTGGTTACTCATCCAATCATACATTTAAACCCCAAACTGTAGGTAGTAAAGCCAAAGGAGGTGGAGTTTCAATATATATTAAAGACATACACACCTCCATGTTGGTCAAGTAGTATGATGCACAGGAGACACACCAGGTGCAGTTAATCATTGACAAGACCCCTATACAAAGCAAAGCTAGCTACTGGCCCCAAATCTGTCTCAAGATGCTCAAACTGCCTATCTGGACCTCTTCGAATCAATCAAGATTCAACTCTTTACCCTGATCCTGGGTGACTTAAACTACACAAACATAGACTGGAAGAATTATTCATGCCAGAACACAAATGTCCAGAGATTCCTCAATTTTGTCAATGCAAATGCTTTGGAACACTTAGTTGATACCCCTACAAGAAGTGATAATATCTTAGACTTGGTATTAACCAACATGAGTAACCAATGCAGCATCCCTGCAGTATCAGTCTCCATTGTAAGATCCGACCATAAAGTGGTCACGTTCGAAGTCACCATCTCTCCTGACCCCCCTCTAGTTAGGGTCAAACAAAAAAACTTCTACAAAGCTGATTACAGCCTCCTCATGATGGTATAGACAGCATCACAGCCCCTTCCCCCCTCACAAGGAACTGGCACCAGTATCCAAAACTATACCAAATTACTATACAAACATTTATATAGATGCATGGAATCAGGAACTCCTGACAGGACTAAATCATCCTCTGCAAGGAAGAGTAAACCTGTCTGGTGGACATCTGCAGTAAATAAACTCTAAAACTAAATAAAAAAATTGTTGTCCAGGACAAAGAAGGAGCAGGTGCCCAAATGGAAGCAATCCCTCCTTAGCCTAAATAAGCAAATAAGAGCACTAGTGGAATCCTCCAAACCAAACTTTGAGTCTAAATTGGCCACATCTGCTAGAGATAATCATAAGGCCTTCTTCACATATGTCTGTAATGTCAAAGGTAGCACCCAGATCTGTTCAGAACTGGTGGTCAAGGACACTATATATATAAATGCCGTAGATATAGTAAACCTGCTGGCTGACAGTTTCAGTGAAAATTTCACCCCTCTGTCCCACCCATCAGTAAGTCAGAACATTCCCAGTACCTGCCCCTTTCCCCTTATATCTAGGGATCAGGTCATCACTGCTCTTTCAAAGGCAAAAAAATAGAGCCTCCATAGGACCCAATAACATCCCAGGCTGCATCCTACATGAACTCAGGCAGGAATTTGCAGCACCATTAGGTGTCCTATTCAACCAAAGCCTGAGTACTGGCTTTGTCCCAGCTAAGTGTAGGGCAGCCACTTTCATCCCTTTACACAAAGGTGGAGCATCCAACAATCCAGGAAATTATAGATCCATCAGCCTAACTAGCCTGATGTGCAAGGCCATGGAATGGAGTATCATGGACCTCATTAACAAGGACATTGTCAACCTCCAAACACTCACTCATACACAGTTTGGCTTCATCAAAGGGAGGTCATGTCTGTTAAATTTGTTTGACTTTTTTGAGACAGTCATCAAAGCCATGGACGAGGGGAAGACAGTGCACACTACCAACCTTTACCTGGCCAAAGCCTTCAACACTATTCCCCACTTGGGCATAATAGATAAACTATCTCAACTAGGCATCAATCCATATGTTACCAGATGGGTAGCTAACTGGCTCACTGATAGAACCCACCTGGTCAAACTAGGGGAAGCCACCTCAAGCAGTAGATCTGTATCAAGTGGCAGATCCCAGAGTCCAGTACTGGGGCCTCTGTAATTTGGGATATACTTTTCTGAGGTGCAGGCCAAAACCAGTGGGCTATGGCTGACCAAGTTTACAGATGACTGCAAGCTGGTCACTGTCATCAGTTCCCCAAGTGATGGGGACATTTTCCAAGAGGGTCTCACCCAAACAAATGACTAGTGCCAGAAACATGGCCTCAAGTTGAATACAAAAAAATGCATCATCATCCCCTTTGGGGAAAGTGATCCAACCACAAATTATCACATTAATAACAATGTCCTAAGCATGCAGTCAGTCATGAGGGATTTGGGCAACCAGACTGATAGCAACCTGACTTTTGACCGCCATGTTGCTTCCACCGTACAGAAAGCTTTCTACATGGCCAACCTCATAAGTAAGAGTATCTCATCCAGGTACAAGGAGGTCATAACATCCTTGTATTCTTCTCTTATAAGGCCCATTATTGAGTGCAATGCCTCATTCGGCATGTACCTCGCAAAGCACATGCAGCAGCTGGAAAGACCACAGAGGTTCCTCAACAGAAGAATCCATTGCCTCAAAAATCTACCTTACACAGATAGGCTAAAAGCCCTATCCCTCTACTCTGTTTCATATAGACTCCTCAGAGGTGACCTCTGTCTGCCATAGACTGTGATCTCAGACCCCGCCTTAATGAGACTGCTGCATATCCACAAGTCAAGCTCCACTCAAGTAACCCACACACGCAGCCTCAACCTGGCCTGTGACATGAATAGGACTTGTTGGCAGGACAGATATGTGTCCCAGAGGCTCCCCCATCTGTGGAATAGACTCTTTCTCCATGTCAAGCAGAGTACCTCTTTAGCCCTTTGTACAACCTGGATACCTGGATGGGAAATAGAAAATACATCCCACCCATGTACCTGCTGGACAGAAGCATCAGGTGTTGATTTGTCTATACATGGGCTGAACTCTTGGCTAGGCTTATAAGGGCCTCAGGGCCAATAGCCTAGTAACTTCCAATGATCCTATGACCATATGATCAAAGCTGTCCTGCCATTACACCAAATCAATTACTAAGTCCTCTTACAGTCATATAAAATAAATTTCACAAAATTCTCATACTTTTACCATGTTAATCTAGTTACAATTCTCAAGTGAACTGATTGGATAAAATATGTGTATGCCTTATTTGTTGTTTATGTGCTGAAATTACAGTAGGGGTACACACATGCACTGTAAAATAATGGTGAATATTTTATTAATGTATACATTTTATATGATGCATCTGCTATGTTTAGTAGACTGAGTTTAACATGTTGAAAGTACTATCTTCTTCTTCTTCTTTTGGCTGCTCCCATTAGGGGTCACCACAGCAGATCAACTGTTTCCATTTATTCCTGTCCTCTGCAACTTGCTCTGTCACGCCAGCTACCTGCATGTCCTCTCTCACCACATCCATAAACCTTATCTTAGGCCTCCCTCTTTTCCTGTTACCTGGCAGCTTCATCCTTAGCATCTTTTCCCAATATACTCTGCATCCCTCCTCAGCACATGTCCAAACCAACGTAATCTTGCCTCTCTGGCTTTGTCTCCAAACCTTCCAACCTGGGCTGACCCTCTAATATACTTATTCCTAATCCTGTCCATCCTCATCACACCCAGTGCAAATCTTAACATCTTCAACTCTGCCACATCAAGCTCTGACTCCTGCCTTTTTGTCAATACCACTGTCTCCAACCCGTATAACATAGCTGGTCTCGCTACCCACTTGGAGACCTCCCCTTTTACTCTTACTGGTACTCGTCTGTCACAAATCACTCCTGACACTCTTCTCCACCCACTCCATCCTGCCTGTACTCTCTTCTTCATCTCTCTTCCACACTCACCATTACTCTGAACTGTTGATCCCAAGTACTTAAACTCATCCATCTTTGCTACCTCTACTCCCTGCATCCTCACCATTGCTCGTGCTATAGTGTATTTAAAACAGTAAACCTGATGAGTTATATAGTCTTGAGTGTTATAGTCATATGTATGCAGTGTGAAGCTTATCTTCCCAAGCCTCCACTGCAAAAGGGCTTTGCCCAGTCATATATTCCTGGTAAACAAAGACATAAATAAATGAACACATACATACATACATAGCAGATGAGTATTATACTAAACTGGCAAAGTTGCACAATGTCCCTTAAATTCATAGGGAAAATAAAAACAGGGCAAAGTAGTTGCCAACTAAGAATATAGCGATGAATTAGGAGTATAATAATAATAATGCAGACCCAGGAATGCATATTTGAGAGACTGATATAAGCTGTAAACTATGTCAATGCACTATTCACGGTGAGTAGGAGACAAAAAGAGATTTAGACACATTAGGCCACTTTACATGAGATTCAGGAGTGTCAACTGAGCTTTGCAGCCTGTTAATGAACTAACTATGTGGTTTTAATGCTTTGATACAGATAGGAATGGTATTCTAGATAATCGAGAAAAGGAAGCTTTCTTTTTAACAGATTACACCTAAGATAGGCTCAGCATTTGAACAACAAACATCTTTATTAACTGTGAGAATTACCAACATAGAGTAAAGCTGTAATCAGATAGTAATTTTCTAAGGTATAAACTATACAATTTAAATATGCTTGTAACACAATTTAATTATTAAAATGAATAACTAATACTAACCAGAAAATAAAGTTTACAGATATATGAATACTGTCTTAATTGTCATAGAATATATCCCCATATAATATCCATTGTTTTATTTAACACACATAATCTGAAAGTTCTTCTTAGCATTATTCACCTACCAAGTCCACCTGTATACAAATAGCCATTGTTTTCTATAAGAGTAGGAAACAAGGTTACTTGATCTCATCCTACCCAGTTATGAAGGAAAACTATTTAGCAGGTTGTATAACATAAGCAAAGGGGTCTCTGAAAATGAATCTCTATATTACTTGACAGACCAACACAATAAAAAAAAATATATATATATATAGATATATATATATATATATATATATATATATATATATATATATATATATATATATATATATATACTGAATGTGATACGTAGCATGAATGCCAGCTGAATGAGCTCTGATAGATCCAAATGTTTAATTTACTATATCCTTTCAGAGTTAAAGGACTTAAAAAGGAGTCATGCTTCATCATATTTTATTTTCTTTTACCATTTTAAAGCTCATATTAAATGGGTGACTGTGGTGGTGCAGCAGTTAGCGTTGCTGCCTCACAGCAAGAGGTTCTCCAGTTCGTTCCTCAACTGGGGTGCCTTCTATGCAGAGTCTGCATGTCCTCCCTGTGGTCATGTGGGTTTCCTCCAGGTGCTCTGGTTTCCACCCCCATGCCAAAGACATGCTGTAGGTGGATTGGACACTCTAAACTGGTCCGAGTGCATGCATGTGTGCCTTCTGTGGAAGGTCGAGTGCTGGGCTGGTAACTCAACACCATAAAACTCCACTGCTAATCATTAGCGGACAGGTGATCTGCTGTGGTGACCCCTAACTGGGAAAAGATTATTTCATATTTTAGCAAATACAAATCTTGTTTGAACTGAAGCAGTACACTGGACACTTTCTGAATCATGAGACAAAAATGAACTTCTGCCTGCATTAACTGATTGAAGGAGAGACAGAGGCTCCAAAGTAAAATATTTAATAGTTCTGTTTCTACAAGTGGATGTGCAGTCATATGTCTAGGCAGAAATAAATCTTTTTTTAAGTAAAGAATTCCCTCCAGTTCAACATGTGGGGCCGGATTCACGAAGGCTTGCACGGAGTCTAAGAGCAGAGTAATCTGGCTGACAGCCAATATGTCTGCCGAGCGATCCAGCAACAGCCGGCAGGGGCGTGCATGAGAGCTCCTAAAACTACTCTTGCACGGACAACGTCATGGCATGCACATTACCTAATTTGCTGCTGAAAGCTATGCAAATGAGATAATTTTGTGATCCAGGAAACACTAATCTGTCCGTGGAAGAGTAGAGTTATTTGCAGAAATGTACTCCGTTGGTAATGGAGTACCGTTCTGCAAATAGCAAAACGGAGCTATGACAGCTCCAAATAAAGGATGCATCCAGTTGACAAAGCATGCCAATGGCCAAATATAAGGCCACTGACATTTATATCTGTTGCAAAATAATAAAAATGAAATTATTTTTTTCCCTGATCTCCGATGTTTAAGTGTAGCACAGCGTTGCTTAATGTGCGGCGCTATAAAAACCAGAAAATAAAAAAAAAAAAAAAAAAGCAAAAATAGGCATTTTATTAAAAATATTCTTCTGCCATGCAGGTGAATGGCAGGCTGAAGACAACATGGCTACTGAGTAGTGGTTGCTAAGGGGGGAAGCTCAGTTTGAGAGATCTGACCAAGCATTAGTAGGCAATCCTATGAAAATGAGGATAAGGCTAGTGAATCCCAATTTTCCCTGCCATGTGAACCATGTCCCTAGAGTGTAAGTGCAGGATTAAGAGAGTAGTAGAGTAGAAGATAGGTGACATCATGAGGAGGTATGTATGAAAGACTGTAAGCTTATTGGAGCAGAGTGGCATGTGTTTGCTGTGAGTTACTCAGGACTGGAAGAGGCGTGTCAAAAGTTGTCTTAACTGAAACCCAGAAACCGATGGTGTACACCGTGGATATCACTAAAGTTTCTTGCCAAGATGCTTGCACTGTGTGCGCCTGTAAACCCGTCTAAGTCTGTGTGCGCATGTGTGCACCCGTGTAAGCCTGTGTAAAGCTGGCTAAGCCTGTGTGCACAGATGTGCACCCGCCTAAGCCTGTGTAAGCCTGTGTGTGCGTGTATGCGCTCGTGTGTGTGTGTTTGTGCTTGATAGTAGTGACGCTGCTCCCTGTGGAAACAGAAAGGGAAAAGGAAGAAAAAGAAGTTGTAGGAAGTTAACCAAGGAGAACTAGCAGAGTTGCCAGGTGAAATCAATCAGAATCAGCCAATTACACAGGCAGTACACTAGGCCAGCCCAGCCCAGCACTTAAAACTCTGCAAACAACATTCCCCCATGTTTTACTCAGAAGCACTACAACACTTCAGTATACAAAGAGAAGTGAAAACTTAAAAAGCTTAACTGAGACAAAAAAATGTTAGGGGCTGCCATTGCCATTATAAGGCAACATGTGCAAGATGCTGAGGGTGGTGCCATTGCAAATGCTACTGAGCAACCCACAGTGAGGAGATGGAGAAGAGTGTACAGACCCAGGGTAACCTACCAGGGGCTACATGAGCTGGAGATAGTGGAGTGCTATAGAGTGGACAGAGATCTCCTGCAGCAAATTGTTGAGATGTGCAGGCCACGCTCACACACAGAACCAAAAGAGGGGAACCCATCCCAGTGGAAACCAAGGTATGTGTTGGCCTAAGAATACTAGCAATAGGTACCTTCCAGAGACCAACTGGTGATATGATGGGGATTTCACAGGCATCAGCATCCAGGGTACTGCACCAGTTCCTGAATGCCATGTCAGCACATGTCGGTGATCACGTATATTTCCCCAATTCCTGTGAGGCATTGGCCAGCAATATGCATCTCTTCCAGCAAATAGCAGAATATCCTGAGGAAGTGGGTGCAAGCACATGCACATCAAAGCACCAGCCGGTGAGCGTGGTAGGGCCTACATCAACCGCAAGGGCTTCCACTCCATCAACTGCCAGGTTGTGTGCAATGCCCAGGGCATAATACTGAATGTGTGTGCTGGCTGCCCTGGAAGCTACCATGATTCCCATATCTGGCATCTGATGCAGCTGTTCCAGACATTTGTCAATGGGGACATCCCTGACGGTCACCTAGTGGGGGATGCTGGATATACATTGGAGCAGTGGCTGATGACACCCATCAGAAATGCACACACACCTGAACAAGAACACCATAATGAGGCACACGCACAAACACAAAATGTAATCGAGCGTGTGTTTGGGATGCTCAAGTCACAGTTCCAGTACCTGGACACATCTGGTGGAGCCTTGCAATACTCACCAACTACATGTACCCAAATTGTCATGGTATGTGCCATGCTACACAATATGATCCTGTGAAAGCAGCTGCAACAGGAACATCATGGGGCAGGGCCAAACAGCCCCCCACCATTGCCAAGGCCTGCACAGGCACAGCATGACTCGGAGAAGGACCAACCTGAGCCTGCCCCAGTAGGCAGAAGGAGGCGTGCCCAGTATGCCTTGGCCTTGGCAAAGAGGAAATGCATAGCACATACACTGGCTCACTAGGAACCTTGGAAATGATACCTCTCTCTGACTCGCACATAAAATAAAAGGGATGCCTAACTTGACACTACCTGTTTTCAAACACGTATAGGGAGTGTACTATGTGCATCTGACATAGGCAGCCCTGCAGCACCACCAGAGGCATGATTGCCATGTTTTAAGCAATATAAAGCAGTGCTAAGCAGCTTTTACCACTATTTAGTATATGTAAACAAAATTGCTTGTGCTAACTAGCGCAACGTCAGGCAACGTTGATCTATGTTGGGCAAGGTCGGGCAAAGTCGGGCAAAGTCGAGCAAAGTCAGGTAAACGTGCTCATATTTGCTTTATCATTCCTTAAACAGTCTGGTCTGCCCAGCATGAAAATAAAAAGCAGTGACAGGACTCACACCCAGGATTCTGTGCACTATAGTCACAGTATTGAACCACTAAGCCATGACAGCATTACACTGTCACATACACAGCAGGACAATTGTACACTAATGCAAACACAAAAAATGCTGTATCATGACCCTAAAGAGGCATACGGGTAACCTCCCCCACAGGCCTATGCAGACAGATCATACTGGGCATGCTCACAGACTTAGGCCATGTCTAAGTACAGCAGTGGGCCACACATATCTGGCAGTTGCATGTTTCACCCCAGGAACTTGTCACTATTCACCAATCCTGCCTTTTGCACACAGTTATATGAAAACAGACACATATAATATATTGGAACCCTGTCATAATCAAACTATGTACCACAAGTAATTAAGTTGTTCACAGAAAGTGAAAAAGCAAAGAAGATCAATACACCTGCAATCAGTATCATCAACAAACAATGTGCACTCCAAATATTATCCAATCCATGTTCTGGCAAAAGAATCTGTAAAGGAGTCCATAGAGAACCATGACGCTTCCTTCCGCTATGTCATCAATAGCAATGTACACTCATATATGTCCTGAGTCAGTGCAAACTGTAAATGACTTACATTGCCAACATCCTGTCAGACAGGCCCATACATACATACCACCCTCTCACTGACAAAAGGCCCTGTCATCATACCTGGAGATTGTGAAAGCACAGATATCACATATAGAATGGTTAAGCAGCTCCTTCCAAACCTGAAAACATGACATCTATGGGATTACATTGTTTCCCTAGCTGTGTCATAAGTGAACTCCAGAACAAACAGAGCCTGCACCTGAACAGTCTGTTGAGACTCACCCTCTGTACAGGATATGAAACTGTTGAATGTGTTACAGCAACATTTGACACACTCCACAAGTGTTGGTGCACAGCAGAACATGGGAACTATTGTCTTATAAGCCTACTAAGCCTGATCTGCAAGGCCATGGAGTCCATCATGATAGAACTCATAAACAGAGCTATTGGGAGCCTACAAACACCCAACCCTACTAATTTCGGTTTGGTAATGGGCAGATCATGATTCCCAAACCTGCTAGACTGTTTACAAGGCAGTCACCCAGGACATACATCAATGAAATGAGCTACACATGTCCCACATAGACCTTGAAAAGCCCTTTGCCAACATCCCAGACACATGTCGTATCCACAAAAAGAAACAGCCTGTGCATAAATACGTCAGTCATCTAATGGATTGCCAACTGTGGCACAGATTAATCACACAAGGTAAGAATCGTGGTCTCCTGTACAAGCTGGTAACAACAGCTGTCCCCCATGGCTCGGCCCTGGGACCCCTCGTGTCTGGTGTATACATTTCAGAAATACTGTCAAACACACGAGGGCTATGTTTAGCAAAGTTTGTGGGTGACTGCCAAAAAGTTGTCATAATCGATGTTTGGGACAACAGAGACATCCTTAAAAAGGTTCTCAGTCAGACAGATGTGGTGTCAAAAGTATGTCCTCAAGTTACAGTCATACAAATACCACATAAATGCCAACACCCTAAATATGGATGAGATAATAAGGGATCTATGGACAAATGTGGATAGTCATCTGTACTTCCAGAAACACATTAACAATGTGGTCAGAAAATCATGCTATGTGTTCCCACAAACTGCCAAGGTCTTTGCATGTAGGTCAAAGGAGGTTCCCTCTAACCATCAGTCATCAGACCCATCAGAGAGTACCACAACACACCTGCAATGAATCTGACTAGGCACCTTCAGCAGCTGGAAAGACCAATGAAGTACCTCAACAGGAGGATTACTGGCCTCAAACAGTTGCCCCATGCAACAAGACTGAATATTACTCAATCTGTACTCCGTTGCATACTGCATACACAGGAGATCTCTGCCCAACAGACAGGTCCATGTCATGGCAACACTCCGAGCTGCTCTGAGTTACAGCTCAATGGCACTAAATATACAGACCCAACTGATATTGCCAACATCCTGGCAGATAGGATCAGTGTTAACCTTACCCCCCCCTCACCCATGAAAGAGCACATCTCTATAAATGAAGACTGAAAAGTTGTTGCCATCATGGCTGCACAGGTAAAAAACATTCTCCAAAGCCAGTATCACAGCACCCATGGGAGCAGATAACTTTCCGGGCTGTGTTGTACACAAACTACAGAATGAGCAGGTACCACACCAACGTATCATGTTCAGTCATAGCCTCACCTCAGGCTCTGTGCCTGCTGAATGGTGCACAGTGACGGTTATCCCACTACACAAGGGTGGAGACACCACAGACCCAGGAACTAGCACCCCAGTAGCCTGATGAGCCTGCTCTGCAAGGCCATGGAATGTATCATCATACAACTTATAAAAAAAGACACTGGTAATCCTCAAACTCTGGACCACAACCATGTTGGGTCTGTAAAATGCAGATCATGTCTCCTACACCTGATAGATGACATTGAAGCAGTCACCAGAACCGTAGACAAGGGTAAGGTGTTTTGCACAACTTATGTAGATCCTACCACGGCTTTCAACACCATCCCACACTCTGGAATAATTGATGAACCCACTAAACTAGGCATAAATTGCTATGTCACAAGATGGGTTGCCAACTGACTTACTGATGGAACATACACTGTGAAAGTAGCAGACTCCAAGTATGACTTTGGACCAGTGATGCGTGCAGAACCACAGGGCCTAGTCCTGGGTCCTGTCCTGTGTTGTATCTACTTCCCTGAAGTAAACTTTAACATGGAAGGTCTGTGGCTAATGAAGTTTCCAGATGACTGCAAACTAGGAGCCATAACTGTAAATACTAAAGATGTGGACACCCTACAAAAGGGCCTCACTGAGACAGATGGCTGGTGTCAAAGCCATGGGCTCAAGCTCAATGCCAAAACGTGCATTGTCATCCTCTTTGGTAAAAACTCTGTAGCCATGAACTATAACATAAGCGGTAGTATACTTAACACTGAAAGTGTGATAAAAGACCTTGGGTCACAGGTGGACAGTGGACACACCTGTGATAATCACATCCCCACAGTAGTCAGGCAATCCTTCTATGTGGCACACCTCATCACAAAAGGTGTCTCATGCAGAATAGAAGAAAACTTTGTTCCCCTCTACTCATCACTCACTAGATCCATAATGGAGTACAATGCCCCTTTTGCTATGTACCTCACAAGACATGTACATCAACTGGAAAGCCTGCAGCAATACCTCACAAAGAGCATTAGCGGCCTGAAATACATACCATACACAGACCATCTCAAAATGCTCCAGCTGTACTCTCTCACATATTGCCTACTCAGAGGTGATCTCTGCCTAACATACAAAGCTATGTCAAACACAGAGCTGTTGGACATGCTCCACGTAAAACACTCACAAATCCTCTGATCTTCGGATGCAAAACCACGAGTGAAATACAAAAGGAAGGGGTGTATCCATTTACCTTATGGATACCCACACCATCAGGTTAGTGGCACAGCATGAGGCCTTGGAGACCATGCAAGTGCAAGTAACATTGGGCAAAGCTGCTTATCAGATTGTAGCCCTGCTACAGATCACCTACCTTGTCTCAGGAACCTCACTCAGTATTCTTGAGAACAGTGGAAAATATAAAGGTCCTATCAAACACCATTATATGAGGAGAATACAACTACCCAAACATTGAGTGGGAGAATTACGTGTGTACAACGTCCTTTGCCCAATGTTTCCTAGAGTTTAAAACCCAAATGCCCTGGAACAGCTGGTCACCATGCCCACTAGAGGTGACAACATACTGGACCTGATCATCACCAACATGGGGTACCAGTGTTCCATGGCAGAGATAAACCCCTCGCTGGTAATATCAGATCATAAAGTGATCACACTGGACATCCACATCCCACCCCCCCCCCAGTCAAGGAAACCACTGTGAAGACATTTTCAAAAGCAAACTGCACACTTCCCAAGACCAAAGTGGAAAGTTCCAAAGCTCCCTTGCTATAGGATAATGCTATACAATCTGTCAAATCATTTACAAGTGTATTCTATGAGCATCTACAGGGATGCAGAGGTCAAGACATGCCAAATAGAACCAAGATGCACTCCTCCAAAAACAAGAAACCAATCTGGTGGTCGTCGCCCTTAAAAAAGCTATACAACAGAAGGAGGAAATGAACACATGATAGAGCAAACTTCACAAAAGGAAAGGCATCACTGATCATTATTAGGAAGACACAATGATCGCTCATAAAAGAATCCAAGGCCAGTTTCTAAAGACAAATTGCCAATGAATGTGTGAATAACAACCACAAATCCTTTGTTAGCTATACCAAACATTTAGGTGGCAACTTCCAAATATGCTGTCAGCTACTGACAAATGGCAAGAAATACACTAAACCAACTTACATTGGTCAAATCCAGGGGGACAGGTTTAGTGCAAACTCCACCGCCATCACCCCCAAAAGGGCCTGTGTCCAACCCAGAAGAATGCAGAGCCCCAGACTTCATGGACATGCAGGTAAAGACAGTCCTCTCCAAAGCTAAGAACACAGCATCAATGGGACAGGATGGTGTTCCAGGCTGCTTCTTACACCAGCCCCAAAAGGAACTACTCCCTCACCTACATTCACTGTCCAGACTCAACCTTACCACAGGCTATGTACCCAAAGAAGGGCATACACCAACAGTCATCCAGCTCCACAACAGAACCTGGAAACCATTGCCCTATAGGTCTACTCAGCCTGGTCTGCAAAGCTATGGAGCAAATTATCATGGAACCCATAAGCAGAGACATTGGGGACCTGCAGACACTGGACTCTACCCAACTTGGCTTTGTTAAAGGCAGATCCTGCCTCCTAAACCTAGTTGACTCATTTGAAACAGTTACCAAGGACATAGATGGAAGTGAAAGTAGTCCACACAGCCCACCTGGACCTCACTAAGGACTTTCGACACCATTCCCCACTCTGTCATCATGGACAAGCATACCAGCTTGAACATTAACAGCTATGTCACAGGATGGGTGGGCAACTGGCTCACAGATTAAACACACATGTTCAGAGTTGCAGGTGCCATGTCCGACTATAAAGCAGTCACAAATGGCATCCCACAGGTCTTGGTTCTGGGACACCACCTGTTCAGTAGATAATGCTCAGAGGTACAGGCAAGCACTGGAGGAGTATGGCTGAACAGGTTTGCAGATGACTGCTAACTGTGGTCCATAATCAACTCTACGGCTGACACAAACATCCTCCAGAAGGGTCTTACAGAGACAGATACCTGGTGTCAAAACAATACCCTCAAGCAGAATGCCAAAGAATGCATAGTCATCCCCTTTGGATAAAACAAAGTGCACACAAATTACCACATAGTTGGTAATCCAGTATGTACAGAAAAAGTAATTATAGCCCTGGGGACCCAGGGAGATAGTAAACTCTCCTTTGATGATCACATGGCCAAAGTGTTTAGACATTCCTTCTATGTAGCCCACCTAATGTCACCTAAAGTATCCCACTTTGTCTAGTCTGATGATGTCACCATCCTACAAATATACCTGTGGAAAGAAGAGCTCACAGTAGTGTGTATAGCGTGTTGTGTAAATGCGTACTTCTCTAGTATTATAAAGTAGTTAGGTATGGGGTTAGAATCCTACCCTTGACAACTGTGTGATCTCCTTTGAGAGGAGCAGCCTTTTTGTAGACTACTAAAACACCTAAAAAGTGGTATACTCAACTTTGTCAAGTCTGATGATGTCACCATCCTACAAATATACCCGTGTAAAGTAAAACCTTCAGTAATGTGTATAGCGTGTTGTGTTAATGCATACTCCTCCAGTATCATAAAGTAGTTAGGTAGTGGTTTGAATCCTGCACTTGATAATTGTGTGTGTGTGATCTTCTTGGAGAGGAGCAACCTTTTTGGAGAGTAGTAAAACACCTTAAAAGTGGGATACTTATCTTTGTCAAGTCTGATGATGTCACCATCCTATAAATATACCTGTGGAAAAGAGTACTCCCAGTAATGTGTATAGCACGTCATGTTAATGCGTATTCCTCTAGTATTGTTAAGTAGGGGTTTGAATCCTGCACTTGACAACCGTGTGTGTTTGTGCATGATTTCCTTGGAAAAAAGTAACCGTTTTGGAGAGTAGTAAAACACCTTCAAAGTGGTATACTTATCTTTGTCAAGTCTGATGATGTCACCATCCTACAAATATACCTGTAGAAAAGAAAACTTCCAGTGACGTGTATAGCATGTTGTGGTAATGTGTATTGCTCTATTATCATACAGTAGTTAGATAGGGGTTTGAATCCTGCACTTGATGAGTGTGTGTGTGTGTGTGTATGTGTGTGACACTGTTGGCCAATGCATTGTGGGTTTTACTTTTATTACTGTATGACAACAGTATGTGCATTGCACATGTCAGGTAGCTGTGTGGCAAATACATATACGTACATGTGACCTCAATTATTTCATAGGTGGGAACCCTGCTTTCTCCATGAACACATATGTCATCTTTGCCAGAGTATGCTGCCACTTTCCAGATCATAGGTCACATCTGTATGCTTGTGACAAGCCCAGCCACTGCAGTGATCCCTGGCCTAGGTCATCCATGTCACACACACTCATTACGGTTTCTACTACATAGTGTGAGTGAGGGTTTATGGCCGAGGTATATTTCAGACCTGTTCAAATGCAGCAAAGTCTGTCAATGATGGCTATTCATTATAGGTGTAGAACAACCTTTGTGGATATCCATGCAGACCCCTTATTGCTTATGTGATCCACCGAGGGATTTCAAAATACCTTTGGAACTGTGATTACCAAAGGAGAGATGACGTAACACTTGGCTGCATGTACACATTGGTACCTGTTCAACATGTTGGTGGCTACTACCTATGTTGTACTGTGGGGATACTATGTTTTGTAAAGGTGGATGACTATGCTTTAGTTGGCTTATAGCTTTACAGCATGGGTTTGTCAACAGATATCTGTCTGTATGATACCTTTGTGGAGGATGTGTGTGTCATCTGGAGAATGCATTATAGGCCACAATATGCATTTCCAGACGTGGACGGACATATCCCTACTGTGATTGCTTGCACCTAAGAGAGATATATGCCAAACAAGGTGGACTCAGGAATGGGTGCAGGTGAATACCACTGGTTACTGGCATAGTATAGTACCCGAAAGATCCAAATGTTACTTTGTGTTCTACATCTGTGTGTCAGTTGTCAAGACATCATCTAACAAATTGTGTATGGTCAGGCTGTTGAGGTAATGTATGCAACCAGAATGCAAAACATTGACAGATAGTATCACCCACAGTACAGTGTCAAACCATGTCATACACACATGTGTACTCAAGTTCCACAATGTGTGTAGTACAATGCATACTGGCCACCAATAGGAACTATGGAGTGTTACTGTGTAATACAGGGCATGTCACCCTGCCCATGTGTCCGCTATGCACGTACATGCAGACAGTGCACCTCCACCATGTTCACAAATGTACACCTGCAAATCTGTGATACACACATACTGTCCACTCTCTAACACATGCTGCCAATACTACAGACATAGGCCAAGTGGCATGTGGGCAGACAATACACTATTGCAACTAACACTGGTGTAAACAATACTACATTGACAAACATAGCTTTAATGCATCATGCCTGCTCAGCTACACCTTCAAGGATATCATTACACTTTACTGCTGACAACATGCTAACATTTATATACTGCTATAAAGTCACCCTGTGCATCAGCACCATGGTAGCCTGTTCCAGCATCAATGTTACAGATGACAGGAGGTGGCACAGGTTTCATCAAAAAAAAAAAAAAAAAAAAAAAGAAAAAAAAAAAAAAAAAAAAAAATTTTTTTGGGGGGAAAATTCCAAAAGTTTTGGTTTTTCTTTTCTACCAGAAACAGTTTGCCGAAAAAGTAGTAGCTTTGGAAAAATTTCAAATAAACAGGAAAAAAAAAATTAAAAATTTTGTGGCCCCCTTTTTCAGCTTTTTTTTCCCTTTTGCTTTCCCCAAAAAACCCGATGCCCAAACCCAGCAAATGAAAAGGGGGTGGGAAAATTTTAAAAAGCCCAATAAAAAACGTTTTAAGTAGTAAATTGGGGAGGAATCAATGTTATCAGCCAGTCAAAGAGCTCCTTAGCAACAAAATGGTCACAGAAACTTTAAAAAATTAGGAACACAATTAAAATAACCCCTTTGGAAATGGGAACCCAAAATGGTTTTTTGGTGCAAAGTCACAGTAATTCAATATTTGTGCTAAAAAACCCCAGGGGTGGGGTCAGGGAAAATATGCAAGTTTAGGTTTAAAATTAAGGGAAAGGGTTTACAAAAAGGTTTTTGTCTTAAATACACCTTTAAAAAATAGTTTAAAGCCAAAAAGGGCCCAAATAGGGATTTCCCGAATTACAAAAACCTACTTAAATTTTCCAAGGGCTTTTCCAAAATTCTGGATGGTTCAAAAACCCCGAAATGGCCCCAAAAAGACCTTTTAAAAGAAAATGGGTTTGGTTACCCTGTGGCCCTAAAACACATTTCAATGGGACAGTTTGAAAGTAACACCAATGACATGCCCCTGATCAACCCAAACAGCAAGCAAAATGGCTCACAGGAAAATTTTTAAAAGTTCCAACAGAGTGTAACAATTAAATTCCCAAAAAAAGAAAATTTTTTTGTTTGTTACAAGGGTCAGGTTCACAGTAAAATCAAGTTTAAAAAGGCAGTATCACCAAGGGGCCAAGGACAGAAAAAATTTCAAATTTACCTTTAAAATTGTGCAAACAAAATTTGCCCAAATTTGGTTTGGGGAAATACACTATTTAAAACAGAAACAATTTTCAACGAAAATGCTAAATGGGACATGCGATAACAATTAAAAGGAAATCCTTATCTCAAATGGGTCCCCTTTTTCTCTAGTTTCCCTTCGTGCTTTAGCAACCCGACCCTGAAAACAAAAAGGCAAGTTTTTAAGGAAGAGGGTTGGTGTTGGCCAAAACTACATTTAAACCCAAAAACCTCTAAGGGGTGTTGTTGTTGTTTTGAGAGAGACTCCCTTGGGGGAATGGTTATTAAGTTGGAAGAGCCTGTTCTGGTTTTTTTTCTCAGAAATTAGCCATTTTTGTTTGGTTTTGTGAGGCACAATATCCAAATTTACAGTCAATGCCAAGATGTAGGGCAGGCAGTTGCAGTTTGAACATTAAAATTTAAACCCAAAAAAAGGAAAAACAAAGCTTTGGTTTTCCTAATCCCCTCTTACGAACAGTTAACCAGGGTTTTCAGCTGGAGCTATGCAGAAAACACAAAAACAGGGGGTTTCACTAAAGTTGCTCCCTTTCTCCAGCTCCTTTGGATGCTTCACCAAAACAAAATTTAATTTTTAATTTATTTTTGGAAAAATTACTTTTGTTAAATTTGTCTTCGTTTCTCTGTTTTCTCTGGTCCTCTTAAAAGGTGTTATGTGTGGCCCTACCCCGCTTTCGGTATTTCAATGTGCCTTTTGCCTCTGCAGTGGAACCCTTTGGGGGTTTAAGGGAGCTGGTGGTGAGCAGTCTCCTGCAAACCCCAATGCTATAAAATTCCAATCGGTAGGCTGCCCTTTTGGGTTCAAAGTGGGGCCCCCGTCCAAAGTCCCTGGAAGCCCAAATTGGGACCCTTTTATATGAAATAGGTGTAGGCCCGTGATTGAATGTTGTGCTGGGTGTGTTCCCCTTCCGTCAGTTGGCAATGAGAATGTCCAAAATCCTTTCTAACACAAATTTATTATTTCCTTTCTCATACAATTAGGTTCCTCTAAGTAAAGAATTTTTGCATTTTGGAAGGGAAAGGGAAAAACCACTTTAAATTTTAAAGTTCACCTGCACAATTTTCCATATTTACATAGCACAATGCCAATAACAATTCCCCAATGAATGCCACCACATCCTTTTAAAACTGCACACAGGATTGACATTTGGGGGACCTGCAATACCTTGGAAACACACACACACACACACACACACACACACACACACACACACACACACCACCAGCAATCCAGAACATACTCAATAGCGTTGATGGTGGTACAGTATCACAAGCCAACTTCATATCACATTTTGATGCAGGATTTGTTTCAAAGCATGCGTATTGACAACCCTTGCTAATAACAGTATACATGGCTTTGATGCATGTGTGTTGTTGTTCAGTGATTGGCCTCACCCTGGAACTCAATGTGTACATGGACACAACATTGCTGTGCAAGTATTAAAAGCCTTAAATCCTGTGCACCATCACAGGTATACATACCATGGCTGGATGTGTATCTGTGTTTCACATAGATATCCATTTCTGATTAGAGCATCTGTGTCTTTAGCAGATAATTGTGGACACAGGTTTAGCACATGCATGCTATGTATACACACAGGATGAGTGGTGCATGTATACCTGATGGAATACCATTGCTCAACATAGCCATTGTACAGTGGTTATGGTGAGTGCAGGACATATTGTGGACATGCCAGTGCCAGCCATGACATGGCATGCTACAACACAACTGTAACATTAAACATCCCCACTCAATGTGGAGTGACATACTCAATAGCATTACAAGACATATATGTGTCACTTTGTACATGGTGATTGCTATGCATATTGTGTATAGGTGCATATGTCTGCACACACACAACATTGAGGTGCATAGCAATGAATGCTATGTGTAGTACTGTGGTTACTGTAACTGGATGGGGGTAGTACCATGAGCCATCATCATGCAGCATCATGTGGTCACTCAAGGCTACTAATGCCCGGGGACACATGCTGTACATGAACTGCAGTACCATGGCTACATTCACCATTTCACAGCCAGTTGTTACATGGGTTTGTAAGGTGCCCAACAGGGGGCATTGCCTAACATTAATGTGTTTTTGTTGAAGAGTGTCGCACAGCCCCATGATAGGCCTCAGGTATATTATGTGCTGTGTGGATGACATTTGGGATACTGGGTGTGACCTTACAGCGGTGTCTGAAAGCCATGTGTAGCATATTAACGGGACTGCATGACAAAGTTGTGTTTTTGTGTGCATGTGTATGCTGCCTATCCAATGCCCCCTACAGTGTTGCCACAATTGTGGATGCTCTGTGTATTGCATGTGTTTAGGCAGCTACTCACGTTACTGAGATGTGCATAGTCTCACAGCAAACATGCACAGCATGCATTATGCATAGGTGTGTTATGTACATGGCCTACACCCCACCCATGACATGCACATTTAATTTGCAATATGAAATGTAGAACACATTCACCAGCATGGGTCTGCTGCCTTGCTGTCACACCAGAGGGATCAACAAGGGTATGAAACAGTTTGTCAGTGGCAACAACTGTGGCATTGCTACTGTGGGTTTGCAATCTTACAATAGTACAACAGTTGACAGTCACAGGCCTACAGATTATGTTACAAATTATCAGTATTACACAACACCAGGCTCCACATCTTCTAACTACACAGTACACATCTCACATATGCATGAACTACCAATAGAGGTAACGGTAGTCTACAGATATGCCATGTTACCTGCACGCTCCGTGGCACCTGCCTCCATGATGATACATGTCTGCTGTTGTTGTTGGCCAGAAGCCACCAGGCTCAGGAGCAGCTCCTCCACTTTGGTGAGGGGGGGTGGCTACCCCACCACCTGTGGCAAGCTGTTGTCTACAGATATCAGACGCACACTGCCGGACATGTCTAAGTAAATCACTGCAGTGATGGACCTGCTCATATGTCCGGTTATGCATGCCTATGTCATTTACCCTCGGACAACATCTTGCCACAGTGCAGTCCGCTCATGCTGGTCCTGGCTGGTTCTTGAGAACAGCAGGTGTAGTGCTGAACCAGGCTGGTTGTTATCACTTCATCCTCTGCCTGGCTATAGGTAGGGTGATGGTGCCATGACCCTGGAAGACAATGAAACAATATGTGTGAGCAAGTCATGTGGCACACAACATTCTAAAGTACAGATATCACTGAACTGCCATATATAGCAACTATTGGCTGTCAGAGGATAACATTTCAAACTTGTGTCCCAAATCTAGTGCCTGGCAATGCTCTATATCCAGTTTGGGCCAGTTGTAGCAACAACAGTACACACACTGTATGACACAATGCCCCTGCACAGGAGGTTTTTCTAAGGCCCCTGCTCTTATATACCAGTATAACACAGTTGTTTGGCAAACCTGCCAAAATGTGCCTTTTAAAAATGCATACTCGACTAGAAACCATAGACTTTTTCTGTCCCTAGAAAGCTGTTAAAACCCACACAACACTCAGTACATAAAGACACAAAATGGCACCAGATGAGTTTACCTGTGTACCATAAGACGGGGCAGTAAAAATAGCTGGTTGAAGGAAAGGGTTTGGGAAACCAAAACTGGTTTTTTAAAGCAAAGTGGCATACTAGAATTTGGGGAAAATTTAAACCCTTCCCCCCTAGAAGGTGGACAACAAAAAATTGTACCCAATTTAAAAACATTTATGTTCCATGGACAGGGGCAAAAGGGACTAAGGGAATTTTTTGGGCAATTTCCCCTTTTTTTTTGGGGAGTAATTGGGGAAAAGGGGTTTTTGGGGAAAATTGGGAGGAAAAAAAAACAAGATCAACACAGAATTGACACATTTAACACCCTTACAAATTTTTTTTTGCAAACCCTGAGCCCACAAGGCCAAAAGGAAAGAACCCCACCCCGGGATACCCCTACCTTAAGCCCAAGGGTCTTTCTTTTTAAAGGCTCACCTGTGGTCCCCCATGCCTCCTGGATAAAGGTCAGGCTGGGCTCTCTCCCTTGAAAGTTGACATTAGTGAGGTCCCTGGGTGGAAAACCCTGTGGGGAGGTTTCCGGGTCCGGTCGTGCCCGGCTGGCCCTGAGGGGAGGTGGGTTTTTATGGGACGGCCAAATTTTTTTTGAATTTAATGCAAAGGGTTTAAAGCCAACCCACCATATGTTTTCAGATGGGTAAACCATTAACAAACACCAAGTTAAGTTGACAGCAAGCATCACTTTTGAAATGGTTAACGCAGCGGAAGCAACGGCCCAAATTTGGTATTTGAACAGGGAAGCTCAAAAAAAATCAAATTTTTGCCTAGGCTAGTAAAAAATTTTGGTTAGCATACCCTTTGGGGGGGTTTATTGTTTTACATCAGAGGGGTTTAAAAAATCCCCCATTAAAACTTTTTTCTTATTTTCCACTTTATTTCTCAGGTTTAAACCCCCCGATTTTACATGGCAATGTCCCTTAAAAAGGAAAAAGGGTTTTCAGTTTTTTTAATGCCTGATTGAAAAATGCCCGGAGCAGTGTTTTCCCATTTTTTTAAATTTTTTTTAATTTAATATTAATTTGGAGTTTCATGCTTAAATTATATTTTAAAACCCCCCAAATTTTTGCAACACTAATTTTAAAATAAATATATTAATTAATATAATAAAAATTTAACCCAATTTGGGAATTATAAATTTTTAAAAAACACCCTTCACCCTTTTATCCTCCCAAAGGGGGTTAAGATCAACGTACTATTTTTAATCGTCAAAAATGGGAAATCACGGGAAATAGGAAATTTTAAACCCTTTTTTAATTCAACACCTTTTCTGACCCTATTTATTTTATTCTGTGGAAGCAAAAATTTCAGTTTTGACACCCAGGTCCTCTTTCAAGTAAAATCTCAAAGCATATCACCAATAGGGTAAGTAGCACAGATTGCCATGTTATGCACGCCCATGTCAACTGCGGGTGCTCAGCCTCCATATAACATGTTGTGTTGGGCCGGGACACGGGCTCAGGAGCACTCCTACTTGTAGGATGAGGTACAATCTGGTGGGGCACAGTCCCAGTCCCCGACCCCCAATGCTGATCCTGACTGGTTCTTGAGAACAGCAGGGTGTAGTGCTGAACCAGGCTGGTTGTTATCACTTCATCCTCTGCCTGGCTATAGGTAGGGTTGCGATGGTAAGCCATGACCCTGGAAGACAATGAAACAATATGTGTGGGCAAATCATGTGGCACACAACATTCTAAAGTACAGATATCACTGAACTGACATATATAGCAAACTATTGGCTGTCAGAGGATACACACTTTCAATACCGCATATCAGTGCTCAACCCACAACTGCCTGACAGTGCCTGGCATGCTCTATATATCAAACCATGTTCTGCACAGCAACAAAGAGAAACCAGTATGTAAGACTATACAACAGTACATGGCACACTGTATGCGACAGAATGCACCACCTAGACACAGAAGGTATATATCAAGCTAATGCATTAAGAAATATGTCATCCATTGCAATGATCCAGTTACAGTAGTACCAGTATACCACACTAGTTGTTGATGGCAAACCCCTGCCTAACATATGTGCACATTTGTTAATATAGGTGGCATACTGCTGTACTAGACTATATATGTTGCTAGATACGCACTTATATCCTGTGATGCACATATGACCAAAGGCATGTTACAGGCATACCCACACACACATCAGACATACATACAAGACACAAAGGTATGCAGCAGCAGATGAGCTTTACCTGTGTACCATACAGTACTGTGTGTCAGTACTTACAAAACCTTATGCCTGAGGTATGTAATCTGTGAGGACTACAGGGAACACACAAAAAAGTGGTTACAAGCAATGTGGACATACACCATACTGTGCTGTTTATGCCTACAGCTTCAGGTAGTACTACAGCTCATACGGGATTTGGATTCACCAGCAGTACCAATCAATAAGCATACATGTACTGCTTTAGCCTACAATGGCACACCCCAGTCGACACCAAGGGACTACATCAGACTGTATGCCATACAGCTTTTTCTGCCTAGCAATAGCATACACATCTTTTGCTGGGATCAGAGCTAGGATACAAAATACAATGACAGAAACAGTTTACCACTAAGCTATCACACATATACAGAACTTTGACACATTCACCAACAAATTCACCATTCACTAACCTGCCTGGTGGTGCAGCCTTAGCAGCCTTAGCAGCTTATCTACATAGGCTTCCTGATTCGCAGCACGGACACCTGCAGCTGAAGTGATATTGAGACATATACCTATCCATAATATAGACTACAATAGCAATTATTACATACTTCATTCCATGGCTACCTACTCAGTAGTGGGGCATTTTCCATCCCATGGGCCTCCTGTATCCACTGGTTCAGTTGGTCCTGCTTCCGTCTCTTCAGGTTTGTGTAGTAGTGTCTGACCTGTTCACCAGTCTGAGGGATGCCTGTGGCACTGGTGAGATCATGTGCTTGATGGTTCCAGGCTTCCGCTTTGTATTCAGTGCCCTGGAACTGGCCCTGCAGGAGTTTGTCATCATAATTATGGACGAGGAGCCAAACCATCACTTTTGACTCCTCAATGCCCCACCATTGCGCTTGAAAGCGAGAGCCCTCTCCAACACCAGTCATGCTGCCTGCAGATGGGAGCTACAACCAGTTATGGCAAGTATTCCTGCCTATGTGGCTTACATATGCCTCATTTCCCGCACTTATTTGTGATTGGCTGGTTTTGAAAAATCTCAGCTGAAAGCACACCTGCTTAGCGATTGGTAAACTTCTATTGATATGTATGTGTGTGTTGAAAATGCATGCATATCAAAAGCTGTCATGGCTTAGTGGTTTAGTTCTGTGATTATGGTGCACAGTATCCCGGGTTCGAGCCCTGTCATTGCTTTTTATTTTACTACTGGCCAGACTGGCTAGGAGGTGTGGCTGAGTTTAGCCGACTTTGCTTATCTTTGCCCAACGTTGCTCTATGTTGCTCTATGGTACTCTACGTTAACCGATGTTGCCCGACATTGCCCAACGTTGTGCTAGTTAGAGCAGTGTGCAGCTATTCACAAACATGTTTTGTTTTCGCTAGTTGGCGCAATGCGCAGCTCCGTGCAAAGCGATTGCGCTAGTTAAAGCAGTGCTAAGCTATGAGCAATTATACTTAAATGTGCTTAATACTGGTAAACTTTGCTTAGCAGTGCTTCACATTGCTTAAGATATGTTACTTATGCATTCATCAGTATGCATAGCCATTACACCTTCTTATATATATATATATATATATATATATATATATATATATATATATATATATATTTATATAAAATATTGTTCACTACTACATAGGCCATTTCAATGATTTCTACTAATATTTAAAAGATAAATGTCAGGAATTGTTTTTCTACACAGATTTCCTACAGAAAATAGAAAGGTGAGTGGTGGGACACGAACCGGGAATGCCTCCTCTTTGTGCGAAGGCTCTACCACTACGCTATTGCGATTTGGCTTAATTTGCATATACGTTCCTTATTAGCCTCTTCGATCTCTAAACTGCTAACTGTAGCTAAGCAATGGGCAAACCCGCGCAAACACGCGCAAATACGAACAGCTATATCGGGAATAATAAAAAAAAAAAGGAAAGTTTTACATTTTAGAATTGTACAGGGATTTAGAATGTGGGGGAGTGTAGTGTTGGGTATGTACACATTTGAGCAGACTCACTCATTTCAGTTGACATTTGCACTACTAGGCAGTCCGACACACCCCCTGCACTCATGCACGCTCCGTGTTAGCCTTAGAGTTGAGTCAGCGTGCCCTCATGAATATGCATGGCTCGCTGACATCTTTCTCTTAGGCTGCAGTTTCCATGTAAGACTTATTAGTCTTACACGGAAGATTAATGAATCCCGGCCAGTGGATATTTAACAAGCAACAAGTGCAGCTGACATTTTAGTAACTTTTTATCTTGGATGGAATAGTATACTTGAGTTCAAGTCCAGATTTGAATTCAGAATAAAAGTATCACCATACTTGACATATATTTTCAGATCTAAAAATTATTGGTCATCTAGTAGTCAGTGGCACCAGTGTGAATTGATCAATGATTCATTCTTTTTTTTTTTTTTTGTCTGTTGAGATCTGTGTACAAACATGCAAAAACAACCTAGGTGTAAGTGTGTGAATTTTGTTACTTCCTGTTTTCCTATTAGAATTGTAGCTTATTTCTGTGACATACTGGGACATGTATTACTGGTCCAAAATAAGAAGACATTTTTGCTATATTTATTGTCATTGTAACAGGATAAAAACCCATGTCCATGCTGGCCCATGGATTTGTGCTTATAGTTTTGAATGCTATGCTTACATAAAAATGAGTAGCACAATGTTTGTTATCAGCACTAGATAGTTTTGTTCCTTTTGACAACAAATGGATTGTTCTGACCATGCATATATTGATAGTGGACCAAATATAACAATAGTTGCATACAGATGAGTTTTTAACGGTGGCAGCATCTGTGAACTCCCATGGAGTGTGCAACTTCAGAAATCCAGAGAGAGATAGAGACAAACTATATAGTCATGTTTAAGCAAACTTATCATCATAGCAGATCTTCAAAAAAAGGTCCCTGCAACAGTAAATTATTACTTTTTCCTTATTTCTTTGTTTTCCAGACAAAACATTATTTATCTGTATTTTTTCAGACAGGCTTTTTCCAAGTAGTGACAACTTCTTTAGGAGGAGCCAGTGTAGATCTTTTGCTTGCTGGGTACTGATACAGGATGTCCCAAGGCCTTGTATATCTTGTAATATTTAGCATTTTCTCCTGTTTTTTTCAAGTCATAGTTTTCTGCTGGGATGAGTGGTTGTACTAGTCAAAGAAGGCATGCATAGGTAGTGCAAAAGATCTACATGCATAACATAAGAAATCAGTGGACAGATATGAAAATGCATGCAAATGTTCCTTCCTTCCCTCAAATAACAACAACAAACATGTAATAAAATGAAATTACAGCAAGTTAACTAAATATAAAGGTGTATATTCTTCTTTCTGCAGTATAACAAAAAGCAGCTTAAAAATGTACCAGTAGAATAACATTTACTTTGTTGCAGTAAGTAAATGGACATAACGTTAAATGAGAAATCAGATAATCTTACTATAAAACAAAAGAAATAAAAATATATATCCAGCACCAGAACAGTAACTTTCAGCAAATTTCAAACTTTTAGTCCTTTCTAATAGCTACTGTGGAAATCTGGAAGTCAGTAATTTTAGCAGAAGGAAGATTGCTACATGGAAATCATAATCTTGGAAGGAATATGGAGAAATAACCAATCGCAAAAACTGCATTACAGATAAAATGCTCCAAGTAAATGTCATTTATTTATTATTTATTTATTTAACATTTGTTTACTGGGAAAGTCTGACTGGACACAGGTCCTTTTTCAGCAGAGGTTTGGGGAGAAAATCTCCAATTATAAGTAGTAAGAATTACATAATACAATAAGCACATACAGTTAATACAATTATAGTAGTAAAGAGAAGCACATTTTTATTCAGGTAATAAAAGTTGTCAGTTACAATAGAGCCAGCAGATTGTTATTAAAGGAAGAATGAATACATAGAGAGATACCTAGGAGAAATAGTTTACTGCCCAGAATAAGTAAAAATACTTGGAGACATTCACAATGCTTATGTACAGAGCTAAATGCTGGGAACATACTGTTGTTTAGAGGTGGGTAGGTTGCCTCATGCGTGATTCTGCATGTTTTAGAGAGGTGACGAGAGCTGTAGTTATTTCAATGTATGAATGTTTGTGTGTAGGTACAATAGTTGACAATATTAAAGATGACTTTGGTTAATGAAGCTGAATAGTGGTATTTGGTTAATAGTGCTTTGATTGGGGTTAACCAGGATAGTTACAAGGGCAAAGCCAAGTGTCAACTAAATGTGATTTTAGTAGAATTTGAACTGTCATAGAGTTATTATTGGTTATAGTAAATGGGAGGTTATTTCAGGTTTTAGAAGTATAATAGGAGAAAAGTGATTCCCCAACTGAGTTATTGGCTTTTGTGACCTCAAGGAGGAGTTTGCTATTTGAGCGAAGGGATCTAGAGGAGGTGCATTGTCTGATAAGATTTTGGAGAGCTGGGGTATTATCTGGTTTGTGTAGTAGTTTAAAGGCAAATGTTAGTTGGTTGAAGTGAATTAGCTGGGGAAGTTCTAATCAGTTCAGTTCCTTTACTGCATGCAAGGTAACTTCTAGTATAACAATGAAAGATACACATGTAACAAAACTGTACTTCAGCTTACAGCCTCAAATGTAAGAATTAATGTCTCTCATACAAAAGAAGAAGTCCAAACTTTATAGTCTCTTTCTAGCTTGCATCAGCAGTTTAGAGAATTTGACAGAATAATAAGTCTTTCCTTGAAGCTGGTCTCCTGACAGTTTGCTGACAGTTTGTTTCTCATGTTTCAAACATTCCATTCCTGAAGAATAACTCCTCAGCCTTGCTCTTATCTTGCAAGTCCTATTGACGAGACACAGCTGTATACATGAGTTCGTCTTGACCTGCTTGTAGATAATAAATTTCACAAACTGCATAGTTTATAAAGATACAATATTTTACTTCTGATTTCTAATAACAATGAATGCCAAGCTATTTGCCTTTTGCCAAGAGTATAAACTATGTACACTTGTACTACACTGAAATGCAGAGTATTTATTTTGCATTTTCAGACAAATCCACTGAAAGCCATTTTTAACTTGTTCACTGCTGAAAGCAGAATATGTCAAATCTCACAGTAGCTTTAGTACTGGTAGTTAAAAATGACTTATTCCTGTATAATAGACCTAGTTTTTTGTGGAACTTTTTTATGACTTGTACGATGTGGATATCAAATCTTAGGTTATTGTCAATTTCCACACCCAACAGTTTGGTATGGGTTGTTGGAAATATGGCAGTTTGTTTTTTGCAATGGATCATAAAGGATTGGGGGGTGGAGGGAGTTCTAGTTGGGTAGAAGAGAAGTAGTTTAGTTTTGTTGGGGTTTAGTATAAAATGGGAATCAGTGAGCCAGTTTTCCACAGACAAAATGAATCTTGAGTTATGGTATGCAGGTCTTGCAGGGAGGAGGCTGAACATATCAGAGTTGAGTCATCTGCATATTGTATAAATGATGCATGAAGTGTGGCAGTATGGAGCTAGTTGGTGAAGAGAGAGAAAAGTAGGGGGCCAAGGCTGGAGCCTTGTGGCACCCCTATAGAGACTAGGAGATGTCCAGATGTCCCAGTCATGTCAGAAGCTGACAGGTACTAACTTTGTACGTTTTCCAAAAAGTATGGAGAGTAATTCTATTCTCTTAGGTAAAGGCAGATGGTACAGTGAAGTGCCATTATTGCTGCAGTGACCTCTCCTTAAAGATCTACTGTTATGGTAGGTGCATTTATGTAGATGTACTATCTTCTTTGGAGAGGGCTACTTTAATTGGGAAATCCAAATCTGTTCTTGGATGGGCATGTATTAATTGGTTTAGAAAACAACAGCAGCATAAATTACAGGACATATAACCTAGCAGAATATTGATAAGAAGTAGAATTGTATATAAATGGAAGTCTGCTGGTATATATATATATATATATATATATATATATATATATATATATATATATATATATATATATATATATATATATTTATTTATTTATTTATATTATAACACCAAAGAAATGTTTCCACAATGTGACAATAACAATGAGGAAAGAATAAAATTATACACATTAAGAATGTTGTAACAGGTAAACTTTTAGGACTTTTGAAAAAAAGGGTGAACAATGACTCAGTCATACTTGCAGCACTTTTTTTATTTGCTTCATCAAAAATAGTTTTAACAATACCAAATATCTATCAGTGCGATATATCAAATATCCGTATGCCTCATTCAGGTGAACTGTGGCAGGAGTCTCCATGTTCAGTCAATGGTCACGGCTGTAAGCCTTTCAGCAATAGAACTGGGTACAGTACTAAAAGACTAATGACATTCAGCTCACACATCTACAACACCAGGTATATGTTTTTACAGGGTTTGATTGCTTCAGTAAAAGTGCTGTCATTTATGTAATTTGACATGAAGTAGATGTATGCAGACCAGTACTATTAAAATTATATAAATTTTGTACTGGGGTCATATCTAGCGATATGAATGTGTATCTATTAAAGCACAGTTTTATCTCTGTGGCTATTGCTTATGTCTCCCCAGTATACAGTCTGACTTCAGTCATCACCCAATCGTGTATTTTATTCTGGTAATTGCCACTTATCCCAGAGTTATCAAAACAGTGTTAAAAATTTCTAATAGTAAGATTGTCCAATGATTATCTTATTTTTAGACTAAATGAATACTGGCTTAAACCAATTTGGCAATAAGAAAGTATTTTCCAATGGCTAATCATTTTCATACTACCCAGTTTATGGCATTATAAACATGATTAATTAGCAGCTAAATAAGTAATCTGATTTGATATAACATTAATATTTTGTGCATGATTCATACAACCATCTCTCCAAACAGACTGTAAAGCATGTATTCATAGCCGTTTTAATTATAACATGATATTTGTATCAGTAATTCTTTATCCTAATTTAAGGCCATAATTCTGAAAAATCTTTACATGAAGGTTTAAATTACTTATTACAGAAGATGATTTATCATGCAATGATTTAATATCAGTTACATTATGAAATATTTCCCTGTTAATACATATCCGAACACAGTTCCAAAAACATTATGATTATGCTTTTTAAAATGTCTTTTCAATGTCAGCTGTCTAACAGGTCAGAATTGATGTATTGTTTTAGTACAAAAGGCATTTGGTCATATACTTCTCATTTTGACTAACACCGTCATGTGGTTAATGCCTGTGCAGGATTTGAATTGTTGCTGCCTCTCCAAATGTCCATTTCTGTCAAATTAACAGTACTGTTTTCAGAAGGTTCAAGTTATGCTGTGCTTATTCAATATGGCAATGTTGTGCCTTTTCCAACAGCTTTATCCATTCTCAGCCAAAACAAGTATTATCAATACATGTGTAAAATCTTATGGAGTTAGTTGATTACATGTCCTTCAAGGTAGAATGCACTCCTGCCTATTGATGCATGCTTTATCTTTATTTTAGTCATTTACTTATTTTTATTCCTGTAACATATCTTCATTCTACTTGGTATGACTAGTGTTAACATTCTTAATTTTCCTATGTTGACATTGTTTCTTCAAAATGCCACTAGTTCTTTCCAAAAACTTACCCCAATTTCCTATAGTATAGTCACTCTAATCTTGGTGAATGTGTGCTATTTTACCTTTACTGATCTACTGCTAAAGTAATCCATTCCATTAACAGTAAATGATCTATTACTTTTTTCTAACCATTTCTTTACACCTTGTGATGGCTTCAGTGCTCTTTACTGTGTTCTTAGTGAAATTATCAATGTATTTTATTTTCCCTTTTCAACTCAAAATAAAATAACCCAGTTATCTTTCTGTGTGACAAACTTCTGAAGTGTGTCAGCTGTGTTTAACATTCATAAATCCATCACAAAATTAACTTTTTTATTTTATCTCCATCCAGACAAGTTTTCCACTCTGTACTTAGTTAACTGCTACCTCAATGTGACTCTTAAAGTATTTTTCCCTTCATAGTGTTTAATATTAATATACTATCCCCCAAATTCACTATGCCCTGCTCGGCATGCAGGATCAGTGCAGGAGCTCTAGCAGGCAATATGTCTGCCGTGCGATCCAGGAACAGCCTGCAGGGGCATGCACGAGAACCTGCACTAACCCTGCATGGCCTAAGCCCTTGTATGCAAATCACCCCATTTTCAACAGAAATCCATGCAAATGAGGTGATTTTGTGATCCAGGAAGCTTGTGATCGTCCGTGCAGGACTAGTGCAATCTGCAGAAATGTACTCTGTTAACCGAGTACATTTCTGCAAAATCCAAAATGGAGCTGTGACAGCTCCAAATAAAGCCGGCATATCATTGAGGAAGCATACCAATGGCCAAGTATAAGGCCACTGGCATTGCAAACAAAATAAAAAATAAAGAAATCAACTTTTAATTTTTTTTTAGCTGATCTTGGCTGTTTAAGCATAGAGCAGTGATGTGCAAATAGAATGGGGGGGGGGTAATAAAATAAACCTAAATTAAGCATTCTAACTAAAATCAGTATTCTGCCATGCAAGTCAATGGCAGGCAGAAGGTTGTGGGTGCTATCGACTGTGTGCACATATGCATCAAAGCACCACCCGGTGAGCGAGGTAGGGTCTACATCAACCCCAAGGGCTTCCCCTCCATCAACTGCCAGGTCATGTGAGATGCCCAGGGTATAATAATGAATATGCGTGGTGGCTGCCCTGGAAGCTATCACGATTCTCACATCTGGCATCTGACACAGCTGTACCAGAGATTTGCCAATGGGGACATCCCTCACAGTCACCTAGTGGGGGATGCTGGATACACACTGGAGCTGTGGCTGATGACACCCATCAGAAATGCACACACACACAAACAAGAACTCCATAATGAGGCACATGCACAGACCAGAATTATAGTAGATCATGTGTTTGGGATGCTCAAGTCAGGGTTCCAGTGCCTGGACACATCCGGTGGAGCCTTGCAGTACTCACCAGCTACATGTACCCAAATCATCCTTGTATGTGCCATGCTACACAATATTATCCTGTGGAAACAGCTGCAACAGGAACAGCATGGAGCAGGGCCACACAGTCCCCCCACCATTGTCAAGGCCTGCACAGGCACAGAGTGATTCGGAGGAGTAACAACCTAAGCCTGCCGCAGTTGGCAGAAGGAGGCATGCCCAGTATGCCCTGGCCTTGGCAAAGAGGCAACGCATAGCACATACACTGACACAGGAAGGACCCAGGGAATAACACCTCTCTCCAACTCTTACATACAGTAAAAGGGATGCCAAACATTACACTACCTCTGCCTAACCATGTGTAGGGAGTGTACTATCTGCATCTGACATAGGCAGCCCTGCAGCACCACCCTCATTACTGAGACAACCACAAGGTAAGTGACTCACACATGCCAGTCAGGGGGTGTCACATAATCAACAACAGTCACAGCAAGCAGGACAGGTGTAGACAAACACAAACAAAGGCTGTGCTATGGCCTCTGAATGAGGCCTATGGGTAACCCACCCCAGGCCTACACAGACAGACTACAGCAGATCAGGCAGTGGGATGTCAGTTCTGAAGGGTAGGATGTCAGAAACTAATATGTAGGTAATTAAAAGCTAAGATCTGTAGTACACTAGTATGCCTCTAGCCAGCATGATAGGTAAGACTACAGACTGAAATGGAGTACTTGACATACCATTACAGTCCTAGCTAATGTGTACAAGGGTCAGGTGTGCCCCCCCCCCATCCTACATAGAAATATAGTAACAGTCAGGTGTGCCCCCCTCAATCCTGCATAGAACTGTAGAAATAGTCAGGTGTACCCCCCATCCTAGGTAGAAATATAGTAAGAGTCAGGTATGCCCCCCCCAATCCTGTGTAGAAATGTAGAAACAGTCAGGTGTGCCCCCTCCGCTATGCAGAAATGTAGTAACAGTCAATGCAAAATGATCAATGGATATCCGGCAGAGACAGCATTCTACCTGTCAGCGTACAACACAAAGGTCAGCACTGCAGTACAAACTACCTGGACTCTATCCACACATGCAATAAAGACGGCCATACTGGGCATGCTCACACACTTAGAGAAATGAAGGCATTGCCAGTCAACAACATACTGAAAGGTCATACTGGGCATGCTCACACACTTATGAAGGCTATGTCTGCAAACACCAGTGGACCGGACATATATGTCATTTGCATTTGTTAGTGCAGACACTCGTCAGTCTGCACCACTCATGCCTTGCACACACAGTGGATAGGAATACAGACATATATGTAAGGACAACACACTATAATAAGCCAAAGGTAGACAGACATAGATGTGTGGAAGAGGGTGAATGTGACAAGAAGCCATCGAGGTCAGTTCCACCCAGCACACAGCCAAAGGCCCCAAACACATGAGGTGCAGATGTCACTCACTGCAGATACTAGCCACCAGTATCTGTCAGCATGACAAACTATGTGGTGCACGTGCCAGCTGTGCAACATGACTGTACAAGGAAGTAGTCATCTAGCAGCTGTATACATGTACCTGTGAAATATGATGTGTGCCCACATGTGGTGTATCAACCCCTAGATAAATGGGTTATGGCACATGCACACACACTGCCCTCCCCATAGCCCTACCATGACAAGCCTGCTGAGGTCATCCAATGTGAAATATACCTTTGGGAGAGTTGTAGCCCAGTAATTTCTGTAGCACATCTCATAACTGTGTACTGTTGTAATGTGATAAACTAGTTAGGTAGGAGATCTAATCCCTGACTTGGTGTGTGTGTGTTTGTGTGTCTGTCTGACTGTGTAGAGAGCAATGCTTTTTAGGGTAGTCACACTACCAACAATTCAAATGCTCAACTTTGGCAAGGCTGCTGATTTCATCCTCCTAGAAATGCACCTCTGGGAAGGCTGTAGCCCAGTAATCTCTGTAGCGCATCCTGTAACTGTGTACTAATGTAGTGTGATAAAGTAGTTAAGTAGGTGTTCTACTTCCAGACAAGCCAAGTGTGTGTGTGCGTGTGTGCGTGTGTGCGTGTGTGCGTGTGCGTGTGTGTGTGTGTGTGTGTGTGTGCGTGTGCGTGTGTGTGTGTGTGTGTGTGTGTGTGTCTGTATAGAAAGCAATGCTTTTCAGGGAACTCACACTCCCTACAATTCATATGCTCAACTTTGGCAAGGCTGCTGATGTCACCCACCTAGAAATACACCTCTGGCAAGGATGTAGCCCAGTAATCTCCATAGCACATGCCGCAACTGTGTACTGCTGTAGTGTGATTTAGAACTGTGGTAGGGTTCCAACCCCACCCATGGCAGTTTTGTCTGTTTCAATGTCTGTGTATAGAGCAATGCATTATAGGCTAGTCACACTGAGTACAATTTGAACATCCAACTTTGGCAATCCTGATAATGACATTCATTGTGAAATACACCTTTGGGGAAGACATTCTACAGTAATCCCTGTGGTGTGTCCTCTAACAGCTCCATGCTGTAGTATGATATAGACCCCTGTTAAGGGTTCTATACCCACACATGTCGGTTGTGGATGTTTTGTGCATGTGCCACTGTCTGTTTAGGGAGCAATGCATTTTAGGCTAGTCACACTCACCACAATTCAAATGTCCTACTTTGACAATCCTGCTGATGTCATTCATTGTGAAATGCATCTTTTGGAAAAGAGTTCTGCAGTAATCCTTGTGGTGCGCCTTATAACAGCTTCATGCTGTAGTGTGATATAGACCCCTGTTAGGGGTTCTATATCCCCACATGTCGATTGTGTATGTTTTGCGTGTGTGTCACTGTCTGTGTAGGGAGCAATGCATTTTAGGTTAGTCACACTCACTACAATTAGAATGACCTACTTTGGAAATCCTGCTGATGTCATCCAATATGATATACACCTTTGGGGAAGGAGTACACAAATAATCTCCATGATGCGTACTATAGGGGTTCTACTCACAGACATGACAGGTGTGTGTGTGTGTGTGTGTGTGTGTGTGTGTGTGTGTGTGTGTGTGTGTGTCTAATTATGCATACAGCTTTCTATCTGAACATTCTCGCAAACTCTGTACAGTTGTGGGGTATGATTATGCATACAACTTACTACCACTCCTGGGATTCAAACCCCTGCTGTATGTGGTAAAAGATATGACAGTTGACATCACAGTACACTGTGCTACCAGGGAATTGGTGTAAAGCATTCCTATGGTTTCTATCTAAGTCTACCTCAGTTGTTCTATATGACTGACCTCTTAAGACTTCCAACATTGTTATACTGAACTTCCTACACATTTTAACTGCATTCAACAGTGTGGGTAAGACTGCTTAATACAACAGTACTAGTTATAGAATGCAACACTACAACAACATATGAAAGCAGAATGTACACAAGCACTCCAGGGGTTATACTTTTAATCACTAGATATTACACCTCTTTTCCACGCAACCTATATGACAGTCTTCCTGCCATATTGTCTGGTTTATTTAGTACATCCCATACACAATACATTTTTATACTGGTACAACACTTTCTAGTACTGTTATATTTATTTGTTATGACAGTACATGCATGAATATTACTAACCTGCCTCACGACGCAGCCCTTGCAGCCTAGCAGCATGGGCTTGTTGGTTACAGCCCACTCATTCTGCAGCTGTTGGAGAAAAACAGTGATATTTAGCCATTACCTATCCATAGTATACACAAGCTAGGCAAGCATTATCTATGTAGTAGAATGAGTACTTACTCAGTGCTGGGGCATCAGCCATCTGCCTGGATTCTTGGATCCACTGGTCCAAGGGATCACCCTTCCACTGCTTCAGGTCAACATGGTGATGCCTGACCTGCTCACCAGTCCAAAGGATACCAGTGGAACTGGTGAGGTCATGGGCAAGACTGTCCAAGGCCTCAGCTTTATACTGAGAGCCCTGATACTAGCCCTGCAGTAGTCTCTCCTCGTGGTGTTATACCAGGAACTATACCATGAATCTGGACTCCTGGGTACTCCAGCACTGTGCTCTAAATCGAGTGTTTTCCTCAACTGCTGCATTCTGCCTACATTAGGGAGCTGCAACCAGTTATGGCAATTATTGGTGCCTCTGGGGTTTAAATACACCTGCTTTCCTGCACTTTCCTGTGATTGGATGGTTTTGAAAAGGCTAAGCTATGGGCACACCTGCTTACCTAATGTTGGCATTGCTTAAAGGGGCATACCACTGGGAAGATTGTGTAAGCTGGCTTACAAATTGCTTACACCATGTAAGCTGACCTGTGCAATGCTTAGCATTGCTTAATATCTAATTATGATTATAGTTTCCTTTTGACATTGATTTATTATCTGTTACATGTTATATCTGTGTCTGGTATCTGTGATTCGTGTGTGCATACACTGTATGGGGTCCTCTGGAATTCAACACTTTATTACAATAACACCTCACATCTGGCCTTACTGCTGTACTCCAGTTCACATATGTATGTTATGTAGCAGGTTATACGACATCACACTGTACATAGATTCATTTCACATGTTCAGTTTGATTTTCCTATGGTGAGGATTTGTTTGTTGAAACCGCAATCTTATGGACTGCTGTGATGGTTTAGTGGTTATCTACTGTGACTGTAGTACCCAGGATCTGGGTTTGAGCCTTGCAGAGGCTGTGCATTTTGTTGCTGGGCACAACACGGGCTGTTGGATACAAAGTGATTAAGGCATGATAAAGCAGTTGTAAGCAGGTGTGCGCATGTTTGCACGGAGCTAAGCTCTGTTAAATTCCGGTTACAGTTTCTTATACTCAGAACATCTAGATTGCATAATCTGTGTAGGCAGTGCTTACCACTGTGCAAATGCACTCAGCACACTTACTAGTACTTAGATATGCTTACTACTGCTTAGTTGTGCTTAGACGTGCTTATTAGAGTCCCATACAGTATAGTCACACAAGAATATAATGTAATGAAAGCACATAGGTGCATGTCACAGAGTGGTTTCTGGCCCAGAAATTGTGGTTTATTTGCTGTTTGGGCAGTTTTTTCCATCTCTTTCAACTTTCAGGTTTTAAAAGCTCACATTTACACTTGTTTCCTCCCTTTCCAGTAACTAGTATAATCTAGATACATATTTGCAGTATCCAGGACTGTTTGTAAGCTTCTGAACCCCCTCAAGCCTTTCCTGTGTTGGGGGGAAGCCTTCTAACTTATCAGTAGGAGTGGTAAGCACTAGGTAGTCTATCTACCACAATGGGAGTGGTTTCTGGCCCAGAAATTGTGGTTTATTGGCTGTTTGGGTAGTTTGTTCCATCTCTTTTAACTTTCTGGTTTAAAAGTCCATGTTTGTGCTTGTTTTCCCCCTTTCCTGTAACTAGTCTAGTCCAGATCCAGACTTGCTGTATCCAAGACTGTGTGTAAGCTCCTTAGTGGTGCCAAAGTCTGCTCTTCAATTTGTCCTTTAGATCTACTAGTTCTCTCCTCTCCTGCACTTATACTAGCTTATTAATCTAGTACCTTACCAGACTTCTTGTAGCAATTATTGCAACACACAAAATTACTACTAGCACTAACCATTCTTCAAGGAAACAGATCCAGTACTTGTTATCAATTCCCACCCCTCCAGGCATGTCTAAAGGTCAGTTCCCTGTGCTTTCTCCTATTAATCTGGTGAATTTGGGCATCCTGAGACAATGTAGCAACTGCCTCATGTACAACGACAACCCTCTACTCTTACCTCCCAACACTCAGACTTGTGAGAGATGCACTTATATATATAAATTGGAAGCCACTCACTCTCCAGCTAAGACTGGGATAGATGGTCAACAGGAGAAGGTCAACACTTGCAACACACCACATGGAACAAATCTCTCCATAACACAGACCAGCTTCACCTTCACATAAAAGCACAAACCACACGCCCACCTTTGCGGAGGCTCTCAATAAAAATCTACCCAAGCAGCAGAGACCTCCAAGGCAGAAACTCACTCGACCACCACAACACAACACTAATCACAAGAAACATAAGTCTCCTAAACAGTGTGTCACTCAACCAAAGCCCCTAAGGCAAAACAGCACACCCAACACTTTAGTAATAGATGACTCAATAGTGAGGCATACTGATGTCCCACTCACTAGATTGAATAAGGAGAAAATAACAGTCAGCTGCCTGTCAGGTGCCAGGATCACATAATACATGCACTCAGGTTCCTCAACAACAGGTACAAATATGACTCTGTCATTGTACATGTGGGTGTGAATGATCTGAGATGTACCTCCCTGGACTGCATGAAAAGAGACATTGAGGAGCTCTTGGATTTTGCAGCCTAGGCGGGTATGACCCTAGCCCTGAACAGCATTCTACCATCACCCAGAATGATACCACAATACAAGCAGAAAATGATTGAGTTCAACAATTGGGTAAGTTTCTGGTGTCATGCTAAGGGGATCCAGTATCTGTCTGCCTGGGATGACATGATTGACAGACCACAATGCTTTGCCAGAGATGGCCTGCATCTGTCACCCCTGGGCTTCCAGATACTGGCCAAGGCTCTTGCCAACCCTATAGTGCCTTTTTTAGGCAGTGTTTCAAAGACCAAATTAACACTGTAACAGCTACAAACAAATGCAATCTGAGGGTCATGCTGCTCAATGCTAGAAGTCTAAATCTCAAAATGCACTCACTTGAAGCACTCATTAAAATGGAGAATATCAACATTTGTGCTGTAACAGAGACCTGGCTCAAGGTAGCAGAAAGTACTCCTGCACTACCACGATATAACTCATTCCACATCTTTCTGCCCCAGAATTTGGACCGAAACTCCAAAGGCGGTGGTGTTTCCATATTCATAAAGGATGTGCACACCTCCAGACTGGTAGCCCAACATAATGCATCAGGGATACTTCAAGTGCAGCTAACATTGGGTAAGACAGTGATTCAGGTTGTAGCCTGCTATAGGTCCCAAGCCATGTCCCAAGACTCACACTCCATGTTCCTAAGCACCCTGGAGAATATTAGAGTACAACCTAACACTCTCTTACTAGGCGACTTCAAATACTCCTCCATTAACTGGAAAAACTACTCATGTACCAATACACTTGCCCAATGTTTCCTGGAGTTCATTAATTTTAATGCCCTGGACCAGCTCATTCTTAACCCCACTAGAGGTAGCAACATCCTTGACCTGGTCATTACTAAGATGGGTGACCGCTGCTCTACACCAATAGTCAGCTTCTCCCTGGTTAGATCCGACCACAAACTAATCACCTTGGAAATCCACATCCCTCCCACCCCCCCTACAAAGGTAACAACCATCAAAAACTTCTCCAAAGCTAACTTTGGGCTCCTAAAAACAGAAGTGGCTAACTTCACAGCACCCATGCAAATGGAAAATAGTTGTATGACCACCAAGTCATACACCAATGCACTGTATGAAGACAAACACAAATCCATGGATCTCGCCATACCCAATAGAACCAAGACACTCTCCTCCAACAAAAGGAAGCCAATCTGGTGGTCCCCTGCCATAAACACACTCTACAACAGAAGGAGGAAACTGATGCAGAATAAGGTGAAGTCTCAAGACTGGAAAAACTCCCTTATCAGCCTCAACAAAAAGTTGAGATCCCTCATCAACTCCTCTAAAGCTAGCTTTGAAAACAGAATTGCAGCAGATAGTAAAGACAACCACTTAGCCTTCTATAGTTATATAAAGAATCTCCATGGCAATACCCAGATTTGCTCTGAGCTACTGCACAATGGTACCTACTATACCAAGCCAACAGATTCAACAAATTCAGTGCCAACTTTACCCCCCCCCGAAAGAACTAATAACAATACCAGTAGATTGCCATGCACCTAGCATTACTGCTGCACAGGTTAAAAGAGCACTGTCCAAGGCCAAGAATATAGCTTCTATGGGACCTGACAATATCCCCTGGCTGTGTTCTACATCAATTACAGAGTGAACTGGCACCTCACCTGTGTGCCCTGTTCAAACACAGCCTCACCTCAGACTTTGTCCCTACCGAAAGGTGCACTGCTACAGTCATCCCTCTCTACAAAGGAGGAGCAACTACAGACCCTGGGAACTATTGCCCCATTAGCTTGATGAGCCTGATATGCAGAGCTATGGAATGCATCATCAAGGACCTAATAAACAAGGATACAGGGAATCTCCAAACTCTGGATACCAAACAGTTTGGTTTTGTGAAGGGTAGATCATGCCTGCTCAACTTGGTCGAGTTTTTTGAGTCAGTCACCAGAGCTGTGGATGAAGGCAAAGTGGTTCATACAGCCTACCTTGATCTGGCCAAGGCTTTTTATACCATTCCCCACTCAGACCCAGAAATCATAGAAAAACTCACTAAGCTAGGCATCAACCCCTATATCACTGGGTGGGCTTCAAACTGGCTCACAGATAGAACCTGTAGTGTGAAACTAGCTGACTTCAAGTCAGACTGCCGACTAGTCACGAGTGGAGTCCCACAGCGTTCTGCCCTGCACCCTCTCCTGTTTGGTATTTACTTCTCTGAAGTCCAGGCCAACATGAAGGAACTCTGGCGGACAAAGGTCACAGATTACTGCAAGTTGGGAACTATTATTAACTGCCCAAGTGATGTTGGCATCCTGCAGAATGGCCTCACTGAGACCAACGACTGGTGTCAGAACCACGGCCTTATGCTCAATGCCAAAAAATGTGTAGTCACCCCCTTTGGGAAAAACCTGGTTCCCATGAATTACCACATTGATGGTAGTCCACTGAACACAGAAGGCATTATAAGAGATCTGGGAATACATGCTGACAGCAACTTCTCTTTGGATCAACACATTGCCACTGTGGCCAGAAGGTCCTTCTATGTGGCACTTCTCATTACTAAGGGTTTTGCATCCAGGAAGAAAGAGGTCATTGTCTCCCTCTACTCTTCCCTCATTAGGCCAATCATTGAGTACAATGCCCCATTTGCCATGTACCTCACTAGACAGCTGCAACTACTGGAGAGGCCATAAAAGTACCTCACAAAGAGGATCCTAGGCCTTAAACACTTGTCCTACATGGACAGACTCAAAAAACTCCAGCCATTCTCGGTCTCATATTGCCTACTTAGAGGCGATCTCTGCTTGACTTACAAAGTCATGTCTAACCCAGCTCTGTTAGAAATGCTGCATTTAAAGAAATCCCAATCCCTCCACACCACACACTCCAGACACCTCATCCTCATTACCACAATCAACAGAACATGCTGGAGGGACAGGTTCATAACTCAGAGACTGCCCATGCTATGGAATAAACTTCCCATACATGTCAAGCAGAGCACCTCGCTGACCCTCTTCAAGAGAAATCTTGATGAGTGGATGGGAAACAGAAAATTCACCCCAGGGATAACTCCAGTGGCTCTACTCGACAGAGGTACTGGGAACTAAGGTTGGGGGGCACTATGCCAGGGAAATCCTATTCCTAGGCTTGTAAAGGCTCCAGGGCCATTAGCCTAGTACACACCTATGAACTTATGAACCTATAATATGTCAGTAATGATGAATCAAGCCCAAAGTCCTAATACACAATAAAATGAAATCCGTGCAATGCTAAGTAGTGCTCAGATATGCTAAGCTGTTGCAAGCATTGCTTAAATGTAAATGCTAAGCAATAACTAGCCCAGCTAAGTGAATTTGCACATTGGTAAGCAGTGCTCAACATCTAACCCTTTAAGCATTGCCAACCTTTGCTAAGCTGGTTTGTGTGGCACTTAGCTTTGCTCTGCATATTTACAATGGTCCAATGATGGCAAAGGGTGGAAATTTGGTCCTATTTAAACCTTGCAGGAGGTAATACAGCCATAACCAGTTGTAGTTCATCTTTGAAGGCGCTATGGCTGGCGTAGGAGTGGGATCGTGCTTTTGGACGCAGCACTGTGGCACGCAGGAGACTAGGGTCATGGTTGGACTCCTGGTGAAAGACTGTGAGGAGAGACTGCTGCAGAGCCAGTACCAGGGCTCACAATACAAAGCTGATGCCTGGGACCATCTTGCATGTGATCTCACCAGTGCTACTTGCATCCCTCAAACTGGTGAGCAGGTCTGATACCATTTTGGTGACCTCAAGAGTAGGACGTGGGAGCATTTGGTTCAGTGGACCCAAAACGAATGGGCACAAAATGTCTCAGAAGTGTGCAAGTATCAGTAGCAATTAGTGTTTACCAAATCCAGCCTGCATATGTGATCAATAGGTATGCATAAATGTTTCTTTATCTCCTGTACAGCTGTAGATGAGAGGGCTGTGAACATAGACGCCCATGCCAGAAGGTTGCTAAGGCTGCGCTGGGAGGCTGGTGAGTACAAATCTAGCTTACAGTATTCAGGGCAAATAAATATAAAGGAGTAGAATGTCAACTGCCAGTAGGTTAAAGTGTGTACTGTGTGTAAAGAATAAATGAGACGTTAGCAGAGTAATGGTGATATACAGGATATCTATAAATAAAAGTGTCAGTAACCTTCAATAAAACTAAAAACCCCAGACTGTTGTGTTTCCTTTGGTATGTGGTGGTATGAATCTAAATGTGTACAGGTTCTGCCCAGTAACTATGGCTCTGACAGCATGAATTAATTGAGGGTCATCTGACAAAGATTGTGGAGCTGTAAAACAGGAGATCTACTATATGAAATGTTCCATGCACCAAGATCTGATCCCTGAATAGTAATTTGTATAGTATTATACTGTATCCCCTACAGCAGTGCTTTGTGTTAACCATTGCTTTCTAAATTGTAATATGTCAAAGTATTAACACACAGTACAAGAACTATCTGCCATGCATGAAAGTCAGAATTACAAGGTCAGATTGTCCAACCAAGACAGTATTAGGAAGAAAACAGTCAAATAAACAATAGCTGTTCCTCAAGCTTGTTGTACCTTTTTTCACAAACAGGCACGGTTCGAATCCTGGGAGTGGTAGTAAGCTGTATGCATAATTATACCCAAGAATATGTGAATATGTGTAGAAACAGTCAGGTAGTGTTATTCCACATGTCTGCCAGGTAAGGAAATGTTTCTATTAGCTGTAAGAAGACTGTACTAATACACTGTGTACAACACGTCCACTGTCCAACTCCAAGGCTACAAATGACAGCAAGATAAGTACATACACCAAGCGGTTTCTTCCGATAAATGTCCCTCAAGTGTCATGCTGTCATGCCTTGTCATCACTGCTGCCAATGCTCAAGCTGACAGATAGAAATCCAGGCAGAGTATGGCAGTATCACACACACACACAGCATTAGTGCAGGGCACCCCTGTCAGTGTCACATATGTTATCTTGAATATTTGAATATATGTAGAAACAGTCAGGTAGTGTTAAAATAAATTTCCTCCACAAGTCTTCCAGGTAAGGGAATGTTTCTATTAGCTGTAAGAAGGTTATACTAATGCAATGAGTACAACACTTCCACTGTCCAAACCCAAGGCTGCAAATGATAGCATGAAAAGTACATATAACATGCGGTTTCTTCCAATAAATGTTTCTCAACTGTCACGTTGTCATGGCTAGTGGTCACCACTGTCAATACCCAGGGTGACAGAAATCCAGGTGGAGTATGGCAGTAGCACACACACACACGCACACACACACACACACACACACACACACACACACACACACACACACACACACACACACACACACACACACACACACACACACACACACACACACACACACACCATGAGTGAATGGCAGCTTTGCCAGTGTCACATATGTAACCCTGAATATGTGAATATGTGTAGAAACTGTCAGGTAGTGTTAACAGATATTTTCTCAACAGGTCTGCCAGGTAAGGAAATGTATTAGCTTTAAGAAGGCTATAGTAATACACTGTGTACAAACATTCCACTGCCGAACCCCAGACCATGGGTAGATGTAAACTGAGGTAATACATAGAGTAATGATCAGTACAGTTGTCAACAATTGAAGCCTATACTGTCATTAATTGACATCTCTCTCTCCCCATCCTATCTGCACCAATAATTCATACACATAATCAATGGGTATGTTTTCTCCAAACCTACTGTTGGGACATGTGTCCTACTGTTCTGCAAATATTGAATCATTTGATGTTTAATGTTCCCTGTTCAAATACTATCATTGGTGGCCTGTTGCTATCAGTGTAACTTGCATGCCATTATAATGCCTACTGTGGTTCCATATATGCATGTGTTCTGTTTGCTATGCAACTGTTTCAAATCTATTTTATGGGGTCAATTAGAACACCCATGCATGCTGTTATAACTAATCTCGAAATGTGTTGTTCATGACTAATCAACATATTTTGTAAAACCTCAACATGATTCCATGTCTAGGAAGGCAGATCCCGGCGGATCCATCTGTCCCGCCTTATCTGGACATGGCACAGGGCCCCAATATATCTGGGACTCAATCCGGGACCTCCGCTTCTGCTGGTCCTGCACCACCTTCAGGTGGAACCACCTTAGGGGAAGTGCCCACCTCCCCCGAAAGCAGGTGTAGACAGGAAACTGTCACCCATAGGCAGGTCTGAGGTTTGGTGCATAGCACTATCCAAAATGTATTTAGTGGACAGCTGTGCTAAATTGAGGGCTGCCTGGTGCATCTTGAGGGCCAGCCTCCCCCTCCTGTCTATTCTCCATCACAGCCACCATTCGGGCTGTGAAGGTGCAGTGGTGACTGCCCAAGGGTGGGGACCTCAGTCCCACTGTATCCATTTTGTGGCTCATGGGTGTCTGATTTCCAACCATCCTCCCTATCTAAGGTGTTTACTCCCAACATATGTCATATACTGCCCCATGTCTGCTGTCTTGTCTGTCTTCCTACGCAACCTACCTCCCCAAATATACCTACTCTCCTTCCCCAACATCCCACTCTCACTTTAAAAAAAAAGGGCATCTGCCCCCCCCCAAAAAATATACCCCATACATAGCTGTCCATTTCACACGTGTCCACTGGACATATGTAATCTGGTCCAATTGGCTTGACAACACATTACTGTTGTCCTCACCCTTCTCTCAGGGGTTTGAGTGTCCAAATTCACCTCCGAATTCTGTACAAATTCACAGCGGTTGCTGTAGAAGAAATGGAGAGCTATGGACTTTTCTTACATCCATCCTGCACATCCCTAGTTACCTTTCATACTGTACTTCCCTCTGCATGCCCCTTTTTTCACCACTTTCCTATCACCCCTTTTTATTTTCTTTTAAAGAAATTAGTTTGGGAATAAGTGGCACTACGTGAAGCTAAAACAGATTAACCATAGATTGGTATCACTTAGCGTCCCTCAAACCCCCGCTAACATGCTTACAACTGGTTAAAAGTGCCTTAATCACTCTGTATCCATCAGACCTTGTTCTGCCTAGCAACAAAACAGTCAGCCCTGCTAATTCTTGAATTTGGGATGCTGTGTTCTACAATCACAGAAACATACCACTACACCATCTGAGCTGAGAGAGTCTGCATTGCTTTAACAAACATATCATGCAATCTGGTCATTTAACATTAATGAAAAAAAGCAGTCCCAAGCGTACCTCACAACCATACCAAATTACTTGTTTTTTATTGAGTTTTGGAGTCCAAATAATGGGGTGCCACTATTCCTGAGCAGCACACCTTAATTTCCCAATTTCCTGGTGCTTTTAAATTTTATTTCCTGGTTTTCAGAGCTGACGTCATCATGTGTGCGATGATGTCAGCTCCATGAAACGGTCTGCCAGCCTGTTGGAATTGACTCAACATGCATACATTTCCGGCTGCTCAAAGGTTCCTTAGTGGGACTGTGAGGCTGGAATCACTGGATATCTGCCTACAGAAGAGATGTGAGGCTGGAATGGGTATCGATGTTTGATGAGAAGAAGCCTTTTTCATTTTGAATATGCTGTGCTGCCTACAGAAGAGATGTGAGGCTGGAATGGAAGCTGGAAATCTATGCTAGAGCCACCATTTACATGAGAAGACAAGGTAAGAAGAGCTGCAGCAGAGGGAGTGTGTATGTGTGTGTATAATGCCCCAGGTGAATATACCTGGTGGCTAGAGGAGGAACTCAGGCTCACATCTTGTACCTTGGGTACAGCTAACAAGAGGCCTAAAGTCCCTACCCACCACCCCTTCTGAAAAATTACAGATTTATGCCTCGTATTTTTGTTCTGTTCCTCATAAAATTTGTGGTTTTCTAGATTTCAGTGAAGGATTGAATTCACTAAATACTGACAAGCATTTGAGTTTCAAACTGCATATTCTTTAGAACATAAATGGTAACACAAAACCTTTTATTCTAGCAATTTTCTAAGTTAATAAGATCACTATTTGAAATGTGTCCCTATTTTTGGGGCTGTATTCCCCCATTATTGGCTTTGACCAGGTTTTTTTGTGCTAAGAGGTTCAGAGCTATGGTGAGAAGTGAGAACTGAATTCTGTATTCCCCCATTATTGGCTTTGTCCAGGTTTTTTGTGCAAAGAGGTTGAGAGCTATGGTGAGAAGTGAGAAGTGAGAACTGAATTCACTAAATGAAAGTCATTTAAGTTTCAGTCTTTCGATTGTTTGGGAAGCTGCTGGTTTGGTATAGTGGTATATTATTCTGATTATAGTACACAGAGTCCTTGATTCAAGACATGGCAATAAAATGCATGGTAGTAACACATTTTATTCTAGCAACTTTCCAAAATTATACAAGCAATGTTTAAAATGTGTCCCTGTTTTTTGGGCTTTTGCCCCCCACCAATAATTTTTGGCTTTTTCCAGATTTCTTGTTCTGAAAATTGAGAGATACAGTTGAGTGTCGAGTGGATTTTACAAGGAGCTGAGAACTTCAGGGGAAGATGAGTTTGGTGTTGCTTATGCTAAATCTGCCTGCGTTGTTAATAGCATAACAGGTTAAATACTTGCATTTGATAAAGAAGGCTGTGGGTTCTACTCCCACAGTATGTAGATGCATTACTGTACTGTGTTGTACTTTTAAAGGGGTGGGTGTAACAAGTCAAGGGTGTAGCTGCAGATACAACAGAAGTGAGAAAATGTCATGCACAAGTCATTTGTGCCTCAGTGGAAAGAGCAAAAAATATCATTAACCCAAATTCAGGAACAGAAAATCATAATTATTATGTTCTGCGCTGCTTTATAAGAAAAATATTTTTAAACAAGTACAGTACCTTTTCCAGCATTCAAGATAAAAATGCATATTTTTTCACTGCAGACAGTGGAGAAGCAAGAGTGGCCAGTTAACAGCACCTGGATTACAATGATAGTTTTGATGCTTCAGGACGACTGTAGGAGAGGGTCTGTCAGTACTTGGACTAAAAATTGGAAGTCTTAAAACATGCAGTTTGCCTAGTTTATTTTGTTGTGCATTTACAGCTATTGAGTTGGTCTGATAACACAAATCAGAGTAAGTCAAGCAAAAAACTGAAATTGAAAATAAGTTTGAGAAGCTATGCATGGTGTCCATGTTATATATATATATATATATATATATATATATATATATATATATATATGTGTGTGTGTGTGTGTGTGTGTGTGTGTGTGTGTGTGTAAGTAGACTTTTATGATGGAAATGTTCTGAATAGGGCAATTTTGTCATTATTGGTTCATGCATTTTGTTTCATTGCCTACTGGAAAAATTTTCCAACAATAAATTTAAAATGCTATCTAAGTCTAACAAGTGCGCTGTATTATACATGAATATAATTTAATAAAGTCAGGCAGGTATATCGAATAACTTGTGTATTTTTCTTGTTTTGTATGCAAGGGGCCTATGATTTGAAAATAGCCCAAAGGTAATCTTTATCCACCACTGGCCAGATACATTTTCTTTGGATGCGATGTGCGTTTCAATGCTGTTTCAATGAATGTGAGTTTCAAGGGCAGAGAAGATTTAATGCTACATCTGTTTTAATTGGGAGACAGTATTGCTTTGTTTAGCAGATGTCTACTAGTGTCCATGCATTGTGCTTTAAAATGTAAAAATAAAATCCAAATAATCATTATAGAAGTAAAGCAGTATGCAAATTAGTGTTTATGGTAAATGGGGTGAATTAGCCAAGTAATGGGACATTGGAATGACTGGAGAGGTATTCTGGTGCCATATTTTGGTTGTCTGCTCTGCAGTTTGCGTTTGAAAGTTGGTATCTCACAATTCCATTGGAGTGAGCAGGGTTATGTATGCAACTTTTATGTTAATCAGCCTACATATTTGCACCTATTTTCTATGGGCCTTACCTACATTTTTGCTGCTTCCAGGTTGAGAGGTATGGTCTGAAGTCTCAAACCCATGACCCTGTACACTATAGTCAGAGCAGTGTAACACTACACCATCTGAGCCATAGGAATTAATGTTACTTTTTCAAACATATCATGCAATAGAGTCATACAACATTAGGGAGAAAGCTCTGTGGAATCATTCATGTATTGTATATAGACATACACCCCACACACTCACACACAGACACACACACACACACACACACACACACACACACACACACACACACACACACACACACACACACACACACACACACACACACACACACACACACATATATATATATATATATATATATATATCTATATATATTATGCAGTGCAGCCATACCTCAGAACCATGCCTCTCAACCTCTTAGTGTAAGAAACCTGTACAAAGGCTGTAAAATGGGGGGGGGGCAACATACAGGGATATATTTCAAATATCACTGTTAGAAATGAAGACATTTGCTACAGCAACAGGGTGCATACCTCTCAATATCTTAGAGTAAGAAATCTGGACAAAACCATAAAAAAGTGGTACAAATAGGGACAATTTTGAAATATTTGTCGTACAAACTTAGAAAACTGATAGAATAACAGGTTTTGCATTAGCATGAATTTTCTGAAGGGTATAAGGTCTAAAACTGAAATGGCTGTCATATTTTTTTAACTTCAGTCTTTAATGATTTGCCAGAAAACCACAATTTTATGAAAAACTGACCAAAAATAGAAAGCAAAAATCAGGACATTCTGCAAAAATCTGTAAAGCTGATAGGTATGACAGGGTGCATGTCAGCAGACAATTACTGAAGGATATGAGGATGGAAACTGAGATGTAATGTCATTATTTACTGACATAAATCTTTGGATCATCACAGTGATTTACCAGACAAATGCAAATAAATTGTGGAACAGAATAAAAATATGGGCCAAACATCTGGACATTCTGTGAAAATCCTGGCAGTGGAGAGGTATGCTCAGAACTCCTTAGTGCAATGAATCTGAACCAAGCCTGACATAATTGGGGGACAGAGGCCCAAACAAAGGGGTATATTGGACATATTGCTGTTATAAATTTAGACAGTTGCTGGTGTTACCAGGTTTGTTGTCACATATCTTTTCTGAGGGATAAGAAGTCAGTAATACCAATGGATGTTAGCGTTTACTGACTGCATCCCCCAGAGAATCCTACTGATTAGACAAGGACAACAACTGTCTGGGGAACAGACCAAACATATGAGCCATACATATGGACAGTGTCTAGGCCTGTGGACAGTGTAGAGATATGACCACAGTCCTGTAACAGAATGGAAATCCCCTGACAGCTGTCAAATATGTCACCCAGCATGTTTTGAAGTGCAGTAAGACCAACACAACACTCCCCCATATCAGATCTGGGCAATTACTCATGTATATTCAAATATACCTTGCACTACAGGGATGGAAATGTAGTGAAAAGCAGATAGTGGTGCAAAAATGTCCACCCAAAAACATTTACACCATAGTCACAGCAATATACCAGTACCCAAAATGAACTCTAGAGTAGAACGACTGTCTGATCAAACATATCCTGATTGTCATTCACACACTCCACCAACATATACTGGTCAAAACCACAGTGTACTGGGAATCCTGAGGTGTTACAGGCCATTTCACAGTCTGCAATTACAAGCATACAGACCTGACAGACGGCCAGAAGCCTTAGCAGCATGCACAGTCAATTAGGTAAAGGATGTATGGAACACACATCTGCTACTCTCCCTACCCAACCCAACAAACATCTACACACAACACTGTTACACAATCTTGACAGTCTGTTCACAATGGCCAGACATACATTACTGTCATATGTACAGATTTCCACAGAATTTCCAGGGTGTGGAACCATAGTCCTGGCCACTGCTGCATACCACAACCAGGATTCTGTTAGGTCACTGTGATGATAGCTAGAGTGCAGTTGATAATTTATGATATACCATACCTTTGCACCTCATAGTCCAGGACATCTGGACAATGCATGACGTACTTGGGGGACAGGGGGCCGGAAAGAGGGACATATCACACATAATAGTGTTACAAACTGAAACAGTAGCTGGTGTTAGACGTGTTGTTGCAACATAACATCCCTGAAGGGTATGATGTCTGGAACACCAATGGATGTCAACAGTTAGTGACTACAATCCTCACATTATCCTACCAACACCACAAAAACAGACGTTGTTCGAGGAACAGACTATACATAACAGGCAAACCTCTGGCCACTCTGTTGTCAACATGCCAGTTGAGAGGTATGTTAGAGGCATATCACTGTCAGATGTCAAGTCACTCAGTAAATGCATGTCCAGATGAACCCTGTCAATCTAACAACCCTCCATGTGTATAACAGCACTAATGGCATGCAATCTGTACAGAATTCTGGAGCTTTGTCTGCCATATTGTTGGGCTGTCTCCACATGTCCTGCCCTGTGAGGTATTCCCACCTACTGTCTGTGAAACTGTAGCCCCAAACCTCTGTAATGTCCCCTGCACAGGCAAGGAAAGAGGACAAGGTCCACATGAAGGAAGTCCCATATGTTGGAACTAGCAGCAGTATCCAGGCCCACACCACAATACTATGTGGACACCTACATAGCTGTATGGCTTCAGCAATACCTGATAGGACAACATCAACCTCCTCAAGGTAGGCTGAATGCCTGTGGTGGACAGCAGCAATACACAACTACCATCATAGGTGGAAATATTCGCAGGATGGGCCAGGAAGCAACAGGTGCATCACTGGCAGCCATGCCACCTTGTTCTACACAAGCAAATAAGGTCACAGGTGATGTACCCTAAGGCTGTGTTTGAGTGCAAACTGGATGCATCCACCAAGGCCAATCACTAGGCCTTCCAGGCATGGGTCTGCAATTCCAGAGGCAACACACATATCTGCTCTGTAGTGGTAGTCAATAACACCACATACACATATGCTATAGATATAGGCAACCAGCTGCTGACAGGTGAAGTGTAAACAGCACCCCCATATTCCCCCATAGGTACACATGTGCATGTACAGCACCTGCCCCCCCTCCGCTCATGATCAGGAAGCTGGTCTGTAATGCCCTCTCAAATGCAACACATAGGGGTCTTCATAGGCCTGATACCATTCCTGGCTGCATCCTACATGAACACAGGCATGGGCTCTCAGACCCATTCTGCAATGTTGTCAACCAGAGCATGAGCACTGGCGTGATCCCATCTGCACAGAAGGCAGACAGAAAGTTGATAGAAAATGGGTTATGCATTAGCATGAATGTTCTGAAGGATACAAGTCTGAAACTGAAATGTATGCCATTATGTCATGACAGCAGTCCTCAATGACATGGCTGAAAACCTCAATACTCTCCATTTAATATAATAATATAATATTAATATCCAATAAGAGATAAATAAAAATATACAGCTCAAATTCCCAAACCAAGATAGTATGGTGGTCAGAGTCCCAGCTTTGCATGCAGGTGTATACAGTTCAAGTACTACAACAGGCAATCGAATTTTACATGGTAAATTAATTTTGTCACCCAGGGTAGTGTAGCTGGTGTAAAATGGAAGTATGAGTACATATAACATGTGAAACCACACATGTGTACACGTGCCCCTTACAGTATAGTTACACCCTTTGCTCCTGTAATGAAAGCACATAGAGCCATTTCATGTAATGGAAATCATATACACTTACTAAATGAAGTCAGTAGTATGACATTTTATAAGAGTGAACTGTGAGCAATGGTTAGCAATGCTCAGCTATGCTTAGCAGGTTTAAGCATTGCTCAAACGTGAGTGCTAAGCAGCAGGTAAGCAGATTTATACACTGGTAAGTGTCGCTAAGTGAAACCTACACGGTTTAAGCTCCTAATAGTTTAACCGTATTTTCCATCACTTAGTGTCACACAAACCCTACGCAAACCTGCTTACAACTGCTTAAAACTGCTTTAATCATTCTGTTTCCATCAGCCACTTTTCTGCTAGCAACAAAATGATCAGCGCTGCCAAGTTTCAAACCCAGGGCCTTATACATCATAGTCAGAAAAATACACCACTACACCACTTGAGCTGAAAAGCTTGTTGCTTTTTCAAACATATGAAGTAGAGTCATTCAACAGTAGGTAAAAGATTCCATAGATTCAGTCAGGTTTTGTATTTATACATATACATGTGTATACATGTATGGAGAGGCGTATATATGAAAAAATATATACATAATGTAAATAGAGATATACATATAAATATATACATATACAGATATATATATATATATATATATATATATATATATATATATATATATATATATAAAGAAAAAAGAAAAAAAAAATATATATATACATATGGGATCACTACTAAATCCTGAATACTTACATTACCGAACACCAGAATCCCAAGACCAGATAACCGAAAGACGAGAAGACCGGAAGACCTGACGTGCGAAATTTGAAATACCGAACACTACACTAAACATACACCACACGCATACACATATTCACACCTTCACCCAAAAGACAAACACACAAACCTACACTACAGAAAATCAGGGGGTCAAGCCCCCTTGCATCCACCATGTGGGGGGCTGCATCCCCCACCCCCTTACTTAAATATTATAACTCCAAGGTCGCACTACACAGACAAACACACAAAACTACCACCACACACCTACATTCCCCGCACACACACCCACACACACATACACACACACACACACACACATCACAGACACAGCACACACACACACACACACACACTAAAGCCCCTAACCAACACAACCAAACATAGATACTTACCTAACCTCCTGACATCTCCATGCTTTGCAATTTTTAAACTTTGTGCTTCTGGTTTTCTGGTCTTCTCGTCTTTCGGTTATCTGGTCTCGGGATTCTGGTCTTCGGTAATGTAAGTATTTGGGATTTAGTAGTGATCCCATATCTATATCTATATATATATATATATATATATATATATATATATATATATATATATATATATATATATATATATATGAGAGAGAGAGAGAGAAATATGCTCATGTTGTTCTGACTGTAGTGCATAATAACATAACATTTTAAAGGTGGGAGGGTGGCCTAATGGTTAAGGTGTTTGCCTTACAAACACAAGGTGCAGGGTTTGAGTCTCACAAGGGATAATTGGCTAGGCTTAAAATGGCTCGCAAGGGCAGTTAGCTTAGTACTAACCTATGAACCTATGTAGTGGAGTCATACCTCAAAACCATACCTCTCAACCTCTTAGTGCAAGAAATCTGGCCAAAGACTGTCCAAATGGGGCACAATGGGCCAAAACTAGGTACATATTTTAAATATTGCTCTTATAAATGTAGAATATTGCCAGAGTGACAGGGTTACAGCTTACATGTTCTGAAGGATGTGACTTCTGAAATTGAAATGTATGTCATCGTTTACTGTCAGAAATCCTCAGATCATCACAGTGATTTACCAGGGATATAAAAATAATGAATCTGTGGAACAGACCAGAAATATGAGCAATAAACCTGGACATACTGCAACAATCTGGACAGTTGAGAGGTAGGCTCAGAACCCCTTAGTACAACGAATCTGGACCAAGCCTGACAAAATGAGGGGCGAAAGCCATGCAAATAGGAACATATCTGAAATACTGGAATAGATAAGCTGACAGTTGCTGCAGTAACACCCTCATGTCTCTCCTAACATATATTGACTGAAATAGCACAAGTCCAACACTCAATTACTTCTCACTAGTTAGTGACTGAAATCCTCACATCATCCCACTGATACGTCAGAAATACACAACACTTATGGGGGCAACAGTACATCGTTCAAATATCTGGACATAACATCATGTTAGGGAAAGTACACTCAGCTGCTATGCATGTTACCAAGCACTGTCCAAACTGCAGTCAGACTGACACAACACTAACCCAAACTCGCTATGGGGAAATACACATGTATTGGCAAATACATCAGGCACTACATGGATGTAATAGCACTGAAAAACAGACACTAGTGTGAAAGTGCATACCCACAACCAATTCCACCACAGTCACAGCAACATACTGGTAAGCCAAAGGAGCCATACAGTATAAGGACTGTGTGAACAAAAACATCTCAACATGTTTGCCGCTTACACACTGCACCTACATATACATGCCCAATTCACAGTGGAGTATGACGCCTGACCGTGGTATGGAACATGTCTCAATCTGCTCCTACAAACATATACAGATGACAGACCACAAGAAACTTGAGCAACATGCACAGGCAGATAGAAAAGGAGCCATAACACATACATCATCTACCCCCCTCCCTACACAGGCCAAATAACATTGACACGCTACACTGCTACACAATCCTGACAGTCTGTCAACAATCATCAGAATTACAGAGACCTCTCAACCATTCATAGTCACACTGAATGTCCAGGCTTTGTCCTCCTATAAAAGTCCACTTACACATAAAATGTCTGACAATCTGATGCAGCACTGGGATGGTATCAGGAATGAAGGCACTAAATAATGATATATAACCTACCTATCACCCTCTTACTGCATGACATCTGGACAAAGCCTGTCATACTTGGGGGGGGAGGGCAGAGGTCCCAAAACAGGGGCATATGTGAAATATTGCTGTTATAAACTGGGACAGTTGCTGGTGAAACAATGTTTGCTGTAACATATCTTTTCTGAGGGATATGAAGTCAGAAACACAAATGGATGATAACATTTACTGACTGCAATCCTCACAGTATGCTACTGATTTTGCAAAGACAAAAAATGTCTGAGGAACACGCCAAACATGAGAGCCCAAAATATGGCCATTCTGCGGATAGCCCTACACTTGAGAGTTATGTCAACCACATGACAACTGTCAGACTTAAAATCAAGCGGAAAAGCCATGTCCACATAAACCCTGTTAAAATAGCATTAATTCAACTGTATAACAGCAATACTTACATTCTGTCCTTATGTCTGGAACATTCTTCCCCAGTTTGTTGGGCAGTCTCCACAGGTTTTGTTATAAGAGGTATTTCCAACTACCCTCTGTGATGCTGTTGTTCACACAACTCTATGCTCCTCACAGGCAAGGAAAAGGGGCAATGTTCACATGACATAATCAATTATAGGAGTGTGTTGCCATGCCATTGGCCATTAGCAGGTGGGGGACACCAATTAGTGCATAGGGCATCAGCTGCTCATGAGCATTATGCAAGCTGCTGCCTAAGCAAAACAGATGTATATCCTACATCTGGGGAGAGAGAGACAGACAGACACACACACACACACACACACACACACACACACACACACACACACACACACACACACACACACACACACTTAGACCAAGAAACAAGCTACACATAGTGGAATAAAACCAACCATACTTGGAAAAAAAAGGTATGTCATACATGTCATACAGCCCTGAGTAGCATTCTGCCATCACCCAGAATGATGCCGCAGTACAAGGACAAAATGAGTGACTTCAACAATTGGCAAAGCTTCTGGTGCCATTCTAAAGGGATCCAGTATCTGTCTGCCTGGGATGACATGGTCGACAGACCACGATGCTTTGCCAGAGATGGCCTGCACCTGTCACCCCTGGGATTCAGGATACTGGCTAAGATTCTTGCCGCCCCAATAGTGCCTTTTTTAGGCAAGGTTCAAATGACAAATTCACCACAGTAACAGGAACAGGCAAGGAAAAACTCAATGCTAGAAGTCTAAATCTCAAAATGCACTCACTTGAGGCACTCCTTAAAATGGAGAACATTGATATCTGTGCAGTGACTGAGACCTGGTTCAAGGCTCCAGAGATCACCCCTGCACTACCAGGCTATAAGTCATACCACACTTTTTGGCCATGTAACCTGCACAGGAACACGAAAGGCAGAGGTGTGTCCATATTCATTAAGGATATCCACACCTCCAGGCTAGTTGCTCAGCATAATGCAGCCGAGGTTATCCAAGCGCAACTAACTCTGGGAAAAACTGCAATCCAAATTGTAGCTTGCTACAGATCCCCCACCATGCCCCAGGATTCCCACTCCTCTTTTCTTGATGTACTGGGAAATATTAGGGTTCAATCAAACACCCTAACAATTGGCCATTTCAACTACCTTACCATTAACTGGGAAAACTACTCATGTACCAACTCCTTCACTCAACGATTTCTGGAATTCATAAACTCCAATGCCCTGGATCAACTTATCCACACCCCCACCAGGGGGAACAATATCCTAGATCTAGTCATTACCAACATGAGTGTCTGGTGTTCCACACCTGAAGTCAATGCCTCATTGGTCCGATCCAACCATAAGCTTATTACCCTAGATATCCACATCCTGCCCCCACCCCCCATTAAGGAAATGATGGTAAAAAATTTCTCCAAAGCCAACTTCATGCTTCTTTTAAGACAGAAGTGGTGAACTTCATGACACCCATGCAGATGGATAATACAGTTACGACTACTGAATCCTACACAATTGCACTTTATAAGCACTTACATGAGTGCATGGATCGTGCTATCCCAAACAGAACCAAGATGCTATCCTCCAAAAAGAGAAAGCCAATTTGGTGGTCCCCTGCCATAAACAAACTGTACAACAGAAAGAAGAAACTGTTGCAAAAGAGAGTAAAATCCCATGAGTGGAGGAGCTCCCTGGTCAGCCTCAGTAAAAAGCTGCGATTCCTGATAAAATCCTCCAAAGCTAGTTACAAAAACAAAATTGCCACTGATTCTAAAGACAACCACAGAGCATTCTATAGCTATGTCAAGAATCTCAATGGCAACACTCAGATCTGCTCTAAGTTACAGCACAATGGCACTAAATATACAGATCCAACTGATATTGCCAACATCCTGGCAGATAGGTTCAGTACTAACTTTACCCCTCTCTCACCCTTTAAAGAGCCCATCTCTATACCGGAAGAATGCAAAGTTCCTGTAATCATGGCTGGACAGGTAAAAACACACTCTCCAAAGCCAAGAACACAGCATCCAAGGGACCAGACAACATCCCAGGCTGCGTTCTACACGAACTACAGAATGAACTGGCACTCCAACTAAGTACCATGTTCATTCATAGCCTCATCTCAGGCTTTGTGCCTGCTGAGTGGCGCACAGCAACGGTTATCCCACTCCACAAGAGGGAAGCCACCATGGACCCCGGGAACTACCGCCCCATTAGCCAGACGAGCCTGGTCTGCAAGGCCATGGAACGTATCATCATGGAACTTATAAACAAAGACATTGGTAATCTCCAAACTCTGGACCCCACTCGGTTCGGGTTTGTAAAAGGCAGATCATGTCAACTAAACCTGATAGACTTCTTTGAAGCAGTCACCAAAGCCGTAGACAAGGGTAAGGTGGTTCACACAGCTTATCCAGATCTTGCCAAGGCTTTCAACACCATCCCCCACTCTGGAATTATAGATAAACTTACTAAACTAGGTATAAATCCCTATGTCACAAGATGGGTTGCCAACTGGCTCACTGACAGAACCCACACTGTGAAAGTAGCAGACTTCAAATCCAACTTCAGACCAGTGACAAGTGGAGTACCACAGGGTTCAGTCCTGGGTCCTCTCCTGTTTGGTATCTACTTCTCTGAAACACAGGCTAACACAGAAGGTCTTTGGCTAATGAAGTTCTCAGATGACTGCAAACTAGGAGCCATAATCGAAACTCCTAACTATGTGGACATCCTACAAAAAGGCCTCACTGAGACAGATGCCTGGTGTGAGAGCCATGGCCTCAAGCTCAATGCCAAAAAGTGCATTGTCATCCCCTTTGGTAAAAACTCTGTACCCATGAACTACAACATAGGTGGTAGTATACTTAACACCGAAAGTGTGATGAAACCTTGGGACACAGGTGGACAGTAGTCTCTCCTTTGATAATCACATCGCCACAGTAGTCAGGAAATCCTTCTACATGGCACACCTCATCACAAAAGGTTTCTCATCCAGAAAAAAAGAGGCCATTGTTCCCCTCTACTAATCACTCATTAGACCCATTATAGAGTACAATGCCCCTTTTGGTATGTACCTCACAAGGCATCTACAACTGGAAAGGCCGCAGAAATACCTCACAAAGAGGATTACCAGCCTCAAACAGATGCCCTATGCAGACCATCTCAAAAAACTCCAGCTTTACTCCGTCACATATCGCCTACTCAGAGGTGATCTCTGCCTAACATACAAAGCTATGTCAAACCCAGAGCTGTTGGACATGCTCCACTTAAAGAAATCCCAATCCCTCCAAGCTACATGCTCTAGAGACCTAAACCTTGTCACCACAATAAACAGAACATGACAGAGGGATAGATTCCTGTCCCAGAGACTTCCCATACTCTGGAATAAACTACCTATCTATATGAAACAAAGCTCCTCATTAGCACTCTTCAAGAAAAATCTTGATGATTGGATGGGAGATAGGAAATTCACCGCGGGGATCACCTCTGTGGCTCTGCTCCACAGTGGCACAGGAAAATAATTTTCTTGGGTGGCAAAAGCCAGTGTACCTTTTTGGCTGGGCTTGTATAGGCCTCAGGGCCAATAGCCCAATACCTACCTATGAACCTATGAAGTAAGCATGTAATATAATGCAGTAGGGAGTATGTAATAATGGGAAATAGGAAGTACAACAAATATGTCTCAACAAGACTTGCTGTACTGATATATTGCTGATCAGAACCTATGGCCATAGCAAATGAGTTTGTCTGCAGTGACATAAATCACAGCTCAGGCCCTTGTGTCACCCCAGGAAAGGATGGCTTACAGATGACTACTACTGGAGTGTGTGGTGAATAATACTGACTCTGTGACACTGCTAGGCCAGCAACTGGGATGTCGTAGATATCCATATGTTAATTGTGAATACAACTATGACATACATGTCTGTCACAGAAATTTGAGAGACCTATTCAGGGTATTTGCATAGTGAAATACTATTGCAGATGTGTGTGTTGAACTGCATGTGATATATTTAGCTCATACCATTCAACTGTCAAGTGTTATGCACACTGACCATATGTGTGCCTCGTATTTGTAGTCATTTACTCATAGAGTTGTGTTATGTCTGATGAATCATTGGCAATCTGTGAAGACTGACATTACAACATCTCCTTCTCTTTCTTTTGGCTGTTCCCATTGGGGGTCACCACAGCGGATCATCTGTCTCCATTTCTTCCTGTCCTCTGCATCTTGCTCTGTCACATCAACCACCTGCATGTTCTCTATCACCATAATTGTGCACCTTATTTTAGGCCTTCCTCTTTTCCTCTTACTTGTCAGCTTCATCCTTACCATCCTTTTCCCAATATACTCAGCATCCCTCCTCAGCACATGTTGAAACCAACATAATCCCGCTACTCTCTGGCTTGATCTCTAAACCATCCAACCTGGGCAGACCCTCTAGCATACATATCCCTAATCCTGTCCACCCTCGTCACACCCAATGCAAATCTTAATATCTTTAACTCTGCCATGCCCAGCTCAGGCTCCTGCTTTTTTGTCAGAGCTACTGTCTCCAACCCATATAACACAGCTGGTCTAACTACCATCTTGTAGACCTTCCCTCTCACTTTTAATGGTACTCATCTGTCATAAATCACTCCTGACACTCTTCTCCACCTTATCCATTCTGCCTGTACTCTCTTCTTCACCTCTCCCCCACATGCATCATTACTCTGAACTGTTGAACCCAAGTATTTAAACTCACCCACCTTTGCAAACTCTACCCCCTACATGCTCACTATTCTTCTATCCTCCATCCCATTCACACACATATATTCTGTCTTAGTCCTGCTGACCATCATTCCTCCCCTCTCTAGAGCATATCTCCACCTCTCCAGTGTCTCATCATCCTGTCCCCTACTCTCACTACAGATCACACTGTCATTTGCAAACATCACAGTCAATGGAGACTCCTGTCTGATCTTGTCTGTCAACTTGTCCTTCACCAGTGCAAATAAGAAAGGGCTCAGAGCTGAACCCTGATGTAATCCTACCTCCACCGTAAATGCACCTGTCACTCCCACTGCAGAACTCACCGCTGTCACACTAGCCTTGTTCATATCCTGCAGCACTCTTACAGATTCCTCTGCCACTCCTGACTTCCTCATACACCACAACTCCTCTCTAGGCACTCTGTCATATGCTTTCTATAAGTCCACAAAGTCACAACTCATCTCCTTCCGACCTTCTCCGTACTTCTCCATCAACAATCTCAGAGCAAACATGCATCTGTACTGCTCTTTCCTGGCATTAAACCATACTGCTGATCACTAATCCTCACCTCCTTTCTTAACCTAGCTTCTATTACTCTTTCCCACAAATTCATGCTGCGACTGATCAGTGTTATCCCTCGGTAGTTACTACAACTCCGCACATCACCCTTATTCTTATAATTGGTAATCAGACACTTTTTCTCCACCCCTCATGCATCCTCTCACTTTTCAAGATTGCATTAAACAATCTGGTTAAAAAGACTGCTGCCATTTCTCCTAAACACCTCCATGCTTCCACAGGCATGTCAACTGGACAAACAGCCTTTCCATTCTTAATCCTCTTCATAGCTATCCTTACTTCCTCCTTGGTAATCTGTTGCACTTCCTGATTCACCATACCCACATCATCCAACCTACAATCTCTCCCATTCTCTTCATTCAACAGCCCCTCAAAGTACTCTTTCCATCTCCTCATTACATTCTCCTCACTTGTGAGTATGTTTCCCTCATTATCCTTTCTCACCCTTATCTACTGCACATCCTTCCTAGCTTGGTCCCTCTGACTATCCATTTGATACATGTCCTATTCTCCATCCTTAGTGTCCAGCTTTTCATACAACCCTTCAAAAGCCTCATTCTTAGCCTTTGCCACTTCTCACTTTGCCATGCACCCCATCCCCCTATACTCCTGTTGACTTTCTTCATCCCTCTGACAATTCCACTTCTTCTTCGCCAACCTCTTTCTCTGTTTACTCCCCTGTACTTCCTCATTCCAACACCAGGTCCCCTTGTCCTTCTTCCTCTGTCCAGATGTCACACCAAGCACATTTCTAGCCATTTCCCTTACTAGCTGTGCTGTAGTTACCCAGATATTTGGTAACTCTTCACTGCTACCCACTTTCCCCTGTCACTAATTTACAGTCTCCAATCTCCTGCAAACAGACCCTCCTGCATAGGAGATAATCTACCTGAGTACATATTCTTCCACTCTTGTATGTCACCCTATGCTCCTCTGTCTTGTTAAAATATGTATTTACCACAGCCATGTCCATCCTTTTAGCAAACCCTACCACCATCTCACCTTCTGCATTCCTTTGCTTAACACCATACCTACCCATAACTTCTACATTCCCTCTGTTCCCTTCACCAACATGCCCATTGAAAGCTGCTCCAATCACCACTCTCTCACCCTTGGGTACAGTCATCACCTCTTCATTCAACTCAAAGATTTTTCTGTCTCATCCATCGCACACACAACTAGTGGAGCATATTCACCAACATCAGTCGTCATTACACCATCAATGTCCAGTTTAATTAACATCATTCTGTCTGACACTCTTTTCACCTGCAAAAACACCCTTGCCATACTGTTCCTTCAGGATAACTCCTACACCATTTATCCTCCCATCTACACCATGATAGAATGAGTTGGACCTGACTCTGATACACCTAGCCTTATGCCCCTTTCATCTGGTCTCTTGCACACACAATATATCAACCTTCCTTCTGTCCATCATATCAGCTAGCTCTGTCCCCATACTAGTCATGCTGCCAACATTAAAAGTTCCTACCCTCACTAACACACTCCTAGCCTTTCTCCTCTCTTTCTGCCATATGAGCATCGGACAACCTCCAGGGTATGCCTGTGAATGCAACGGCTACTGCACTATCAAATGACTTAAGTGTGTTACAGCAATATTAAGAAAGTGTCACTAATTTTTGGGGGGAACATGACACATCAGGACTAGGAGTGCAATGCAGGTTCATACTGTGCTGATAGATGACAGGGGTATGATGTGGTTGTAAGTGGTGACTAATGATAGGCAATATTGATGTGCTGGCTCTGTAAATAACTCTGGGCAATGTCTGAGGTCCTGTGATGTGCTTCCCTGTTTATGTCTTCCAGGTGCCATGCAACATCAGTCGGCATACACTGCTCAGGAAAATACAGCCATTACAGAGGCAATACTGCAGCACCATGCGGTGTTGTTCGGCTGGGGCCGACAAAATCTGCGGGAGCAGAATGCCCTGTGGGACAACCTTCTCCACAGAGTGAGCACCTTGGGACACCACGGCCACCCATATGATCATGTCAGGCACTGGGCAGCTGACCTGATACGTCATGCCCAATAAAGGGCTGCTGCTGTGGCCAGGGACTGTTCTGCCACAGGTGGAGGCCCTGCTATGCAGGCCCCACTTACACCAATGGAAGAGCTCCTTGCCAAACTTGGGACAGCCCTAACACAACAACCAACACATGAAACACAGATCGTGGAGGTGGGTGGCACCCAGGCAACAGGTGAGGAGTGTCCAAGTAAGGCCACAGTGCACATCAATTTAAGCATGTAGCAGTCATACTGTCTTAAATGAAGTATCTAGATGCATATGTCAGTTCAAACTGCATTCGTGGGTGGGGTTTAGTAATGCACACAAGTGCACATCTATGGTGAGGGACAGCAAATTGTGTACTATCATAGCTTATACTGTACCTGTGCAGACACGTAGCATTCATCTTGTACCTATGCCAAATGTGAGACTGCTGACAATACCTCTCCACCACAACTACATAGGTATCTGTGGCCGGCGTGTGGGATAGCAGCCTGAAGCCAGTGAGTATGGGGTTTTCCTGTTGTGGCTCACCAATACCCCAGGAATGTTAAGGTCATGCATGTGGCCATGCACACAACTATTACTCTCAACTATTTTGCAATATCTGCATGTTCACTTGTGGTGGGATTAACTGCATTGGATCACAGTAGTCATCACAGTGGCCTATTTGCAGGAGATGCCACATATCTGTAGCATACCTCACAACCTGTTATTGCAGGAAATCTGGATAAAGACTGACAAAATTGGCGGACAAAGGCCCACAACTAGGGAGATATTTTATAAATTAGTGTTATACAGTGCATATAAATAGTGTACACATACCTGTTAGAATGCCAGGTATTTGTGAAATACAAAAATGAGAGCACAATAACACATTTCTGAACCCTTCTAAACTTTCATGTGACCTATAACCTGTACAATCCAATTGTAAAACAAACAGATCTGGTAGGGAAACAATTATGACACATACAAAACTTACAAGAAGCTAGTTACACACGTGTGCACAGGCTGAAGCAGTTTTTGATATTATTACAGCATTACATCTTCTTGGCTGCACACCTGCCATCAATTAGAGACTCTTTGATTAACAGCAAATAACGGTCAGCTGCCCTAACAGGATCATCCTAAATTTACTCAATTGCCTGCTACAGCAACAGCCATAGTTCACATACTGCTTACAAAGCAGCAAAGGGATCTCATTTGTGAAAGGTATCAGCCCAGAAAAGGGTACACACACACATTTCCACAGCATTGCTTATACAATGGAACACAGTGAAGACAGTCATCACATGGTGGTGGAAATATGGGGCAACAGTCACATTGCAAAGAACTGGACATCCCTCCAAATGTGTGGAAAAGACAAGACCCAAACTGGTCAGCGAGGCTGCCAGGAGACCTACAGCAACACTACCGGAGTTGCAGGAATCACTGGCAAGTATCAGTTGTGTACTACATGTGACAACAATCCCTGTATTCTCCAAGTCTGGCCTATGGAGTAGGTTTGGAAGATGGAAGCCTTCTCACACACAGAACAACATCCAGGTCTGGCAGACGTATCAAGAAAAATGCATCAGGTCCCCCAATAGCATGTGGGGAAGTGTGTTATGGTGTAATGAGACCAAGGTTGTACTTTTTGGTCATAATACCAAAAGAATTGTTTGGCACAAGAACAACACTGTACATCACCAAAAAAACACCATCCCCATGGTGAATCATGGTGATGGCAGTGTCCTGCTTTGGGGTTGCTGTTCATAAGCTGGAAGTGGACCTGTAGCCAAGGTGGAGGGGATTAAGAAGAGTTCAAAATACCAGTCCCTTTTGGCCCAACATCGTCATGTGTCTGCTAGAAAGCTGTGGATAGAGAAGACTTACACCTTTCCACACATCACTGACCCATACCTTACATGAAAATCCATAAAAAAATGTCTTCACCAGAAGACAATCAACGTTTTGGAAGGGCCCAGCCACAATCTACACATATCCAATAGAGAATCTGTGGGGTGCCCTGAAGAGATCTGTGCAGAAGTGATGCCCTCGCAATCTGACAGATTTGGAGGGCTTCTGCAAGGGAGAGTGTACAAATATTGCTAAGACAAGATATGCCATGCTGATATATACCTTCCCAAGAGGGCTGACTGCTGTTATTAAATCAAAAGGTGCTTCAACAAAGTATTAGTTTAAGGGTGTGCACAGTCATGCGACAAGCCTATTGTATGTATTTCAACTTCTACATGTTACCCCTAACCAATGTATTTGTTTTTCAATTGGATTGCATGGGTCTATATCACATAGTCAAAGTCTTATAACTTCGGACACGTAATGTTCGAGCCATTATGTTCGAAGTTACAAAACTTCGACTATGTATATATATAAAAAAAAAACAGAAAACAAAATAAACTGTTTTAAGCAGGGTGGAAAGCCTCCCTGTACCCCCCACACTCCCCGCTATTTAAATATACCAACTACAAGATTGCACACGTTGAATAAAATGGAAACCTCCGCTTATGGAGATTTCCATTCAAACGCCTGAACTTTTACAAATTCGAACTTATGGTCTCGACCATATGAGGTTCAGACTTGTAAAAGTTTGACTACATGATAGGAACCTGTATTGCACAGGTTATAGGTCACATTAAAGTTGGGAAATGTTATCACATGTCTTCTGTGGTCTCATGTTATATATCAGAAAACCCTGGCATGTTAACAGGGTTGCCTACACTTATAATATCTACTCTAAGCTTAGAAGGTTGTTAATGTAACTGGTTCTGTTGTAACATACCTGTACTGCAGGTTTTGAAGTGTGAGACTCAAAATATGTCATGAAATAGTGACACCAGTCCTCATATCATCCCAATAATGTGTCAGACAAATACAGGATTTATGATGAACAGACCAGAAATATGAGCCACACATGTAGACATTCACAAACATTCTGCACAGTTGAGAGGTATGTTCTGTAGGAGTTGCCACCATGTTATACAGATGAACAGCAATTATGTGTACATGGGTGCAGTATGTGCTACTTGAAGGCCCATCACCAACTAACACTACTCACATATCACAGAGGTGTATATAAGTTGTAACAGGAAGTGGAAAGGGCTGCACTGCATAAGGTTGAGAGCCTGTCCAGGGTGTGTATGTAGTGGTCTGACTGTGTTGTGAATGTCACTAGTTGGACTTTGTAAGGTCTGTGTAATGCCTGTCTGCCATCTCACCTGTATGTGTGTGCATGTGTGTGCATGCGTGTCCGTGTTTGTGCATGTGTGTGTGTGTATGTGTAGCAGCAAATGGTATAGGGCAGGTATTAATCCACATATGTTGTCTTTCCCCCACAGGTGGTTATGCTGGTCGCAGTTCCTCCGGCTCAGCATCTGATGTCAGTGTCTCCACAGACTCTGGCAATGATGATGGTCATATTCAGGCAAAGGTGTTGTTTTCAGGAGTTGAATCTGTTCCATTGGTTGGCATCCCAAACTCATCCACAATGTCACTGCACATAGTCACAATGCCCACACATGCCCCATCCCCAGCAGCCACAGATGATGGACAGTTGGCAGGTGATGGCATGGAACAGGCTAGTGTGGTGACTATGGCAGATGTGAGTGCAGACACTGTCCATAGCCAAATTGAAGGCAAGGTCCTACACAGACAGCTGGACAGGGGTGCTCATAGGAGGACTGCTGTTCATTGAGCTGCTGCTGCAAGTGCCACAGCAGGTCCCACTAGATGCATGTTTCTGGCTGTCATGGATGCACAGGCATGTAGTGAATGCAACACCAGACATATACTCTGGGTGGTGGAAGCAACTCTTCCTGGTTTATTTTTATCATCTATCAATGAGTCTTTTATTCTTCATTTTAAGCATGTTTCCATCTTCCTGGTTTATGTTTTGACATACGTGGTCTTGTTGAGGCCACATGCTCCAAAGACATGCATCTGGAGCATTTCTCCCCAGGCCTCCGCTGAAACCAGGCTCTGTGGAACCTAGTCGGACATTCCCGGTCAACAAATGTTAAATAAATAAATAAATAAAATACTGAGGTCATGAATAGATGTCAGGGTGAGACTTTGGCAATCCTTGACCATGGCATGCCTGTGCTTGTGCATGTGGTGGGAGATGAGCATTGACCAAATGGTTGTAGGTCAGCACCATCAACTGAGAATCTACAGGGCCATGCAGCTTCACAATCCCGTAGTGGCAGTGACACCAGTACTACCAAATGGGGGGGTGGCTGTCCACATCACAACAGAGCAGACCATAAGCACATGGTCCTGGTCGGTCCCGTGAGGGACATGGATCCAGCAGACAGCAGTTACCATCAGTAATCAGTACTGAATCTGGGCTTGGGCATGGTGCTGCCACTGAGACCCCTGGCAAGACCAGTTCACGTGTCCATGGCTGGAGATGGTGAACTGGACACCCTGCTATGTATGGTCCACAGCTGTCCAACATACCCCTGTGTAGGGCAGCCACATGGAGTGACTGTGAGCATACATACACCCACACACACATCTGTATCACAGGCAAGTCACCTCCAAACACACACAGCACCTCTGCACAGCCCATCTGTAGGATACCTCTCCAAACACACACACATAGATGTCAACCATATAACCTAGCCTAGGACTCTGGAAAACCCACACCATACCCTGTGCATATGATGATACCTGTGCCACATTCCTGTCATCCATACCATCAATGCAGGGACAGGCTAGTATGGGTCTGATGCACAGGGTGAATATAGTAAAGTGTAGCTGCTTGTATTTGTTATGGGTACACATAAAGGTGTATGCACCTTATTAGCCATGATGCATTATTGCTGTTAGTACCACTGACTGAATGTAGTCTAACATGCTGTATTCTGTTTGTGTTTCAGGTGTCTGTGTGTCTGCAGGCTGTGGACCTGCAGACATTACCAACATGGAGTATGGCAGAGTGGAAATACACTGACTGTTTCATAGCCAAGGTACAGCTTTATATGACATTTACCAGCTGTGTATGCATGCAACAGTGTGTGATGGACACTGTTGTCAGACAGTGTGACCTGGCATACATACTCCTTGTCACAGGCAGGTAGCCTTCAGACATGTCACCTCAGTCTTGTGTAGTACCACAGGCTCCTACATGTGGAACAGGTTATTGGAGTACTGTCAGTAGGTCCCTCACCAGCTTAGCCATTATATTGACTGCAACAGATTCACGTGTCAGCACCTGTTGCCCCAGTCATTTCTTTCCCTAATACTCAACCCTGATGCAGTTGATGAGGGCATGCATGGTACTGTGTATGACAGGTTTGTGGTATATATTCCTGAGATCACAAGGTGGAACAGGGAGACAAAATTGTACATCCTTTGCATACACACAGTAAAACTGACACAGGGGATGTGCATACAGTAACACAAACACAGTTTGCAATGGACAGATTAATAAACCTACATATCCACTTTAATGTACTATAGTGCTACATACACATGACATGCCCCACATAGATTATATGCATGGGACATAACCCACTACCTCTTACAACATGTACTGTTATGAATGCCTTCATGGATGGTGAGATAACCCACCAGGAATAGCAACTGGAGTCATCTATTTCTCCTACAAGCCTGAGCAAGTGATAGGGCAACAGACATTGTATCAGCATGATATTTCAGTCAGGTATGGTATCTAATGCTGGCATGTGTGTCAGTACACTAACTGTTACCTATCTGGCAACAATATCACAAACATGGCCATTGTTAGGGGACACAGACCCCATATGGGTTGCAAACATCCAGATATTCCATAGATATCTGTACAGATGACTGCAATGGCCTGTACAATGGTTTAACATGCTGCATGTGAGGTCGATGCCATTAACACACTATATAAAGTAATGCCACTGGGAGCTGGTAAACAGATGTGGATGGTACACACATCAGAATGGTATAACCCACCCAGAATATGATTCTCAACCCAAGCACACAAACACAGTTGCCAGTATTGAAATTAGAACCCTTACTTATTTAGATATTGTTACTGCAGTGTTACGCAGTTATCAGATGCACCACGGAGCTTATATGAATTTACCGTGTCCCAAGGTACTTCTAAGGTGAATGACATCAGCAGGCCTTATAAAGTAGGGTGATTAGGTTCATAGGTTCATAGATTAGTACTAAGCTAACTGCCCTTGCAAGTCATTTTAAGCCTAGCCAGTTATCCCTTATGAGACTCAAACCCTGCACCCTGTGTTTGCAAGGCAAATACCTTAACCATTAGGCCACCCGGGAAGTATACAGGGTGGTATACAACTCAAAATGGTACAACCCACACAGGATACGATTATCAACCCAAACACACAGTTGCCAGTATTGAGACTAGCACCCTTACCTATCTAGTTATTTCAAATACAGTATTATGCAGTTATGAGACGCATCACAGAGATCATAGAAATTCACCTTGCCCCAAGGTACTTCTAAGGTGAGTGGCATCAGCATGGCTTGTAAAGCAAGGTGATGGAAAGTGTACACGGTGATACACAACTCAGAATGGTACAACCCACATGGGATATGATTCTCAACCCAAACACAAACACACAAACACAGGTGTCAGTATTGAGATTAGAACTCCTACATATCTAGTTATTTCTGCTATAGTGTTACGCAGTTATCAGGTGAACCACAGAGTTTATGTGAATTTACCTTGTTCCAAGGTACGTCTAAGGTGAATGACATCAGCAGGCCTTGTAAAGTAGGGTGATGGAAAGTGTACAGGGTGGTACACAACTCAAAATGGTACAACCCACACCAGCTATGGTTCTCACACACAAACACATACACACCTATTTGCCAGTACTGAGATTAGAATCCCCGCCTACCTACTGATTTATACTATAGTGTTACACAATTATTGCATGCACTATAGAGCTTACTGGGTTGACAACTGACTAAAGGTGCTGATAAGGGGAATGACATCAGAAGGACTGATAAAGTAGGGCACTGGGTGGGAAACCTATCAAAATGCTTCATCTTACAAACATATATACTTACACACACACTTATACACCCACATTTGAGATTAGAACACAACTCAAAATGATACAACCTATACCAGCTATGATTCTCACACACAAACACCTACTTGCCAGTACCAAGATTAGAATCCCTGCCTACCTATTGATTTATATTATAGTGTTACACAATTATCACATGCGCTACAGAGCTTACTGGGCTGACAACTGGCTAAAGGTGTTGATAAAGGGAATGACATCAGAAGGACTTATAAAGTAGGGCACTGGGTGGGAAACCTATCAAAATGCTTCATCTTACGAACATATATACTTACATACACACACACACACACACACACACACACACACACACACACACACACACACACACACACACACACACACACACACACACACACACACCTGCCTAGCTAGTGATTTATACTATAGTGTTACACAGTTATCACACAAGCTACAGAGCTTAATGGGCTGATAACTGGCCAAAGGTGCTGATAAGGGGAATGACACCAGCAGGGCTGATAAAGTAGGGCACTGGGTGGGAAACATAAAAATACTTCTTACAAACATATACACACACACACAAACACACACACACACACACACACACACACACACACACACACACACACACACACACACACACACACACACACACACATTTGCCAAATCTGAGATTTGAACCCCTGGCTGGCTAGTGATTTGTACTATAGTGTTACACAGCCATCACACATGCTACAAAACTTACTGGATTGACAACTGGCCAAAGGTGCTGATAACGGGAATGATATCAGCAGAACTGATAAAGTATGGCACTGGGTGGGAAAATTATCAAAATACTTCTTACAAACATATACACACACACTTATACAGCCACACACTCATTGCAGGATCTGATATTACAACCCTACCTAGCTACTAATTTGTACTATAGTGTTACACAGTTATCGCATGAGCTACAGAAATTACTGGGCTGATTATTGGCCAAAGGTGCTGATAAGGGGAATGACATCAGCAGAACTGATAAAAGTGGAACACTGGGAAGTGTTGTGGGTAGGAATGACCTAAAACCGTTTCACTTACAAACAAATGCACACTCCCTCAGTCTTACACACACACACACACACACACACACACACACACACACACACACACACACACACACACACACACACACACACACACACACACACACACACACACACACAGTTGCCAGTATTGAGATTAGAATCACTACCTACCTAGTTATTTGTATTTTAGTGTTACACAGTTATTGCACATGCTACAGAGCTTATAGGAGTGATAGGTGTCCAATGGCACTTCTAAGGTGAATGACAGTAGCAGATCTTGTGAAGTAGAGCAATGTGAAGTGTACTGAGTGGGAACAGTCTCCTAATACTTAGACCTACGGACACACATACTCATACCTCTCAACTTCTTAGAGTAAGAAATCTGGAAAAAGCCATGAAAAAAGTGTTACAAATAGGAACAATTTTTAAATATTGCTCTTACAAACTTAGAAAGTTGATAGAATAACAGGTTTTGCATTAGCATGAATTTTCTGAAGGGCATGAAGTCTAAAACTCAAATGTCTTTCATTATTTTCTAACTTCAAACGTCTTTAATGATTTGCCATTACTTTGCCAGAAAGCCACAATTATATGAAAAATGGACCAAAAATATAGGTAAACGTCTGGACAGTCTGTGAAAATCTGTACAGTTTAGAGGTATGACAGGCAGGTGATGTGATATTATAAACCCAACCTCAGTACTGTTACACAATGGGGCTGCCCTTTTATGCTGGCGCGTGCAACTGTTTACAACTGATATGCCACTGTCCACAGCAGGTCATCACTGTATGCCATTCAGGGTATCCATGTGTGTGACTTACTCTGTCTGTGTCCCCCTGTGTGTCTCTATCAATGTCTGTCTCTCACTTCCCCACATCTATGTGTGTGTATGCTTGACATATGTTATCTGTTGCCCATATATATGTGTGTGTGTGTATCTCACGCAACAGATGCAGATATATCACATATGTACTACCTACAGCTAGCTGAGAGTAATCCTGTCTGATGTGTGTGTGTAGGGGCAGTTGAGGTATACATAGCTGTCTGTATGCACAGATGTATATACACAATGCAGTCATATATTCCGATGTTGGTTCCAACATGTCCTGTGATTCTTTAAGTGTAAGAGAATGCCCAGTGTGAGTTTTTATAGTAAGAGTGGGACTCCATTCCATAGATAGGTGTACTCTATTCCAAGATTTTGTGTGCTATAGCCATACCTCTCAGGAGTACACAGGACTTTCCTCAGGGTACTGGGTTTATCAGACATTTTCTGACATATCTGTAGTCTGACACTGCAATGTATCATGTCATTACCTAGTGCCAGTCATCCTCAGCTCATCACAGTGCTTTATCAGAGGAGTACTAGTTGTATGATGCATAGACCAATATTATGAGGGCAGCTATGTACATTCTTGCCAACAAGGCCACTTGTGAGGTGTGGCTACAGCCAGTTGACTAATGATGCACTGTGTAAACAGTCCAGCAACCTGGTGATATACTGGCCAGGGATATCCTGCTTGTGTGGTATCTTTCTAACCTGAGATGTCATATTCTTGTGTAGGCATACCTCTCACCTGTACATATTTGCCAGGTTGTCCAGGTGTTTGGTTAGGGGTTTCATCCTGTCTATGTAAACTTGTGTTTTTAATGGCAAATTAGTTGCATATAATTGAAGAGTGATGTAACAAAATAATGACAGACATTGCTGTTTTAGACTACATAACCTTCAGACAATTCCCGCTATTGCAAACCCCTCACCCTACCAACTTTCTCAGTATGTAAGGGCAATATTTACAGCTCATGCCTATCATTGTGCCTTTGTTCTACTTTTATTTCTGCCCTTGTCCAGGCATCTTGCTGTCAGAGGTTGCGAGTTATGGGTGTGGGTACAGAGTGCATTCTACTGTGCAGGCATGTCCATTATATGTAAAAGCTAACATAAGGTAAAAAGATTATTGAGAATAACCACTGACAACAGTAGAAAAAGCATTTATATTCACAAAAGCCTTGGCACCTCAGCTACACATCCTTCAAGATGTCTCTTATATGTGCAGTATATTCCACATAGCACTGTGACTTCCAGGTATGTCAGTGGCAGAGCAGTGAGTGTCACTGACATGCATAACAGTTGGCACTGCAGTTATCTGCACATGGCCCTGTCAGAGGCAAAACTGTACACAGGGCACTACGAGATGACTGCCAGGAGAACATGCTGGCCAGATCCTGACAGTATTAACCACATATACACATAGCTGATTGACTCCTGCATATTGTGGACAGGCAACATGTTTTCATGTGTATTGGTACAGCCCTGCCAATGTGTACTATACTGCTATTTTCCTGCAAACATACATGTTACTGCCTTTGTGTGGTATATGAGGGGCACACCTGTCAACTGTACACATTTGCACAGACTGTGCTGATAGTTGCTTAAGATTTTGGTTCCATTTACCATACTATTGTGCCCTGTCTTAGGGACTAGAGGCATATCAGTAAAGAGCACAGGTCAGATTGTAATGGCATACATTTGAGTTTCAGACTTTTTACCCTTCATAGCCTTACTGCAACTGTGGGTCCTGCTGTGCTATCACTGTGCTAGTCTATAGGGGGGTAATTCAACATTGCCACAGTTGGTGTGCCTTTACCAGACATTTCTCTGTAGTTTTCTACAACTGACTTGCTGTGTGAGTGTGAGCGGTGGGTATGGGACCCCCACACTGACATCCATGCCTGTGGCCTATGACCCCCCAGTTAGTTGTCCCCACACACATACTGCAGTGGAATTTGTCAGCTTGGGTTCCACTGCATAGTGTGTGGAGGCCAGTTTTGGCCAGACATTTCCTGGTGTCCCACATAGCTGACAGTTGTCTGCTGCTATCCCAGTAGGCCACCCCATTCCCTTGCATGCATTCAGCGTTATCATAGATATGCTAGCAAAACATACAAATCCATTCATTTATTGTTAAGAAGACTGATTTACCTTGTGCTTGTGGCAGTTGTGTAGATGGTGCTTGAGGGCTGCCTATGTTGGATGCGCACATTACACTGCCTATACATGGTAAGTTAGAGGTAATGTGATGTGTGTGGCATCCATTTTACTGTGTGTGTGAGTCAGAGGGAAGTGTCAGTCCCTGAGGTCCCTACAGATTTAGTGTGTGTGCAGTGCTTTGCCTCTTTGCCAAGGCCTGAGCATACTGGGTATGCCTCCAACTGCCTACAGGAACAGGCTCAGGGGCCTCCCACTCTGAGTCCCTCTGTGCCTGTGGGGACCTTGGCAATAGTGGTGGGCTGTGTGTCGTTTCCCCATGCAGTTCCTGCTGCAGCTGTTTCTGCAAGATCATATTGTGCAGCATGGCACATACTATGAACATGTGTGCACATGTGGCTGGAGAGTACGGTAAGGCTACACCAGATATGCCAAGGCAGCGGAACCATGACTTGAGCATCCCAAACACATGCTCTATAATGATCCTGGTTCGTGTGTCTGCCTCATTATGGCCTTTTTGTGTGGGTGTGCATGCATTTCTGATGGGTGTCATCATCCACGGCTCTGGTGCATAGACATCATCCCCCACCAGATGGCCATACAGAATGCCCCCACTGGCAAATGCCTGGTACAGCTGTGATGACTCCCAGATGTGGGAGTTGTGATAGTTTTCAGGGCTGCCAGCGCACACATTCATGATAATGCCCTAGGCATTGCACATGACCTGGCAGTTGATTGAGGGGAATCCCTTGCAGTTTATGTAGACCCTACCCTGTTCAACAGGTGGAGCTTTGATGGGGATGTGCCTGCAGTCTATGGCACCCAGTACCGCCAGGTATTCTGTTACATGGTGGAAGAGCCGCATATTGCTGGTCTTCTCCTCACAGCTGTTGGGGAAGTAAATGTGTTCACTGGCATGTGGTAGTATGGCATCCAGGAACTGGTGGAGTACCCTGGATGCAGATACCTATGAGGCCCCCATAATGTCCTCAGTGCATTTTTGTAAAGTACCTGTAGCTAGAATTCTTAAGGTTACACATACCTTGGTATCCACAGGGATGGGCTACCTTCTGTTGGCTCTAGGTCTGAGTTGAGGCCGGCAGAGCTTGTTGATTTGCTGAAGTAGAAAAACACAACTTTAATGAAATAAAATAAAATGTTCCCATTCAGCATTGCAATGGACACCACTTTATTCTATAAAACAATAAAATAATAAATATAAAAATTACTATGTTAAACTAAATGCTTTCACCCTCATCAGGGCTTCATCAGAGTTAACATGGTTAATACAATGTCTCCTTTTATAGCATCAAACTATAATAGTTTAATTGCCTCATTTCCTGTTTAAACCCCCTTCGTGTATAGTTTAAAATTAACTCTGATGAAGCCCTGATGTGGGTGAAACCACTTAGTTTAACATAGGAGTTTTTATATTTATTGTTTTATTGTTTTATAGAATAAAGTGGTGTGGCATTGCAATGCTGAGTGGGTATATTTTATTTTATTTCATTTAAGTTGTGCGTTTGAACAGTTGACTGGTTATTGGTTTACCTGGAAGCGTTGGTAATGGGAGATATCACTAGGGAAACTCTTATTCGAGATTTAACTGTAGCAGTGCAGAACTTGTCCTCAAAATTGGATGTAAATCGAGTGAACAATAGAATTGAAGTGGCAAGCAACTCAGAAATGGACATTATCACCCTACATACCCCCATGATTAGTGAAACACCATTAAGGGTGAACAAAAAGCAAAGGGTGACCCCCCCCCCAGTGTGCAGAGATGTCAATGGATTGTTCCAAGCTCCAAGGCTGGATTATTGAGTACCTGTTATCAATGTGAATGGACAAACATTATCCTTGGCTAGCCAACTCTCCAATTTTGAGCATCTCTGTAAAAAATAGTCAGCGCTCCAAATCGACAATGAGTTTCTGCAGAAATCAGTAACTATGAAGCAGGTTCCAAAGAGTTTACGACTTTGGAAGTTCACGAATGGGACTATCAATGACTCACTGCTACACCAGTAGGTATTGGAGTTATCTGACAACACAGGCTTTGAATTGATGCAAATTATTATCAGGGGCAATGACCGTAAGTTGGCTACTTTACAAAAAGACATTTTGAAAATAAACTACAGCATAAAAAGTTATTTGTTGTTTGAAAGTATGTCTGAACAGTTTAACAAAGAGTTTGAGAAAGGCAATGTTAATAGAAAAATCAACAAACTTACGAGGGATGCCAAGGACTATGCTAACAAAAAAGCATATGCCAGACCCTCTCTACAATGACAAGTCATTGTAGCCCATGAGCATTCTGTTGCTGCTTATCATGACAGCAGTGAAGGATAATAGGGATGAAAATGCTGTCAACAATGAAGAGTTGATTGTGGATGATGAGGAAATGGAACATTTTTTACCCCATACAAAACAGATACGACATTCAGAATTTTTGGAAAAACAGGGGCCAACAGACTTGGAGGGGGAACAACTACTGGCAAACCAATTGGCCAGCATGGAGAGGGAGGGGGAGAGGGAAACAAACCGTATGTAACTGCAAGAACAAATGTAATTGTAAATGGAAATATTGATGTAGACCTAGACACATTAAAACAATACTAAAGAATCTATGGTTGGTTTAGGTGACATTGAATGGTCGAATAGTATGCTGGTAGTAAACAAGCTGAATGAATTCAACAATGAAATGTTTATGCAGGATTCTGTCACCACTGTTTTAACCCACCAGGATTTTATGTTGTATAACTTGAGCAACCTTGAGATCAATTAGACACTCTTACAAATTTTATGCAAAGGGTTTAACTTTGTTCCCCAGGCATAAGATTAACATGAAAAATGTAATTGTCAATCTAAAGCTGTTTACTAGGCAACTAAATTTACCCCTGGGATTCATTAAACAAAAGTTTCCATGCAGGAACAGTGTACTGTAGCTTATCCTGCACAGAATATGGCCACTGAGCTATTCAGGAAACAGCTGATCTGACATGCACAAGCCAGCCAACACTGTTCCTGCAAGGAAAGCCATGCAGGATGCTAATTACCTCATTTTCTGGTGAAAACCATGCAAATGAAGTGAATTAGTGATTCAGGCAGCAGGCAGGCACCCGTGCAGGAACAGTGCTAGTTGCAGAAATGTGTTCAGTTACTAAGCAAACACATTTCTGCAAATAGCAAAACGGAGGCATGACAGCTCAAATAAAAGCGTGCATTATAAACTTTAGGCATGCCAGTGGCCAAATATATGGCCATTGGGATGGGAAAGTGCTTAATTAAAAAAAAAAAATCAAAGCATATATTTTTGGCCAATTTCAAACGTTTAAGCTTAGGGCAGCGGGGCACAGATGGGATCGTGCTGAAAAAAAAATATTAAAACACAATTTTAGGGAAGATATGCATTTTGCCATTATAGTCAATGGCATGCAGAATCAAAACACTACCAGGGAATACTGGTTGTCAAGGGGGAAGTCTCCGTGTCAGTACAGTAACTATAGACTAAGGCAGTGGGGTATGCAAATGAGGGAAAATTTACTGAATCACAATATATTCTAAGTCCACATACTGCACTTAACCATGTAGGTGCTAGAACAGGATAGTATAGGCAGGAGGAGCAGCTAACATGAAAAGGGGGTGTTTCATGCTTGCTGTAAGCAGACTGGAGGTCCATTGCCCAGGTTTGCGCTTAGCTAAGCACAGCTAAGCAAAGGGGTGTATCTGAGGCTGTAATGTCTTACACCATGAAATGAAGAGTGTGTTCACATCCAGGGAGGGCCATTTCTGCTAAAATGTGTTTACTTTAGCTAAACGGGTGTGAGCAGCACTCTCTGGGACTTAAACAAACAAAAAAAAACTGAAATAGCAGCATTGTTTACATTTAGTCAGTGTGTTCGCGCACCTTGCCTCGGGGTTTAAATAGGGCACAAATGGGAAGGGGGAAAAGAAAAAAAAGAGAAATAGCAAAATACAGCCACTCAAATACAAGTAAAATAGCTGTCAGGAGGAATGTCTCAAAGTCAGCCAATCACACAGGCAGCATCTGCAGCACACCATTATAAACTATGCAAACACCTTCCTGTCTGTTTTTTCTCGCAAACTGTACACCATAGGTGTACACATACGGGGAAATTTTAAATAAAAAACTAGCAAAAAAATGTCAGGGGCTGCTGTCGCTTTGATCTATCAGTATGTACAAGAGGCTGAGGGTGCTGATGAGTATAATGCTGACAACAAACTCAGACCAAGGAGGAAGAGAATATTGTTCAGACCCAGGGTAACCTACCAGGGGCTACATGATTTGGAGATAGTAGAGCGCTACAGAGTAGACAGGGACATACTTCAGAAACTCATTGTGCTATGCCAGTCTTGCCTCAGACCCAGAACCAACAGAGGGGATTCCATCCCAGTGGATACCAAGGTATGTGTAGCTTTAAGAATACTAGGTACAGGTACTTTCCAAAGACCAACTGGAGATATCATGGGGGTATCACAGACATCTGCATCCAGGATACTCAACCAGTTCCTGGATGCCATGCGACCACATGCCGCTGACCACATTTACTTCCCCAGCACCCATGAGGAAAAGACCAGCAATATGCATCTCTTCCACCATGTAGCAGAATACCCAGGGTACTGGGTGCCATAGACTACGCGCACATCCACATCAAAGCACCACCCAGTAACCAGGGTAGGGTCTACCTTAACCACAAGGGGTTCCACTCTTTCAACTGCCAGATTGTGTGAGATGCCCAGGGCATTATCATGAATGTGTGTGCTGGCAGCCCTGGGAGCTGTCACAACTCCCACATCTGGCATTCATCACAGCTGTGCCAGGCATTTGCCAGTGGGAACATCCCATATGGACATCTGGTGGGGGATGCTGGCCATGCACTGGAGCTGTGGATGATGGCACCCATCAAAGAGGCACAGGAGGACTCGGAGGAGGAACATCCTGAGCCTGCCCAGGTAGATAGATGGAGGCATGCCCAGTATGCCCTGGCCTTGTCAACCATGCAATGCATAGCACATACACTGACACTGTTGGGCCTGAGGGACTGATATCTCACTCACTAACTTGCACAAACAGTAAAATGGATGCCAAACATAACACCACCTATACCTTACCATCTATAGGCAGTGTACTGCATGCATCCAGTATAGTCAGCCATCAAGCACCATCCTCACAACTGCCTCAGGCACAAGGTAGGTCAGTCTTATTAACAATAAATGAATGGATTAGAATGTCCTGATAGCATATCTATGGTATTGATGAAAGCATGCAAGGGAACGGGGTGGCTTACTGGGATAGCAGCAGACAGCTGACAGCTATGTGGGACAGCAGGAGGTGTATGCCCAGTACTTGCTCACCCACACTATGCAGTACCAACCTAGTTTACAGATATCACTACAGTATATGTGGTGAGCCAAATAACTGGGAGGGGGGTCATAGATCACATGCATGGATGTCAAAGTGAGGTCCCATACTCACCCCCAGCCATAGTCCCATAGAAATGCAGTAACATGTCTCTAACCTTAAGCAGGATCCAGCTGTCAACTAGAGTGATGGCTCAACATAAACAGAAAGCAATTGTCAGTAACATCCAGTCAACTTACTGGTGCCATCCCAGGGGTGTCCACTGCATAGCAGCCTGGGAACATATGCTCATCAGAATGCACTGCCTTGCTACAGATGGCCTACATCTGTCACACCTGGCCTACAGGTCCTCTGTCAAATGTCCATGCCTCACCCACAGTGCCCTGTCAGGGAGTGTCATGGGATTCATAACACCAACATAACACAGTCAACAAAATGTAAATAAAGGCCATGCTGCTAACTGCTAGGAGCAAATCTGTCAGAGAGACAGAAATCTGGACAAAGCCATGAATAATGGGGTGGTAAAGGTCCAAAGGGAAGGACACCTTTGAAATACTGCTCTAATAATATCAAAAAGTTGATGGAATTATTGTATTAGCATGGAATGTCTGAAGAGTATGAAGCCTGAAACTGCAATGTCAACTGTCAGTAATATCTGACTTCAACCTTGAGTGACTTGCAAAACACTCTTCCTTGGAAATAGCACTCGTTTGGGTAACCAACCAGGTATATGAGTCATGAATCTGGACATTCTCTGATACTCTGTACAGTCAACAGGCAGGGCTAGGAGTCTAAACATGGGAGTGCCCTCATTGCAGGCCATCCTAAATATTCTTACAATGGGGCCAAGCCAGGCTCAGGAGGAGGGTGGCCCCCTGTTGTAGAAGGAATCAGCAGTCCACAAAAAGGACAAAAATTGATTGGCCAAAAAAGAGCCATAAAGATGATACAGTGGATTATTGAGGATAAGAAAGAAATTATGTATTATTATTATTATTATGCAAAAAGCCCAGAATTTCCAGATACAAGATATACAAAATGATTAAGAGAGAAATTAGAAGAAAGAAAAATACTTTCGCAGGAAAAACTGTCAGAAACTTCAGATAAAAATTTGCGTTCATTAATACAACAGATTTTTGAAAAACAGTATATAGATCAAGAAACTTTGATCTCTTTGGAAAAAAAGAAGCCTTTGAGGAAGTGGAAAAATATAAACAACAAAACTTAGAGATATTTGAAAAAGCTAAAAAAGACATGTGGACATGGGAAAGAAAGAGAGATTTGATATGGTGCAATATTTATGCAAAGGAGAAAGCTAAGTTAATTAATATAGAGAAGGCAGTCTCAAAAGTATTAGAAGAGAAATACAGGCAAAGGCATCCAGATATGGAAAATTCCACAATAAAAAGATTAATAACACAAAAACCTAATGTAGAAAAGATGATTAGTAAAGTAAAGGTTAAAGAAATAGAAGCTGAAGTTATGGAGTGCCTGCAAAGTGAAGGATTTAATGTAGACAGTCTAAGACAGACTACATCACAGTATGCTGGAGTATGTCCCCAGAATAAGGAAAAGCAAGAAGACCAGGAGACGTGAAGAAGAAATATAGACAGGGGAAAGGAAAAGAGAATTAATATGGTGTAATATTTATGCAAAGGAGAAAGCTACATCAATTAATACAAAAAGAGCAGCACCAAAGATATTTGAAGAAAAATATAGGCAAAAGAATCTGGATATGGAAAACTTTACAATACAAAAAATAAGACTAAGAGGAAAAGTAGAAAAAGAGATGAGTAATGGAGAAGTCAAAGAAATAGAAATTGAAGTAATGGAACAGCACCCCAACATGATAGAGCAATGGATATCCAAATTAAAGGGAAATCAACAGGAACAGGAAGTAACAAGTCAGGTGCCATATCAAGATATTTTGGAGCCTTTCACAAGAAACCAGTATAAACATTCATTTAAAGCTAGACAGCAGGGAAAGAAACAGGAAACTGTGGAAACTCTGATGCAGTCAATGTTGAGCAGTGATAGGCCAGTGAGTTCCCATATGACAGAACAACAGAAGACACAGGATTCATAACACCAACATAACCCAGTTGATTTAAGGGGTTGGGAGGGTGGCCTAATGGTTAAGGTGTTTGCCTTACAAACACAAGGGATAATTGGCTAGGCTTAAAATGGCTCGCAAGAGCAGTCAGCCTAGTACTAATCTATGAACCTCTATGAACCTATGAACACAGGATGAAATTGAAGAGAATGTGCCACAGGAATATGCTATAGAACTTTCTATAGAATTCCCACAGGAAATGAAAAACAACGGATGTACCCTCAGTATGGAAGAAAAGGAGATAAGAGAAGAGTTGATTTAATAGACAAAGATAGATATATCAAGATCAATGAGAGAAATAGACTGCAGAATGTTAATAAAACCCCAAAAGTCAGAAGCTTGATAAAACAAATGAACACAGTAATTAGGACTGTCCATAAGGATCCATGCAATATAAGAGAAGTAAACAGAATGTATTACTGTGCTGCTAAATTAATAACTGATAAAGTTCTACCACAGAAACATAGGGTAGTGAGGGAAAAGAGGGGGCAACAGCGAATACCATCATGGAAATATCGAATAGAGAAAACTATAAAGCAGCTAAGACAAGAAGTATCATTGTTAGAAGATTATAGAAGAGGGAACAGATCAATGAAAATATTAAGAAAGATAGATGCAATAAAAGCAATGCGTGGTATTAGAACAGACCAGGATCTATTATGCACTATTGGAGATAAACTAAAAATTACAAAACAGGTGGAAAGACTTAGAAGATACGAAGATAAATATAACAGAAAAACAAAAAATAAACAAGTTATTGATGACCCAAAAAAGATTTTATAGAGAACTGGGAAATAAGGTAAAAGAAATAGATAGACCGACAAAAAAGAGGAAGTAGATACATTTTAGAGAAGTATCTATGAAGATCCTGTGGAACATAACAAAGATGCTAAATGGATAGAAGAAGTAAAAGAGAGAATAACAAGTTTAAAGGTACAAGATATGAAATGGGATGAAATAACAACTAGAGAGATTGAAATAAAGTTGAGAAAAGCCTCTAACTGGAAAACCCCAGACCCAGATGCAGTACCTAACTTTTGTCTTAAATTATTAACTTCTTTGCATGATGATTTAGCCCTGAGTAAGAACTATTTATATATGCACCCCGAACACACACCACACTGGTTAACAACAGGAAAAACAATGCTCTTACTTAAGAGTGAACCTGCAAACTACCCTAAAAATTATAGACCAATAACTTGTCTTCTGACAACATACAAACTATACATGGGAATTGACGCTGACAGAGTTTATAGTCATTTAGAAGAAAACTCAATTATGGCAGTAGAACAAAAGGGCAATAAAAGAAAGTCATATGGAACAAAGAACCATTTGTTGTTAAACAAAGTTATAGTGCAGAATTGCAAGAAGGGGAAGAACCTAAGTATGGCATGGATTGACTACAAAAAACATTTGATAGTATCCCACATTCATGGATAAAAGAGTGCTTAAAAATGTATAAGATACACCATACACTGATAGATTACATTACAATAAGCATGAAACAGTGGCAGACTACTTTGCAATTAAGTCATGATAAAGGACAGATTATTATCCCAGGGATAAAAATTCAAAGGGAGATATCCCAGGGCAAATCTCTGTCACCCTTTTTATTCTGCCTTGCCATTAACCCATTAAGCTGCTTACTTAACAGCCTAGGCCATGGCTACAATTTGGCTTCTAGAAAACAACAAAGTCTAATGACTTTTCATCTTCTCTTTGTTGATGATTTAAAATTGTATAGCTCATCAGATGAGGAACTGAAAGCACATCTGCAGGTTGACAAATCTTTTTCAGATGATATTGGAATGCCATTTGGTCTTGATAAATGTGCAAAAGCAGCCTTTAAAAAAGGAAAATTGCAGCACCAAGAAAACATCAGTTTGGGACAAGAATGTGATATAAAAGAACTTGAGCAAGAGGGGGTGTATAAATACTTGGGAATTGATGAAGGATCAACAATAAAACATGAACAAATGCGAATAAGGCTTAGTAAGGAGTACTTTAGAAGACTTAAATTAATTCTGAAAACAGCATTGACACCTAAGAACAAGATCAAAGCTATAAATCAATTTGCTCTTCCTGTCCTAACTTATAGTTTTGGAGTGATTGACTGGCCCCAAAAAGTGTTGGATAGATTGGATATCAAAACAAGAAGGATGCTTCATGCTCACCAAATGATTTATAGAAATCAGTGTATACCAAGATTATATATCCCTGTTCTGAAGGAGGGATGGGCCTCCTTGAAATTGATTACATGTATAGATCTGCACTCATGGGACTCCACACATATCTATTGACCTCACAAGTTCCAAATGTGGTGAAAGTTTTGAAACATGAGGAGAATAAATCTAAGATGACATCTCTGCTTTATTTAGCAGAAGCATATCGATGTCAAGCAGGAATAGAAATCAAACCAGAAGTGAATAAAAACCAGGCAGCAACTGAATGTGATAAAAAAGAAAAGAAAGAATATAAGGTGAAGGATCAGATGAGAAGGCAAGAAATATGGAAAAAATCATAAATATAGTTGCAAGTATAAAAAACTTCTGGAAGAGCCTCATGTTGATCAAGAATGAACACAGGAATGGTTAAGGAGAGGTGAATTTACATCAAGAAATTAAAGGTTAATATAGGCAGCCAAAGATAGTGGGCTGCATACACGCTGGTTTACTAAGTCCACTGAACACGTGGGAGAAACAGACATATGTAGGTTTTGTGGATCCGAGTTGGAAACAGTTACACACATTATTGCTGGTTGCGATGCTCTAATGGCAGAGGGACTGTATGCTGAAAGGCATAATAATGTGGCAAGATTGTTACACTGGAGATTGTGCAAACATTATGGTATCGAAGTGGCTGAAAAACATTGGAAAAAAGAGCCACAGAGAATCATAGAAAATGATGAAGTTTACATCACATGGGGGTAACACACCCTTCCCTGATCACTCATCCTATGTAGCATCCTGACCCCAAAATGTGGCCTGTCAAGCCAAATGAGGTGGGCCATACATATAATGTAAGACACACACACACACGCACACACACGCACACACACTCACACACACACACACACACACACACACACACACACACACACACACACACACACACACACACACACACACATACACACACACACACCTTCAACCTGGTCAAACAGTCTGACACACACAAGACCCTCCAAGTGCAATCAACCTTTGAGAAGACCCCTATGCAAAGTACTGGTAGTCAAGGGCCAACATATGTGACCCAGGACACCCCCCCACACATATCTTATCCCTTACAAATCTATCTGGACTATGCCTGTCACCCTGATCCTGCCTGACTTATATTACCTAACTGCGGACTGGAAATCAGACCATGCCAAAGATTCCACCATTGTAAAATATTACCAAGGTGCTGGACTGTTTACACAGCTCCAGCAGTCAATTGGTTGTAGGCACACCTCTCAACAGGCTGGATTACGCAAGAATGCCTAGCATTTGGCTCATAATATTGGTGTGTGCATCATCCAATCATCCATCCTGTATTCCTCTGGTAAATCACTGTGATGATCTGAGGATGTATGTCATGAGGTACTGAAACAATACATGACACTGTCAAATGTCATATATGTCAGATGTCTGCTAAAACACACCATGTAACCCTAGCAACCGATGCATTACTAAGATAAATAGTCACAATCACTGTATGGCCCATTGTCTCAACATTTTGAAAGGATATCTCCAGATAACCTGCACCAATAGGTTGAGAGGCATGGCTGTAGCACAAAACAAACCAGATTGGAGTACAACAATCCCTGGAATGGAGTCCCACATTTACTATAGAAGGTCACACTGGGCATGCTCATACACTTAGAGAATTGTCAGGAGGATCCATGAATTAACAGGCTTTTCCCACACAGTGCACTTCCCATTGCCCTACTTTAGCAGCCCTGAAGATGTCTGTCACCACTGAAGTATCTTTTGTCAGACCTCAGCCCTATAAGCTCTGTGGCACATGCAATAACTGTGTAACACTATAATACAAATTACTAGTTAGGTAGGAGTTCTCATCTCAGCTCTGGCAAATGTAAAGTGTGTGCTGTGTGCGTGTCTGTTTATAAGGTAAAGATTGTGGGCCCATCCATACCCAGTACACTTCCCATTGCCCTACTTTAGCAATCCTGCAGATATCAGTCACTTAGAAGTCCCTTTCATCAGGCCTTATCCCTATAAGCTCTGTGGCATGTGTGATAACTGTGTAACAGTGTAGTACAAATGACTAGTTAGGTAGGAGTTCTAATCCCAGTTTTGGCAAATATGTATGTATAAGTGTGTATATGTGTACATAAATCATTTTGTGACCTCTCTCACCCAGTACATCACCCACTGCCATACTTTACAAGGGCTGGTGATGTTCCTCACCTTAGAAGTACCTTTGGACAACCTTCACTCTCTAAGCTCTGTGGCTCATGCGATAAATGCGTAACACTTTAGTAGCAATAAATAGATAGGTAGAGGTTCTAATCTCAGTCCTGGCAAGTGTGTGTGTGTGTGTGTGTGTGTGTGTGTGTGTGTGTGTGTGTGTGTGTGTGTGTGTGTGTGTGTGTGTGTAAGAACAGTATCCTGCCTGTGGGGGGGTTGTTTTGTTTGTATGAGAACCATATCGATTGGGGGTAGGTTTTGCTACTTTCTGCTGTTGTCTACCTAGTATATGTCCCACTGTCCACATTACAAGGCCAAGGCCCACAGTTGTCATCCATTGTAGAGGGACCTGTAGACACTCTGCAGCCCTTTAAGCATTGTGCCATATACAATAACTATGTGACAGTATGGAATAGATAACAAGATAGGCAGCCCATCTATTCCTTGGATATCACTCCCCACTCAGGAAGCATACACAAACACACTTAGGTAGGCAGCAACCCCTACATCAGTAGGTGGCCTACAAACTGGTTCACAGATAGCATCCCCTGTGTGAAAGCAGTGGACTCCATGTCAGACTGCTGAACAGTCACGAGTTGGATCCCACAGGTTGTGGACCTTGGTCTCTTCATGTTTAGGATCCACACCTCTGAGGACCTGCCCAATACAAAGGCGCCCTGGCTGACAATGTTTGCAGATGACTACACGGTGGGTGCTATTATTACACCCCATGTGAGGTTGACATCCTTCACAAAGACCTCTCTGACACCTATGACTTTTGTCAGAGCCCTGGACATAAGCTCAATGCCAGATGATGTGCTGCCATCTCCTTTGGGTATGACATGGTTCCCATAAAGTAATACTTTATTTTTTTATTTTTTTTTGTTATTTACATTTTGTTGACGGGATGTCCAACTTAGGTCCCACAGAGCCTGTTTTTCAGGGGAGAGGAGACGGGAGAAATGCTCATGATGCATGTCTGGAGGAATGTGGAGCAGAGCACGTAGGACCCACGCCCACACACGAAGCTCCAGGCAACTCCACACAGAAGGCACCCACCCCAGCCGAGAACGAAACCGACCGCCCTTGCTTGTTGTTAACATGCCAATACATTGATGGTAGTCCACTGAACACTGATGTTGGTATAAAAGAACTGAGAACACAGGCTGACAGTGAGCTCTCTGTTGACCACCACAGTGCCACTGTCTTCCAAAGGTTCTTCCATGTGTCACTTTTCCTGACTAAGGGTGTTGAATCTGGGAAGTAAAAGGACAATGTTTCCCTGTACTCTCCCCCCTCAGTAGGCCAATAAAAGTATACCATGGCTGATTTGACATGTAACCCTCTGGACACCTGCAACAACAGGAGAGGCTGCAAATGTACCTCACAAAGAGGATCTTAGGTACCACACACTTGCCCCATATGGACAGACTCCAACAACTCCACTGAATCTCTGTCTGATATTGGTTACTTAAGTATGATCTCTGCCTGACATACACAGCCATGTCTGACCCAACCCTGCCAGGAATACTACAGCCAAAGAAACCAATCTGTCCACACAACATGCCCCAGATACCTCAACCCCATCCTTATAATCAACAGGACATGCTGGAGGGACAGGTTCACAACCCAGAGACTGGCCATGCTCTGGAATAGAAGTCACATACATGTCAAGCAGAGCACATCACTGGCCATCTTCAAGAGAAATCAGGAGAAGTGGATGGGGAATAGAATACCCACTCTGGGGATCACTCCAGTGACTATACTCAGTTGACACACTGGGGAGTATCGTCAGGTGGCATGATGCCAGTGTATTCCCATGGGCTAGCCTTGTAAAGCCTCCATGGCCATTTGCCATGCACATACCTATGAATCTTTGAACCTATGGATCTCAGTACTGTCAAATGTGTGTGTGTGCATTAGTGTGTATAAAAGTACTTGTAAGTGTTTAAACATGCTGAAAGTAGTTGGTGGCCTGTCTCACCCAGTAAAACTACCATTGCCATGCCTTCCAAGTGCTGCAGATGTTATTCACTATAGAGGTACCTTAGGACACTTCCCAACCTATAAGCTCTGTGGTGTGTATGGTAACTGCATAACACTATAATAGCAATAACTACATAGCTAGGTGTTCTAATATGAGTCCTGGCAAACGTGTGTGTGTATGAGTAGGTGTAAGTGTATATATGTGTTGGTTACAGTATTTTGTGGCCTCTATCACCCAGTACATCACCCATTGTTATAATTTGCAAGGCATGGTGATGTCCCCTCACCTTAGAAATACCTTTGCACAAGAGTCAACCCATAATCTCCATGTGAGTGTGATAAATGTGCAACAATGTATTAAAAATAAATAGATAAGTAGGGGTTCTAATCTCAGTCCTGACAAAGGTGTGTGAGAGAAGAGTATCTTGTATGTGTGTGTGTGTATGTGTGTGTGTGTGTGTGTGTGTGTGTGTGTGTGTGTGTGTGTGTGTGTGTGTGTGTGTGTGTGTGTGTGTGTGTGTGTGTGTGTGTGTGTGTGTGTGTGTGTGCGTTTGTGTGAGAACAACATCCATTGGATGGGCATGGTTTCATTTTTTTATACCATGGTACTCACAGTACACATTCCTAGGTTTACTGTATGAGGTCCACTTAGTTGTTAAGGTCTTTGCCTCCCATGCACAAGGTACAAGGTTTGATCATGATCTCTGACCAATGCCTGTTTTTAGTTTGGATGTTCTCCCTGTGTCTTTGTGGGGTTTCTCCCATGTCCAAAAAAAATGCTGAGTGTTTCCATCTCAAATTCACCAATGAATAGAGCTGTGGGAAGCAGCACAGACTCTAAATGGTGCCCTATAGGGGGAAGCGTTGTACAGACCAACCACTTTGGGCATCTACTGTGGTGTGCAGTATCCTCAAGATAAGAGAACACTGATCACAGACTGCATGCTGTGACAGGGCTAGCCACTTGGTGTAAAATACGGCTTAGGTGATATGGTCATGTTGACTAATATCACCAAAAATGGGCATGGGTAGTTACCAGCGATAAGTGGGTTGAGGACCCGCTATGGTCATGTTGACTAACATCACCAAAAATGGGCATGGGTAGTTACCGGTAATAAGTGAGTTGAGGACCTGGCCTACTCTCACTCACGCTGGGGACCCTTGCTAATGGTGGGAGGGGTATATGTGCCCCTATTGGCCATTGTGTGCATGCCATAAAGCCCAGCAGCTTTGGGCCAATAAGCTACTGGCTGGCTGGTGTCTAGTTGCCCAGCTTGGGTTACCTGGGATAGCTGTGTTGAGCGAAAGCTGGATATAAAACCAACCATCCTGCCAAACTTGAACTGAAAATTGCTATGATTAATGTAGGTTCACTGACAGGATGCAGCTTGGAAGTGGTTGACATGATGATATGGAGGAGGCTGAACATCCTATGTATCCAAGAGATGAGATGGAAGGGTAGTGCAGCAAAGCCACTTGTCTTGGGATCCAGACTCTACTACTCAGGTGGGGGACAGGCTAGAAATGGTGTAGGAATTGTGGTGAGAGAGAGGCTTCAGAAGACAGTGAGGGATATCATCAGAATTAATGACAGACTCATGGCAATCTGACTCCACTGCAATTATAGGGAAGTATGCATAATCTCAACATATGCTCCACAGCAGGGTTGTAACAGTGAGAAAAACAATGCATTCAGACAGCAGTTGCAGGACTTACTAGATAAAGCAGGACAACATGAATTGGTGTTGATAATGGGTGACTTGAAGGAAGACAGACAGAACAGGATATGAGGACTGCCTGGGTCCACATGGGTAGGGTAACAGGAATAAAGAACAAGAAGCCATTTTAAACTTCTCTCTGGCAAATGGCTTGATAGTAGCCAACACATGGTTCAGAAAGAGGGACAGTCACAAAATCACATACAAGAGTAGCCAACATGCAACTCAGGTAGACTTCCTCCTAGTAAGGAAAAAGGACAGGGATAGAATCCATGATTGCAAAGTCATCCCCATGAAACAGTCAGCCCACAGCATAAACCATTAGTTGCCACAATCAGCTGCAAGCAGTGGTCAGAGAAGGCTCTAAGGTCAATAGAGACCAGGCTGAAGACATGGAAGTTGACTGGAGAAAAAGTACAGTAGTTCATGGAATTACTCAGGCAGTAGCACCCCAAGAAGAGGAGAAAATAGGTGGAGTTGAAGAGGAGTGGCAGCGCCTAAAAACAGCATGTGTTAGGACTACAGAAAAGCTATGTGGCTGAGCCAGGTATGGAAATAAGGTACATAAGGAAAGCTGGTGGTAGAATGCAGAAGTCCAGGAAGTCATCAAAACAAAGAAGGTGTGCAGGAAGAAATGGGAGATAGAAAAGACTGACCAGGCTAGAAAGAACTACTGGTTGGCTAACAAAGATGCTAAGAAAGAAGTTGCAATAGCAAAGAATAGGGCATCATAGGCACTCTACCAACTTCTGGAAAGTGAATCAGTAAGGGGCACAAAGAAACTATATCATGTTGCAAGGCAAAGGCACAAAGAAAAAGATAGTCAGACACCCTTCATAAGGGATGCCAGCAACAACCTGCTTACCAGTCCACAGGACATCAAAGGCAGATGATAGGAGTATTTCCAGCAGCTTCTGAATGAAGAAAACCCCACAGAAGCTGTACTTCCCCAGAAACAGCCTACAGTTAGAGAAGAAGAGGAGCCCACCTTAGAAGAAGTAAGACCAGCAATAAGGAATATGAAGTAAGAGAAAGCGGCAGGCTCAGATGAGGTGACAGCAGATATGATGAAGATGCTGGGTGAGATAGGGGAGAAATGGATCCTGAGGGTACTAATAGCAGTGTGGAGAGAAAGGCATATCCCAGATGACTGGAGAATAAGCATACTTGTGCCAGTGTACAAGAACAAAGGGGGCATCCACAACTGTGGGCAGTACAGAGGGATCAAACTCCTACAACACTGCATGAAAGGACTGGAGACAGTGATTGATAAATGGATACACAGAGTAGTAGAATGTAAGAGGGGAGTTAAACAGTTTGGATTCATATCAGGATGCAGCACAACTGTCCTAATGTTAGCAATGAGACAGATACTTGAGAAGAAGCTAGAAATGAGGACAGAGTCCAACTGGGCATTCCTTGACTTGGAGAAAGCATAGGACAAGGTCCCAAGAAAGCTAATCTGGGCAGCACTGTGGTGGTTTGAAGTCCTGGAAACATTGGTAGAATTAGTGCAGACTATGTATAAGGTCCCAATGACTCATGTACGAACAGTGTTCGGCCTCACAGAGGCGTTCCTAGTGGAAGTGGGTGTGCATCAGGATTCAGCTCTGAGCCCACTGCTGTTCATACTGGTGATAGACTACATTAGCAAACAGGTTGGAGGGGACAGATCAACATAACTGCTGTATGCAGATGATGTAGCAGTACAGGCCGACTCTGAGCTAGAACTTCAGCAAAGGATAGGAGAATGGAATGCAAATCTGAAGGCACATGGGATGAAACTAAGCACAGATAAGATGGTGATAATGGCAGCAAATTAGGGAAATCAGAAGAAGTTGAGAAGAGAGATAGAAGGGAAGATAGTGGAACAGGTAAACAGCTTCAAGTATCTGGGAGGGGTGGTTGAGGAGAAGGGTAGTCTGAATGAAGAGGTCAAAGCTAGAATCAGAGAGCTTGCAGCCAACTGGCATAGAGTATCAGGTGTAGTCTATGACAGAAGAATGCCAAAGAAGCTGAAAAGCAATGTGTACAAGACAGTGGTGTGACCAGTACTACTGTATGCTACAGAAACATGGGCAGTAAAGGCAGAACAGATGAAGAAGCTAGAGGTGATGGAAATGAAGTGCCTGAGAAAGGTGGTAGGATGCATACTGTGGGATAGACGAAGAAATGAGGACATAAGAGCCGAAGCCAAAGTAGCTCCAATTGCAGAAAAGATCAAAGAGAACAGATTATGGTGGTTTGGGCACATGTAGAAAAGCAGAAGACAATCTGGTGAGGAAGATTTTGGACAGACAGGAAGATGGTAAGAGGAAGCAATGACTTCCAGCAAAGAAGTAGATGGGTTGTGTGAAAGAAGATCTGCGACAATCAGGCATGAGTGTTGAAGAAGGCAGGAATGTGGCTCAGAATCGAGAGAGTTGATGACAGTTAACACGATACCCCAACCCTATGTAGAAAAAAATGGGAAAAAGGGGGCTGATGATTATGATGATGATAATGATGATGTCCACTGTTCACATCAACCATAGTGATATCTGTAGACACTCTTCAGCTCTATTAGCCCTGTGCAACAGTATGGAATAGTATGGTATGAAGAACAAGATAGATTGGACTGCTAATGTCAGTACTGGCAAGTGTGTGTGTGCGTGTGTGTGTGTGTGTGTGTGTGTGTGTGTGTGTGTGTGTGTGTGTGTGTGTGTGTGTTTGTGTGTGTGTGTGTGTGTTTGCACGCGCTCATTGGTGTGTATAGCAGTAGTTGTGAGTGTGTAGACTTGCATGTGATGCTATTATGAGTACTCTCACACACAGTACAGCCACCATTGCCATAACCCACAAGGCCACATGATGTTATTCACCTTACAGGTACTGTGTAACACTCATCACACTAGTAGTCCTGTGACACCTGCAATAACTGCATAATAGTGTTGTACCACAATTTGATGGGTAGGGGTTCCAAACACAACAAAGACAGCTGTGATCCTGTGTGTGCATGTGTGTGTGTGTGTGTGTGCATGTGTGTGCGTGTGTGTGTGTGTGTGTCTGTGCGTGTGTGTGTGTGTGTGTGTGTGTGTGTGTGGGTGTGCGTGTGGGTGTGCGTGGGTGTGCGTGTGTGTGCGTGTGTGTGTGTGTGTGTGTGTGTGTGTGTGTGTGTGTGTGTGTGTGTGTGTGTGTGTGTGTGTGTGTGTGTGTGTACAGTATTCTCTGTGTGTTTGGTTGACACAATATCTTCTGGGTTTGAGGGATGTTAGCAATCCGAGGTGTGCTTCACCCACCACACTTACCATTGTCCACTCTACTAGAGCTGATGTCAACCACCATAGACTTTGATACAACCCCTCAGCCCTGTAAGCTGTGATGCACATGCAAGAACTGTTACAGAGACCTGGTAAATGTGTGCAGATACAGCTGTCCCTCGGCAGTGACATGGTCAATGTGTTATAACAATACCATACCCCTCGGTGGTGATGTCTACACGGCCAGATCCTGCTGACACACAGACACTCGGAACCCAAACAGAATACAGCATGTGAGAACACATTCGCTTACTGTTACTTATACCAATAATGCAGCACGGCTGAAAAGGTAAACACACACACTCTGATGTGTACCCATTACAAATGACAGATGACAGCACCTTACGCAGCTTTAAATAGCTGCACTCTACTGAAGTCACCCTGTGCATCCGACCCATATTAGCATGTCCTTGCATTGATGGTATGGATGGCAATGATGTGGCACAGGTATTATCATATGCACAGGGTGTTGTGTGTGTTTTCCAGAAGCCTAGGGTGGGCCATATGGTTGACATCATGTATGTGAGTGTGTTTGGGGGGTGTTCATTAAATGGACTGTTCAGGGGTGGTGTGTGTGTGTGGGTGTGTGTGGGTGTGTGTGGGTGTGCGTGGGTGTGCGTGTGTGTGTGTGTGTGTGTGTGTGTGTGTGTGTGTGTGTGTGTGTGTGTGTGTGTGTGGAGGTGACTTGTCTGATGGTGATGTGTGTGCATTTGTATGCACACAGTCATGCCATGTGGGAGACCTACACAGGGGGTATTTTTGACAGCTGTGGGCTGTACATGGCAGGGTGTATAGTTCACCATCTCTGGCCATGGACACAGGAACTGGGCCTGCCAAGGGTATCACTGGCACCAACAGGGCTGAGTCCAGATGCAGTACAACTCCCTGATGGTGACTGCCGCCTGCTGTATTCACGTCCCTGTTGAGACCAGCCAGGATCATGTGCCCATGGCCTGCTGTGTCATGGCATGGACAGCACATTCCCTTCAGTAGTGCTGGTGGTACTGCCAATATGGGAACGTGATGATGCACGGCCATGTAGACCCTCAGCTGATCGTGGTCCTGCCCTACATCCATGTGGCTGCTGGCCATCATCCACCAAATGCTCAAGCACAGATATTCCACAGTCAAGGAGGCCAAAGTCTCCTCCCACCATCTATCTATGAGCTCAGTGCACTCATGGATGGCTGCATTGAGTTAATGAATATCGCCACGTACACCAGGGACGTGCTCATCCATGACCCTGTGTATATGTATGGTGTGACATTCATTAGTTTTCTGTGCCTCCGTGATGGTGTGAAACATGCACCTGGTGACTGCTGCTGTGTCACTTGCAACAGGGGCATAATGGGCTGCAATCCTGCTCTGAGCACCCCTGCCCATCTACTTGTGTGGGACCTCACCAGCTCTCTGTCTATGGCTAGTGCCTGCACCCTCACTTGGCATAATCACCACAGTAGCCTGTTCCCTGCCACCACCCACCAACTGTCCATTAGCTGTGGCCACTGGTGATGGTGTATGTGTGGGCAATGTGACTTTGTGTGGGGATAGGGTTGACAATAGTGGGATGCCAAGTGATGGCACAGATTCAGCCCGTGACAACCCAACTTGTGCCTCAATATGAGTATCATCATGGTCAGAGTCTGCAGAGACACTGACAGATTCAGAGAGCGAGGGACCGCAGCCACCATGTCCACCTGTGAGGGGAAAAGCAACATATGCAAATTACTACCTGCACGATAATATTTGCTGGTACACACACACATACACACACACACAAAAACACACACACACACACACACTTACATGCAGGTGAGGTGCCTCAAAGGCATTACTCAGACCTCACATTAGCTGACTGGGCATTCACTACACAGTCAGACAATAACATACACACTCTGGAAAGACCCTCAGCATCATGTAGTGTAGCCCTTTCCAATTACCATTACTACAAACATACACTTCTGGGATATGTGAGTGGTGTTAGTATGTGATGCACCTTCACCTAGAACACACTGCACCCATGTAAATTATTACTGCTCACTTGCATAGCACTGTGGCAACTCTTACAGAACATACCTCCCAACTGTACAGGTTTTTACTGAATGTCTATATGTGTGGCTCATATGTTTGGTCTGTTCCTCATAATTCCTGTGTTTGTCTGATATATTACTGGGTTGATCTGTGGATTGGTGCCACTAATTAATGTCCTAATTTGAGGTGCAGACTGCATAACCTGCAGTACATGTATGTTAAAACAAAGTCAGTTAATCAAACAACTTCCCAAGCTTACATTGGATATATTAGGTGTACACACACCTGTTAACATGCCAGGTTTTTGTGATATATCATGAGACCTCAGAAATCAGGTCATAACATTGCCATCATTTCATATGACGTATAACCTGTGCAATCCAACTGAAGAACATACACATCAGTTACAGGTAACATATTGTAAATGAAATAGGTACAATAGGCTGGTTGCATGAGTGTGCACACCCTTAAAGTAATAGTCTGTTAAAGCACCTTTTGATTTAATCACAACATGCAGTATTATTGAGAAGGTGTCAATCAGCATGGCACATCTTGACTTGCCAATGTGTGCACACTTTCCCTTGAAAAACACCTCCAACTATGTCAGATTGCAAGGGCATCCCCTGTGCACTGCCCTCTTCAGGTCACCCTGCATATAACTTATTGGACGTAGGTGTGGGCTGTGGCTCGGCCAGTGCAGAACATTGCATGTGTTATTGTGAAGCCATCCTTTTGTTGATTTGGATGTATGGTTTGGGCCATTGTTGTGTGGAAAGGTGGAATTTCTCAGCATCCACAGCTATGTGGCAGACACCAGAAGGATTGGAGCCAAAAGGGACCAGTGCTTGGAACTATTGATAATCCCCTCCAACTTGGCTACAGTCCCAGTTCCAGCTTGTGAACAGCAACCCCAAAGGAGGACATTGCCATCACCATGCTTCACCTTGGGGGTGGTGTTGTTGTGGTGATGTGCAGTGGTGTTATTGCATCAAACACACCGGTCAGAATTGTAGCCAAAGAGTTCAACAATGGTCCCATATTACCATAACATATTTTTCCACTTGCTTTTTTGAGACCTGATGTATTGTTTTCAGACTTTCATCAGGCCTGTATATTGTTTGGTGTAAAGAACTTCTGCCATCTTCTAACTTTATCCTATTGGCAGGGCATATGGAGACCATGGAAGATTGTTGTGACATGTAGTACACACCATGTACTTGCCAGAGATTCCTGCTACTCCTTCACTGTTGCTGTAGGTCTCCTGGAAGCCTCCCTGGCCAGTTTTGGTCTTGTATTCTCATAGACTTTGGTGGGATGTCCACTCCTTCACAGTGTCACTGTAGCCCCATAATTTCACCACCTTTTGATGACTGTCTGCACTGTGTTCCATAGTATGTGCAATGCTGTGGAAATGTTTTGGTACCCTTCTCCAGGCTGATATATCTCAAACATGTGGTCCCTTAGCAGCTTCTTCAGCTCTATGCCAACCATGGCTGTTGCTGTAGCAGGCAACTGGGTATTATGTTAGGGTAATTCTTGTAGGACAGCTGACCATTATTTGCTGTTAATCAAAGAGTCTCTGTAATTTTATGGCAGGTGTGTACCCAATAAGATGTACTGCTGTAGTTATATCGAAAGCTGCCTCAACACAGTAGTAGCTTCAGCCTGTGCACACATATACATCTAGATTGTTGTACTATTATGTTCATTATTGTTCTCCTAATAGATTTGTTCGCTTTACAATTGAATTGTACAGGTTATAGGTCACATGAAAGGTTGGCAGTATTTTGAACTTGTCTGTTGTGCTCTCATTTTTGTATGTCACAAATACCTGGCATTCTAACAGGTGTGGACATCATTTAAATGCACTGTATACCACAAATTTATACAATATGACCCTAATTTAGGGCCTTTGTACCCCCCCATTTTGTCAGTCTTTGTCCAGATGTCCTGCAATGACAGGTTTTGAGGTATGCTACAGATATATGACATCCATACCTCCCAACTGTCCTGAATTACTTGTTTTTTACCACGTTTTGGGGTCCAAATAATGGGGTGCCATGATTCCCAAGTGGCACCCCTTCATTTCCATCATTTTTTTCTTTATTTTTTTTATTTTTTCTCTTTGTTTTTTTTATTTTTCGCTCTTTAGCTGACATCACATGTGTGATGACATCAGATCATCAGGGCTACCAGCCTCTCAGAATTGAGCTCGCTGCACACGTATTTCCGGGTTTCCAGCTGTGTTCAAATGCTTTGTGAGCAGGAAAGGCTCTAGAATGGACAGTATTTTATTTAGAAGCTTGCCTGGCTCTATGGGTGAAATGGAAGGCTTTAATTTATTAACCCAGAAGCTGCCTGGGTGAAACGGAAGGATTTAGTCGCCTGGCTGAAATGGAAGGATTTATTTTATTTAGAAGCTCGCCTGACTGGTGGCTGAACAGAAAGGATTTATTGCAGAGAAGCTGAAACTGAAGAGAAGTAAGCTGAAACTGTATATATTATTTTATGTGTGTGTGTGTGTGTGTGTGTGTGTGTGTGTGTGTGTGTGTGTGTGTGTGTGTGTGTGTGTGTGTGTGTGTGTGTGTGTGTGTGTGTGTGTGAGTGCACACACATTTATGCAGATGTGGCTGGAACTCAGTGTTGCTCTTTTACTCTCTTACTTTGAGCTCTGACTTGGCTCTTAACTGTCTCTAATCTCAGGCTGCCCACCTCTAGTTTTGAGTGCATTTTATGTGAACTTATGATCTGAGCATTAATTTCTAACATGGATATCCGTCAATACATGTTTATGGAAGGAAAGACTTGTGTTTTACTAGCAAGTTTGGGAGACCTTTGATATAGGACTCCCACTAGATGTGCTGCATTTGGCCATGACCAATGCCTTTAATTTTGTCCTTGATGTGGAGGTTTTACGAATAATTGTGAATATTATGGTAAGTATGTGTATGTCTAAATGGATTAGGAATTTGTTAGAAAATAGAATATGAAGGGCTAAAGTTAGGGATGCTATGTCATCTCCAAAAAGTGTTGTCTCTGGGGTACCACAGTGGTTGGTGTTAGGCCAGGTACTGCTTACCATCTTTAAGTTAGGTTTTCCACTGTAAAATGACATCTAGGTTAGCAGGTTTACAGACAATACAAAGAGAGCATCAGTGGTTACTAACATAAAAGATCTATATAGTCTGTAGCAATGTTTGGATGATTTACAGACCTGGTATCAGTTAAAAAATTGAGTTTAATGTTAAAAAATCTGAGGAGATTCATTTTGTTGGAAATAAATTCTTGCTACCTATACATAGTAAATAATATGCCACTTATGGAAGTTAACAGTATAAAAGATTTAAGCATCCAAATTGCGAAGAACTTGTTATTCAGGTAGTAGGAATAAGCTAAGGAGTTATTAAAAACATCTTACAAGTAAACATCAAGTAGAAAAAGACAAAGGTTCATAGGTTAATATGGCATTACTAGGCTAATTACCCTAAGGCCCTTGCAAGTCTAACCAAGTTCAACCCTTTTTCCCTTAAGGGTCTAGAGCTATGGTCTATGTTATAAGCAGATGTGTGTGTGTGTGAGACAATGACCCCATTGTAACACACCTGGTGGCTAAAGGTAGTCAAGCTCAAACCCTCTACCTTGGGTACAGGGTAAAAACAGCCTAAAGTCCCTAGCCACAACCACTTGCAAATGTTTCTCATAAAATCTGTGGTTTTCATGATTTTTGTGGCAAATCACTGCAGGATTGAATTCATTAAATAATGATAGGCATTTGACTTTCAGACTTCATATTCTTCAGAATATAAATTGTAACACAAAACCTTTTAGTCTAGCAATTTTCTAATTCTTTCCTTTAGTATTTGAAATTTGTCCCTATTTTGGGGCTGTATTCCCCCATTATTTGCTTTGCCCAGGTTTTTTGTGCAAAGAGGTTGAGAGCTATGGTGAGAAGTGAGAACTGAATTCACTAATTGATAGCCATTTAAGTTTCAGTCTTCCTATCTTTCATGAAACTGCTAATTTGACATAGTGGTATATTGCTCTGACTGTAGTGTACAGAGTCCTAGGTTTGAAACTTGCCAGTGAAATGCATGGTGGTAACACCTTTTATTCTAGCAACTTTCCAAAATTATACAAGTAATGTTTAAAATGTGTCCCTGGTTTTTGGCCTTTTTTACCCCCCCAAAAAAAAAACTGAAAATGAAAATAGGTGTGAGAAGCTGTGCAAGATGCCTATGTCTTACACTGCTGTCATTCTATTTATAGTGTGGGTGTGGACACACTGGAAGTAGACTTTTATGATGGAAATGTTCTGACTTGGGCAGTTTTGTTATTATTGGTTCATGCATTTTGTTTCATTGCCTACAGCCTAATGGAAAAATGTTCAAACAATAAATGTAAAATGTGCTCTAACAAGTGTGCTGTATTATACAAGGAATATAATTTAATAAAGTCAGGAAGGTGTATCAAAGAAAAGAACACAAGTATGTTTCTTGTTTTGTGTGCAAGGAGCCAATGATTTGAAAACAGGCCAAAGGTAATCTTTATCCACCACTAGCCAGATGCATTTTCTTTGGATGTGGTGTGGGTTTCAATGCTGTTTCAATGAATGTGAGTTTCAAGGGCAGAGAAGTTTTAATGCCAAGTCTGTTTTCATTGTGAGACAGTATTGCTTTGTTTACCAGATGTCTATTAGTGTTTGTGCACTGTTGTTCGGCAAAATGTAAAAATAAAATCCAAATAATCATTGTAGAAGTAAAGCAGTATGTGCACATTAGTGTTTAAGGTAAATGGGATGAAATAGCCAGGTAATGGGACATTGGAATGGCTGCAGGGAGACTCTAGTGTCATATTTTGATTGTCTGTTCTTCAGTTTGTGGTTGAAAGTTGGCATCACAGAATTCCATTGGAGTGGGTGGGGTTATTTATTTATGTATGCATATTCGATGCTAATCAGCGTACCAATTTGTACCTATTTTTCATGGGCCTTGTCCAGATTTTTGATGTTTCCAGGTTGAGAGCAATGATGACCTCTCCTGCTGATGCAATGCAGTAAACACCACCAGAAGTGAACATGCAGATATTGCTAAATGTCGGAGTGTAACAGTTGTGTGCATGGTCACATGCATTAACTTTAGCATGTCTGGGGTACTGCTGATCCACAACAGGAAAATCCCATACTTACCTGCTTCAGGCTGCTGTCCCATGTGCAGACCAGAAGGACCTATGTAGTTGTGAGGGAGAGGTATTGTCAGCAGATTCACATTAGGCATTGGTACAAGTTGAATACTACATTCCTACACAGGTACAGTGCACACTATGTTATTACACAATTTGCTGTCCTTCACCATAGATGCGCACTTGTGTGCATTACTAAACCCCACACACTAATTCATTTTGCACTGAAATATGCATCTAGAGACTCTACCTCATTACATTGATGTGCACTTTGGCCTTACCTGGATGCTCCTTGCCTGTTGCCTGGGTGCTACCTACCTCCATGACTGCTGATTTCCGTGTTTGAGTTTATGTGGGGGCTACCCTGAGGTTGGCAAGGTGCTCTTCTGTTGCCTTAAGTGGGGCCTGTGTGGCTGCCCCCTCTACCGGTAGCAGTACAGTCGCTCGCTACAGTTGCAATCCTTTGCCAGGCACGACGTATCAGGTCAGTTGCTCTATGCCTGACCTGATCGTATGTGTGTCCATGGTGGCCCAAGTAGTTCACTCTGTGGATGATCTCTTCCCACAGGGCAGTTCGCTCCCACAGATTTTGCCCGCTACGGCCAGAAAGGATGGCATAGTTTATGATTACAGCTTCTGTGATGGCTGCTGTCTCTTCATCAGTGTAAAGCTGTTGCTGCTGTATGGCACCTGGAAGACATAGACATGGAAACACATCACATGACATCAGACAGTACCCAGAGTTCTTTACAGAGCCAGCACATGAATATGGACTATCATTAACCACCACTTACAAGCACATCATATCCCTGTACCTGGTAGCACTGTATGAACATGCATTGTACTCCTGGTCCTGATGTGTGATATTCTTCCTAATGAGGGCCAGTACATTGCATAAACCATCATTTATCATTGACATTTGTGTAGAGGGATGACAGTGACCATATTCCTTGCAGATGGGATGCCAATGGTGCTCAGACTTTGCTTGCGTGCAGTGTGTAATGGAGCTGGAAGCATATGCCTGGGTTCATGTAGGATGCAGACAGGAATGTTATCAGGTCCCAAGAGGACTTACTTTTGTTAAATTTGATTAGGTAGTTTGCACCTTATCCATGATGATGAGGGGAGGGGTGTGTGTGCTGTGCATATCCAACTATACTGATGGTGAGCCAGGAGGGTAATGTTTTCCCTACGCCTGCCTGCAGCAGGTTGGCTGTAGCTATGTTGTGTGTGTGTGTGTGTGTGTGTGTGTGTGTGTGTGTGTGTGTGTGTGTGTGTGTGTGTGTGTGTGTGTGTGTGTGTGTGTGTGTGTGCTGTGATTGACCACAGTTACAGGGTGGTTTGAGTTGTTGCCTCTGAGACTGAAGACATATGTGAAGATGGCCTTGTTATTTCCCTTAGTGGATGTGTTCAATTTGTACTCATAGTTAGCCTTAACCAGTTGTCCACCTGTGAACTAATATGCTCATTCAGACAAAGGTTGACATGCTGCCCAGTTGGTGTCTGCTCCTACTTTGCCTGTATAGCCAATATAGTGTCACATTATGTGCTTTGTGCATTGCTGCTGTCCAGCAAAGGGGTTTACTCTACCTTTGTGGAGACAGGTTTTACAAGTAAGGTATTGCTGAGGCCATATAGCTATGTAGGTGGTCATATATCTGTTTTTAGTAGGAATGGACACACGGTCAGAACACAGTTGGCCACATCTACAATTTCAATATGATACTCATGCTTATTATATTACTCATGTCTGTGTCAGGGCAATGCCACAACCTGTAGCTGTAGAAGTGTAACTCTGTTAAATACACAGAAACTAAGGTTACACACATGTATAACAAGTACAGCTTATTTACCTGATATTTTGCATCCCATGTCAATTGTTATGAGGCAGCCAGGAACACCTACCCATACATATGCACAGGTAATACCTGCTATACATTTCTGTTCTATGTCAGTATGGCACACTGTAATTACAGTCTTACTGCTCAGTCAGTCATGTCAACCTGTTATGGCAGGACATCTGGAGGACACTGCACATACACGGTGGGCTATGGGCCACAATTAGTGACATTTTCTTCATATTGCTGTAACACGCATATGTCATTTGATAGTGCAGTAGCCTTTGCGTTGACAGACATACCGTGGAGGATGCCTGATGCTCATATGGCAGGCAGAGAAGAGAAAGGTAATTGGTGTGGTAGTGAAGGTAGGAACTGTTAATGTTATGAGTATGACTGGGTATGGGGACAGAGCTAGCTGATATGCTGGACAGAGGAAAGGTGGGTATATTGTGTGTGCCGGAGACCAGATGGAAGGGCTGTATAGCTGTGTATTGGAGTTGGGTACAAATAGTTCTATCATGGTGTGTATGGGAGAGGAACTAGTGTAGAGGTTAACCTGAAGGAACATTATGGCAAGAGTGTTTGTAGAGGTGATAAGATTGCCAGGTAGAGTGATGTTTATGAGGTTGGGAATTGATGGTGTAATGATGACAGTTGTTAGTGCAAATGCTTCGCTAGTTGCATGTGTGATGGATGAGACAGATGTACTTTGGTGTGGTTGGATGAAGTGGTGATGAGTGTACCCAAGGGTGAGAGAGTGGTGCAGATTTCAATGGGCATGTTGGTGAAGGGGACAGAGAGGCTGCAGAAGTGATAGGTAGGTATTGTGTTAAGTTAAGGAATGCAGAAAGTGAGATGGTGGTGGAGTTTGCAACAGAGGTTGGACATGGCTGTGGTGAATACATAGCTTTACAAGACTGAGAAACATAGGGTAACATACAAGAGTGGAAGAAGATGCACACAGGTGGATTATCTCCAATGCAGGTGCACCTGTTTAAAGAGTATTGGTAACTGTAAAAGTGGTGACAGGGAAAGTGTAGTTAGGCAGCATGGAATGTTGGTCTGTGGGATGACATTGGTGATACAGAAGAGGGGGAGAAGTGTGAGGGTAGCACCATGGATCAAATGGTGGATACTGAAAAATGGTGATTGTGAGGCTGAGTTCAGGGAAGAGTTAAGACAGGCAGTGGGTAGCATTGAAGACCTAGCAAATATCTGGATAACTACATTCAAGCTAGTAAGGGAGATGAGTAGAACGGGGCTTGGTGTGGCATCTGCACAGAGGAAGAAGACAAGGAGACCTGGTGGTGGCATGAGGAAGTACAGGGGAGTATACAAAGAAAGATCTTGGCCAAGGAGAAGTGGGATTGTCAGACAGATGAAGAAAGTAGACAGGTGTATAGGGAGTTGGGGTGCATGGCAAAGTGAGTGGTAGCAAAGGCTGAGTATGGGGCATCTGAAGGGTTGTATGTAAGGTTGGACACCAAGGATGGAGATTAGGACCTGTACCAATTGGCTAGACAGAGGCACCTAGTTAGGAAGGATGTGCAACAAATAAGGCTGATAAAGGATAATGGTGGAAGTGTACTCCCAAGCAAGGAGAGTGTGTTGAGCAGGTGGAAACAGTACTTTGATGGGCTGTTGAATAAAGAGAAGAGAGAGAGAGAAGATTAGATGATGTGGGTATGGTGAATCAGGACATGCAATAGATTATCAAGGGGAAGTAAGCATAGCTATAAAGAGGTTCAAGAATGGAAAGGCTATTGGTCCAAATGACATACCTGTGGAAGCTTGGATGTGTTTAGGACAAATGGCAGTGGTCTTTTAAACCTGATTGTTTACTGCAATCTTAGAAAGTGAGAGGATGGGTGAGGAGTGGATAAAATGTGTTTGGGTACTGATTATGAGAATAAGGATGGTGTGCAGAACTGTAGTAACAGCAGAGGGATTACACTGATCAGTCACAGCATGACATAATGGTAAAGAGTAGTGGAAGCTAGGTTAAGAAGGGAGGTGATAATTACTGATCAGCAGTATGATTTCATGCCAGGAAAGAGCAGTACAGATGTGATGTTTGCTATGAGAGTGTTGATGGGGACATACAGAGAAGGATGGAAGTAGCTGTGTTGTGTCTTTGTGGACTTAAAGACAGCATATGACAGGATTCATAGTGAGGAGTTGTGGTATTATATAAGGTGATCAGGAGTGGCAGATGATCTGTAAGAATGCTACAGGATATGTACAAGGCTAGTGTGACAGCAGTGAGTTCTGCATTGGTAGTGACAGGTGCATTTAAGGTGGAGGTAGGAGTACAACAGGGATCAGTTATGAGCCCTTTCTTATTTGCAGTGGTGATGGACAGGTCAACAGACATGATCAGACAGGAGTTCCTGTTTGCAGATGACATTGTGGTCTGTAGTGAGAGTAGGGAACAGGTTGAGGAGACCTTGGAGAGATGGAGGTATGGTCTAGAGAGGGAAGGAAAGATGGTCAGCAGGACTAAGACAGAATATATGTGTGTGAATGGGACAGAGGATAGAGGAATGGTAAGGATGCAGGGAGTACAATTTGCAAAGATGGATAGGTGTAAATACTTGGGAACAACAGTTCAGAGTAATGGTGAATGTTGGAGAGATGTGAAGATGAGAGTATAGGCAGGAAGTGGGTGGTGGAGAAGAGTGTCAGGAGTAATTTGTGACAGACAAGTAACATTAAGAGTGATAGGGAAGGTCTACAAGAGGGTAGTGAGACCAGCTATGTTATATGGGTTGGAGACATTGGCATTGAAAAAGAGCCATGAGTCAGAGCTGGACATAGCAGAGTTAATGATGTTAAGATTTGCACTGGGTGTGAAGAGGGTGGACAGGATTACTAATATGCATGTTAGGGGATCAGCCCAGGTTGGACAGCTTGATGACAAAGTCAGAGAGTGGCAGGATAATGTTGGTTTAGACATGTGGTGAGGAGGTATGCTGAGTATATTTGGGAAAGGATGAAGCTGCCAGGTAAGAGGAAAAGAGGAAGGCCTGAGATAAGATGTATGTATGTGGTGGTAGTGGACATGCAGGTGGTTGGTGTGAAAGAGCAAGATGCAGAGGACTGGAAGACATGGAGACAGATGATCTCCTGTGGAGACCACTAGCAGTTACAACCAAAAGAAAAGGAAGGTGATGTTGTAATGTCAGTGTTCACAGGTTTACAATTATTTGCCAGACATAACACAACTCTTGATGACATAACTACAAATATGAGGCACACATATGGTCAGTGTCTATAACATAGGTCAGTTGAATAGTATGAGCTTAGTATATCACATGCAGTTCAACACACACAGCTGCGACAGTATTACAGTATTTCAGTATGCAAATACCCTGTATAGGTCCATTACATGTCTGAGACAAACATGTACATCTTATTTGTATTGACAATTAACATATGGATATCTGCAACATCCCAGTAGCTGGCCTAGCAGTGTCACAGTCAGTATTGTGCAACACACACCCCAGTAGTGGTAATATGTGAGCCATCCTTTCCTGGGGTGACTCTGGGCCCTGAGCTGTGTTCCATGTCACTACAGATAGACACAGATGCTATGGCCATAGGTTCTGCTCAGCAATATAACAGTACAACATGCATTATTGAGACATAATATTGTTTGAACTTCCTATTTCCCATGTTTACATAGCCCCTACTACATTCCATTACATGCTTAATTGTTTTACATACCTGTGTTTTTTTTGGTTCAGTTGGTATAATCTATCAGTTTCAGTGTGTGTGTGTGTGTGTGTGTGTGTGTGTGTGTGTGTGTGTGTGTGTGTCTGTTTGTTTGTTTGTTTGTGTGTGTGTCTCTCTCTGAGACAGACGTAGGATGTACATCTGTTTTGTATAGGCAGCGGCTTGCCTTTAGTAGGTAATGTTCAATGGCAGCTGATGGTCTGTGCACCAATTGGAGTCCCCCACTTGCTAATTGCATGTAGAACAGCTGTGGTACCATTCCCATACCCAGTAGAATGGAACCACAATTCTATAACTGAGTACTTCATGTAGGGGTTTGCCCCTTTTCCTTGCCTGTGAGGTTGACTTCATGGAGGTGTGTGACAAACAGCATCGCAGATGATAGTTGGAAATACCTCTTACAACAAACACTGTGGAGACAGCCCAACAAACTGGAGGAGAATGTTCCAGACATAGGGACAGAATGTAAGTATTGCTGTTATACAATTGAAGTAACGCTAGTTTGACAGGGTTTGTGTGGACATGGCTGCTCTGCACGAATTTAAGTCTGATAGTGTTATGTGGCTGACATAACTCTCAAGTGTAGGGCTATCTGCATACTGGCCAGAGTTTGGACTCTTATAATTTGGTGTGTTACTCACACATTTTTTGGCCTTGGAAATTCAGTAGCATACTCTGAGGATTTCAGTCAGTAAATGGTAACATCCATGTGTGTTTCTGATTTCATATTCCTCAGAACAGATATGTTACAACAACCCTGTTACACCAGCAACTTTTTAAGTTTATAACATCAATATGTCAATAATGCCCCTGTGTTTGGGCCTCTGCCCCAAGTATGTCAGGCTTTGTCAAGATGTCATGCTGTAAGAGGTGGATAGGTATAGTATATCATTATATAGTGACTTCATTCCTGATACCATCCCAGTGATGTATCAGACTGCCAGACATGCTATATGTAAGAGGCCTTAAATATAAGGACAAAGCCTGGACATTCTGTGGGACTCTGTACAGTTGTGAGGACTGTGAATTTCTAGCAATTGTTTACAGACTGTCAGGATTGTGTAACAGTGTATTGTGAATGTGTTATTTGGCCAGTGTAGGGAGGGGGTAGATGTAAGTGTTATGAGTCCTTTTCAATCTGACTTTGTATGCTACTCCAGTTTCTGGTGCTCTATCAGCTGTATATGTTTGTAGGGGCAGACTCACACATTTTCCATACCACAGTCAGGTGTCAGACTACACTGTGAATTGGGCCAGTATATGTAGGGGTAGTGAGTGAGTGGCAAACATGCTGATGATTTTGCTCACACGGTCCATATACTCTACTGTTCATTGAGGCTTACCAGTATGTCACTTTGAATGTGGTGAGATTGGTTATGGGTATAGACTTTCACACTGTTGTCTGTTTTGCAGTGCTGTTACATCCCTTTAGTGCCTGATATAGTTGAAATTACACATGTATTCTCCCATAGCAAAATTGGGTTAGTGTTGCGTCAGTCTGCCTGTACTTTAGTCAGTACTAGGTGACATGCATAGCAGCTATGTGTAGTTTCCCTACTGTGATGTTATGTCCAGATATTTATCAGATGTACTGTTGACTGGCCCCCATACGTGTTGTGTATGTCTGACCCATCAGTGGGATGATGTGAAGATTGATGTCAGTAACTAGTGGGGAGTAATTTGGTTTTGGACTTGGGCAATTCCAGTCAATATATGTTACAAGAGATAGTGCCCATGCAGGTTATACAGCAGCATGCCTTCATGAATATGCAAGGCATGCTGCTGTGCTGCATGGGCATGATCCACTCTGTGCAAGAATAGACATATTCTTTCACAGAGCTTTCATGAATCCCAGGGTATGTTTATTTTTTGAAGCAAAAAATAACACAGTGCAAACTTCGACTCAGGAAGTTTTAAAATGAAAAAGTATATTTATTCCCCCCAATGATCCACTGGTTATGGCCTTTGAATGTTCATGTGAGGGGGAATTTAGTAGGATATGTAACATGAATGTCTTAAATAATGACAATTTATCATCAGAAGAGAGAAAATGTTTGTATGATCTGACACACACTTGGGTTCACAGGATCATGAAACCAGATAAGGGTGGGGGATTGGTCATCATGAGTCAGCTAGACTATGTTAGCAAGATGTTTAACATTCTGAATGACACTATCACATATGAGACGGTATCCTGAAATGAGGTAGATAGAGCTTATATGAATATTGATTTATTTTTACAGGACTCTGTTTTTCAAGGGGTTATTACTAGGGGTGAATTGGATTATCTTTCAGTAGACACCCCATTATACCAATCATGTTTGGGATACCCCAAATTCAAAATGTTTGATCAACCCCCCCTTCAGACCTATAGTTTCTGCAAGAAAATCTAAAACAGAACCATTGGCTGCTTACATTGACCACTACTCGAAACAAGTGGTACAGGATAAGGATTATGTACTTAAGGACTCATGGCATTGGCTTGAAATATTGAAGGAGGTTGAAATGAATTTTATTTTCCTGGCAGTGGATGTTGTAAATTTATTTGGTGTCATGCCTCATCATTTGGGACTAGAATATTACTGACAGACATTAGTAGATTCAAGAAAGTTTGAACCAACAAAGGTGAATTTTTTGGCTGAGATGATGGAGTTAGTGTTGACCAATAATTTTGTGTTTTTTGAGGGTGAACTGTTTCACCAAAAAACAGGGGTTGCCATGGGTGCCAAATGTGCACCCGTGTTTTCAAACATAGTTTTGGCAGAGTGGGAAACACAATATGTGTTTAACTCAGTCTATCGAAACTGAATTAAATGCTATTTACGGTTTCTGGATGATATTCTGCTCATTTGAAGAGGTACTGTCAATGAAGCCTTGGAGTTTGTTGGATATTTAAATAAGACAGCTGAGCTTTTAAAGTTTAAATCTAGAGTTAATGACAAAGAAATTGACTTCCTTGATATATTTATCAAGAGGGGTATTATAAGTCACAACATTTCATCTTCTATTTTTAGAAAGGAAACTCATTCGAATTCCTTGTTAATATTTGATAGTTGACATCCACTGCAGCATAAGAAAAGTGTAGCAAAGGGTCAGATGGTCAGACTGTTCAGACTGACCAGTGATGACAAGTGTTTTGCAGTAGAAATGAACAAGTTCATAGACATGTGTTAAATGAAAAAATACTGTAATAAAAAGATCAATACACAGGAGGTTCAGGTTCAGGTTCTTTACTAGTGTACACCAGGAGGCAAAAAATGTACAAGTACAGAATTTTGTCTGAATGAAACAGGAAGAACACAACTTTTATAGTATTTCTTACTAGTATTAACCCACCATGCTGACATAGTCAGTCACAAGGGGTTTTACATTACTTTAGCTTACGATATTCTATTCATCTAAAATGCTGATACTACATTTTGCTTAAAAACTTTTCTAGTAAACAACGTGGCCTTGCTAGCCACCTGGTTAGTTACAATACCCTTTTACAAAAGTTTCCACTCAAGGTTCTAAATTAATTGGAACATAATAGTCGATACAGTTCTCAATACATTTTCCTTGTTACATGTTATCACTTCCTCCTTGCAACCGGTGCGTTATCTAGTAACATATACAAGGCCGATTGCTCAAGCGGAAAAGAGCAGAAGATTCTCATTATTTCACACATTTAATTTCCTGACCCAGCAGATAATCACTTGTGAGAAGCATAAATATTAATTCTTGCTGAGCTAGCAGCTGCTGGGGTCAGAGGCCAACTTGCAAAAAAAGGCACACTGCAGTTTCCAAAAGCTTCTTGCAGTTTCATATGAATTCATTTTTCTTGTCATAACATTAATAGAATAAAATGCATTATATCTTTCTTATTTCTTAATAAGCACTAAACATATACATTAATACATATTTTTCTAACATTTTCCCCCTGTTGATACTTTTTATTCTATTCTCAGAAGTTTAAATGATTTTTATTTCTTCTCCTAACCTCTTCCACTTGGGACTTGCAGTTAAGAGAGTCATTCAGTTTAGACTTCAAGGATAATTAAATTTGGAACCAATTCCTCAAGTTCAATGTCTTGATACAAGGTTTCAGAGACAGACATATCTATAAAATCTTTAATTAATCTTTTCATGCAGAGGATTCCACAACAAACACATGCTCCTAATAGGAGTAAACCCACACAAATGGCAATCAGAATATTCATTAGGATGGAACCCCACCCCCCAAACAGATTCTGTAAAAAATCCGTCAGAGGGTTTGGGCCTGGTTTGATCATGGCTGACACTTGCTGAATCACCTCCAGATGGTTATTAATTTCATGTCTATTATCTGGTATGTACGCACAGCATTCTTCTTTGATAAGCGCACACGTACCACCTCTCGCCGCTAGGGTGAAGTCAAGAGCCATCCGATTTTGCAACACAACAGTTCTCATGGCATTCAGTTCATCAGTCACTAATTCAAGAGCAGAAAAAGTTGCATTACTTATTACTTCGAGAAGTTTAGACAGTTTTCTCAGCTCCCAAATTGATTTGACTGCACCATACGCTGGGAGTATACCTGCCCAAGATATAACACTGTCACTCAAGTCCATATGAGTCAATTTGTCTTTGTCCTTCACGGAATTATGGTCTTTCCAACCTGCTTCAACTTGCCCTACTGGATTCACAGGTTTCTCGATTGGATCTTTGGTTTTCTTGGAAACATCTCTCACGTTCCGTATTTTACCCAGAGGTAATTCCACAGTGTGTCGTATGGCGGAACCAGGTAGCCCAAAAACAACTGCGGACCAATTCTCAGGTAGCCATTTGTATGCCTTTTTCCCACACACAAAATAACAGTTTTCAACTTTAGTGCTAATACGCACCAACCCTGCATGAAACATTTTCTTATCTATGATTGACAATTGTTTAATCAAAACAGGATTTCTTTGTACTTCATTCAATGTCGTTTTCATTGAGTTCAAATATGAATCATAGTTAGTATTGCAAACAGTACCCCACTTTTAGTCTTAATATAACATTTATAAGATATTGTTATGTTACAGTTACTCCAGCCCACCTGGAGAGTATCATTCTTGAAAAAACACAATCCCCTTTTGTGTAACAGGTAAATACAATGCTATTTTATCCTGTGATCTCACAGTTCCTGTGTCAAAAAGCAAATTCTCCCAAGTCTCATTGATCCCTAAAGGAACAGCGGACATTAGTAGTCCTCCATATGCTGTTGGTATAGCTGTATAAACCCAGCAGTTTGAAATGTTCATAGTCTCAGCATATACACGTTTAATTGCTAGGTATGTGTTAAAGTTTGGATGCCAGTCTATGGATGTCTCATCACGTTTATCCAGTTTTACTTGTGTGGTTGAGAAATGAAAAAACTACAACAAAAAGAAAATTGTCAAAAGTATAGTCAACAAGTGTACGCTCAATGATATGATTATGCAACATTTTTGAGGTTGGTCTGCATTCTTATCTTTGGCCATTTTATTCTTGTTGCGTAACAGTTACAATGTTTTTATCAAGTTGAAAGTTCTTTACCGGTTTACAGTGCGTCAAATGGATCCAAGATGACCTTTCAGCTATTTTGACTGCAGTAGGCGTGGCCAGCAGTACCTGGTATGGTCCTTCCCACTTCGGGCTTGCCCAATTCTTCCTCTTTGTGACCTTCACCCAGATCCAGGACCCTGGGGCTAGAATCGCTTCCAATGGTCTGGTCTGTTCTTTATCTGAAAAAGAGTTAAACTGCAAGAGAGATTTATTTGTTAACAGTTTCCTCATATAACTAGCTAGTGAACTATCAGCCTCCTGGTCTGCAGGCATGAGAGCTTTCCACTGAGGTACATAATATGCCCTCCCAAACACCATTTCAAAAGGAGTTAAACCCTTTGCATTTGGAACTGTTTACATACTCAGCAGCACCAGAGGCAGACAGTGCACCCAGTTCTTCTGTGTTTCGCTGACTAACTTTCTAAGTTTGTTCTTAAGAACTCCATTGTGCCTCTCCGCCAGTCCTGCAGACTGAGGGTGATAAGCACAATGGTTCTTAAGGGAAATCCCAAAGAAGTGTCCCAATTGTTGTATGGTCTGATTCACAAAATGTGTACCATTGTCACTATAGATCCTTTCCAGTATGCCAAATCTAGGAATAATCTCCTTTATGAGAGTTTTTGCCACTGTTGTTGTATCCGGGTTTTTAGTCGGAAAGGCTTCCACCCATTTGGAAAACATATCTATAATGACAAGGCAATACCTTTTGTTATCACATTTATTCAATTCTATAAAATCCATACAAATAGTATGGAATGGATATGGCGGTGTAGGAAAACTTCCTCGTTTCGGTTTAAATGCCCCTTGTGCATGATGTTTGTTACAAATATGACATGCCGCACAAAATTTTTTTGTGTAATTTGTGAATCCATATGTTTGGAATATTTGGTTTACTAACTGTACCATCCCCCCTGTTGAGACATGGCACTGCCCATGGCTCAACAAAGCTGCATATCTAAACAAATTAGACGGCAAAATTGTTTTTTTCTCTTTGGAGATGTACAGCCCGTTTTCAAGGATTGCTCCTCGTTTTTCCCATTTTTGTTTCTCTGCTTTTGTAGTAAGCGTCTGCATTGTTTTTAACATTTCTAGGTCTAAAATTTCAGAGGGTTGTAATTCCTCGTCTAAAAGTAAAGTTTCTGAGTCTGAAGCTGCTTGCTTCGCAGCTGCATCAGCTCTCGCATTACCTTTTGAAATTCTGTCCTGCTGTTTTGTATGGGCTACGCATTTGCAAATAGCTACTTTAGTAGGTAACTGAATAGATTCTAACAATTCTAAAATAAATTGCGCGTGATTAATTGGTTTACCACTAGATGTTATCATCCCTCTATTTTTCCAGTGCTGTGCAAAAACATGTACAGTAGAAAAAGCATACTGACTGTCAGTATATATGTTTGAACATTTGTCTTTTTGCTAAGGTACAAGCTTGTGTTAAGGCAATCAATTCTGCTGCTTGTGCAGACAAGTTATGTGGTAAGGATTGGGCTTCAAAGGTTTCAGTGTCTGTAACTATTGCATACCCCACTAGATTTTTCCCTGTAGGGATCCTTCTGCATGAGCCGTCCACGTAATATGTCACCTTGGCCTTATCCAAAGGAATGTCCATGAGATCTTGTCTGGGTAAGGCTTTCTGCTCAATTTCTTGCAGGCAACTGTGTGGTGTGCCATCCGCAGGAGTTGGGAGCAAAGTTGATGGATTTAATGTCGTGCATCATTCAATTGTCATATGAGGTTGGCTCAACAGTATAGTCATACAGGAAAGGTGTCTAGCAGGAGAAAGATAAGCTACATTTTCTTGCAGTAAAATTATCACAACTGCATGAGGCACTCTCAATGTGAGAGGGTGGAATAACACCACTGAGGCTGAAGCCTGTACTGCCATTGCAGCTGCGACTACTGCTTGCACACAGTGGGGCAAGGATCTTGCCACTGGGTCTAACTGTGATGAATAGTAAGCTATGGGGCGTTGCTTATCCCCATGTTGTTGTGTCAACACTGATGTCATATATCCCTGCTTACAGTCTACAGTTTGAAAGAAACGTTTATGATAGTTTGGTAATCCTAGAACTAATGAAGAAGCTATTAATTGCTTCAACCTGCAGAAAGTCATTTCTGCTTCAGGTGTCCATTGTAATAAATCCTGTGCTGCCATCAGCTTTTTGTATATGAGGTCGGTCAGTGGAGCAGATTCCAAAGCATAGTTTGGTATCCAACTCCGGCAGAAGTTAGTTGTTCCCAGGAAGGACATCATTTCCTTCTTGGTCGCTGGTTTAAGTGTTTGTAAAATCACTGTTTTTCTATCCTCATCTAGTATTCTACCTTCTTTGGATATTACATATCCCAGGTATCTAACTTGTTTTCTCCAAAGCTGTAGTTTGCTCTTGTTTACTTTGTGTCCCTGTGTTGCTAAGAATTGTAACAGTGCTATTATTATGAGTATGAGGTAGTTTCATTGGTTGACATCCGCCGTTGTCAACGTTACATCTCTTCATTTTTGTATGATGCTCTTATGTCAGGTGACATGAGTCACGACATGTATGAATTTTGTATGGTGGATGAACCTAGGATTGGAGTTTTATTCGGGATACCGAAAACGCATAAGTCCTTAACACATCCACCTTTTAGGCCGATTGTGGCTTCCCCACATTCCATTACTGAGGGTTTGGCATTGATGATTGATGCATTGTTGGGACCTATTGTTGTTAAAGAAGCATCCTACCTGCGTGACTCTTGGCATTTTCTTTACAAGTTTGGTAAATTTGTATCGAATCATGTGTTTCAACCATCCCAACACGTCATTTTTACCATTGACGTTGTTTCCTTGTTTACGTGTATCCCACATTTTGATGGCATTGAGGCCGTACGTAGTGTTCTGACCTCTATGAAAGGTCAGTTCGACAGTAATTCTATTTCTTTGATATGTAGAATTTTAGAAATTATTTTATTTAATAATTTCTTTTTATTCGATGGGGTTTATTATCGTCAAAAGAGTGGGGTAGCAATGGGGTCACCAGCTGCCCCGGCTTATGCCAACACCGTTTTAACTTGGTGGGAACATGAATTTATTTCTGGTCTAATCAACAAATATAACATTTTGTTTTATGCACGTTATGTTGACGATTTGATTTTCATCATGGAAGGTGATTTTTTTCAGGTAGATACATTTATCAAAGAGATTAATTCTTTATGTCCCTATTTACAATTTGTTAAGGGCACGGTTGGGAACAATGTCAACTTCTTGGATGTAAGTTTGTTCTGGGATAACATCGAGCAAAGATTCCATTCTAGAATTTTTAGGAAGGAAACATTTAGCAATGGGTATCTCCATTTCAAAAGTGGACATCCTAGGCATATTATAAATAATATTCCAAGAGGCCAATTAATTAGAGCCTCTCGCATGACTTCTAAGTTAAGTGATTTGGAACTTGAATTTAATTTTATTATTTCTCTATTTACCGAGAGAGGGTATGATGCAACTAAGTTGAGAGAAACTGCCATTGAAATTTGGGGTAAACGTGATAAACAATTTCCACCTTTGTTGGACAACCTTGACGATGGGGGGTGTTTGACTGCGCACAAATCTGATGATGCAGTCAACACTAATTTGGTTTGTTCATTACGTATGAGTTCTGATTGTCGACGTATTCAAGAGATGTTGACAAAAAATTGGAGGGTTATAAGGGGCAATTTGGATATCTCTAATGTCCTGGGAGACAAGCCGTTTTTTGTACAACGGAATGATTTCAACATTAAAAAGATCTTAGAGTGTCATGACACTATGGGTACTTACAACAATGCTCCCCTTACTGTTAAGAGAGGTATGCATTGTTGTAACCAATGTAACATGTGTAGATTCATCTCCATAGGACCATATGTGAACGTGACTTCTTATGCTAGGACCCTTACTGTTCCTGGTTTTGTTAACTGTTGCACCCAAGGGGTGATATACATTGCATTGTGCTCCACCTGCAATGCTTTTTACATTGGTATGACAACTAGACAGTTAAAAATCCGGATAAGGGAACATCTGTATAGCATTAAAAAATGTGATAATACTAATGCTTTGTACAAGCATTCGATTAAATGTTCCTCTTTCAGGAAGTTTTTATTTTCTATTCTTGAAGTCTGTAATAGGGACTTGAGAGGTGGGGATTTTAAAAATTATCTCATGCAACGTGAGACACATTGGCAGATTAAATTAAGATCTGACTGTCATCCTGGCATCAATGATTCCATTAATATCAAATGCTTTTTAAAATATCGCAAACTTAAAATTAATAAAAGTAATTTTAATACATTACTTTATTTAGAGTAACAATGATGCTGTCTCTTTAAATTTTTGAATGTTTTTACTAATTGTTCTGCTGAACACGTGATGTTTGTAATTAGATTTTAGTTATATAATCCTGTTTTTATTTTATTCTGCATTCTGATGAAGTCTTGCTGACGAAAGCGGTTAATAAATTTTGTATACGCTATTTCCTTGGAGGTTCTTTTTTGCTGCCTTATCTTGGTTTTGGATTTTTGTGTTTGCTTTTGGCACTTTTTTGCTATGGTATCCTCCCTGCATTGCTGTTGAGTGGGGGCTGCTAGCAAGATGTCGTCTACATAAAGTAGAATTTGACTACCCCCCGGTGGGGTGAATCCCGCCAAATTACTAGCCATTTCTTGTGCGAATATTGTTGGACTCTCACAATATCCCTGTGGTAGTCGAGTATAGGTATACCTTTTCCCCTGAAATGTAAATGCAAACCAATATTGGCTATCAGGATGTATAGGTATTGAAAAGAAAGCATTGCTGATATCTACCACAGAGAAATATTTCTGGTGAGGTTTCAAATCATTTAACAAAGTGTGTGGATCTGGCACCGTAGGTGCTCTAGGTATTACTGCATTCTTTACAGCTTGTAAGTCCTGAACCATACACCATTCCCCGTTTGCCTTTTTAACAGGAAATAGGGGTGTATTACATGGTGAATCAGGAGATTCTACCAGTACTCCTTCTCTAAGTAATGCTGCTATTATAGGTTTGATCCCTATCTCTGCATCCTTTCTCAAAGGATATTGTCTCTTCTGTAATCTAAATGCTGACTTCGGTGTAATAGTAACTGGTCCTGCTGTTCGAATAAGTCCTACATCTGACTTGCCTGTTGACCAAAGAATCTTTGGTATGTTACATAAGGCTTTCTCCACTTCTTCTAATAAGAATGCTAATCAGCTGTCCTCGCTGGACTGCAAGTGTACAGCTGGGTGTGCCTGTGTTAACCAATTCAGTTTTTGTTTCTGTATTCCCTGCTCTGATAATTCTAAATCAGTTTGTTTCTCCCATCTCGTTACCTTTTCTCCTAGGTCTGCCCATTTTACATTTTTGTTCTTAGTTAAACTGACATGTGGTAATCGATTAGATTTGTATAGTGCAAGGAATTCTTGAGGTACTGAACAGCTAACAACACTGTTTCCCTCAGTATCCCAGTACAGATTACATAACACTAATCTGTTTGCACGATTTCTGAACAATTCTTGCTCATATTCCTTATCAGGTCCTGGTGTGCTACAGTAATACAGAGTGCAATGCAACAAATGATGTCTGTCAGTGTCACGGTAGGGGGATTTACTGATGGCTACATTCATCAGTTCCTCGGTCACTGCCCCTGGACTAGTCATAACCAAGTCCTGGCTGTACCAGTAAAAAGTTTCACCCTCCGGTCGCACCACAAAAGTATCCATTTGTCGCTGTGCCTCCATATCCTGCATAGTCGGAATTACTGCTATGCCAAATGTCTGCATAAGGTCCCTACCTAATAGGTTCACTGGACATTTTGCAGAAACAACAATTTTACTCCTTTGAGTCATCCCTGAAACAGGGTCAGTTATTGCTATATCATGGGAAAGTGGTTCCCAGTATAGCTGTCCATTTGCAGCTTTCACTAATATATAATCAGGTGATTCTGAATGTTCCGGTAACTTGGAGGGGTGTATCAGAGTCCATGACACTCCTGAATCACACAGGAATTTAACTTCCTTCCCCTCCACCAGAAGTGCAACTTCCAGTTTTGTGTCTGCTAGGTAGAGCTCTAGGCTCAATAATGCTAAATCTAAAACCTCATTTTCTTCATCCTCCATGTCTACTTGCACTTCCTCTACTCCTTCTATCACATTTAAGTGGTAACTTAACCTCATGCCTTGTAAATCTTCTAGGAATTTTGTAAAATTAACTTTTGGATGGGGAATTCCCTCAGTAGCCTTCCGGATATACTCCGGTGTCCATAGCCTATATACCAAGAGGGTTGGGTCCTGTCCAACCTGTCCTGCCTGAGGATTTGGTACCTCTATAAGTGGACATATTTCTTCCTCACTCTCAGCTTGCAAATTTCTCTCCATTTGATACGATTCTATGTCCCCCTGTGTTTTACATGTTCGGGACCTAGTTTCAATGGGATCTCTAACAAACAATTTCGGTTTCACTGAGACATCAGGATACCGCGGAGGTGGACCAGCTTGTCCACCTGCTTCATATCCTGAAAAAGGGAGTGGGGGGTAGGAGGAGCCATTGCTACTATTATATTATTATCTTCTTTGTCTAAAAACAATGCCTTTGAATTATTACTCTTTTGTTCCCTACGGTTTGCTTCCTCAATCCACCTGTGTGACTGAGGAATGCCTAATTGCCGTTGTTTCTTTGCCTGACCCTTTGTATCACTTTTAAGCTGTTTAAGAAGTTTAACAAGTGAAGATTTGTCTAATTTCCCATCAAATTCATATTTGTTAACCCATTTTGCATAATATCTAACATTATCTGCATGTTGTAGTTGCATATATTTTGCGTCTTTGGTTAGGGGCGGGTCTCATGATGTTTTAGTGCACTGATTTCCCATGTTAATAAATGTTATGTAACCCTTTTACCACGTGGTACCACAACTTCAGTTCCTTTCACAGTTTATCTAGAATAACTGCCTACCTTATTCTGTTACCCTGATCTATGACCAAATAAACAGTAACTTTTCTTGTCCCTGATCTGTATGACAAATCTGACAAAAAAAACAATATTTACTGTAACCTAGTCCCTGATCTAAAACAGAAAAAAGGCAAAAAGTCTCCCTACCTGAGCCTCCGGTATTGAGCAGTCATGGTTCGCAGTGGAGATCCGCTCTTCAGCCACAGATCAGAAAATGGCCAGCCTCTTTAAACGACAATTCAGTCGGAGGTCTTTTCACTCAAGAAGAACCATTTCGGTATCTTCTCCTGCATGCAGACTTCAACCACCGCTACGCTCTGATTTGCAGCTTTTGAGGGATTCCGGTACACAAAGGACCAATCTGTTAAATGAAAACATACTGTAATAAAAAGATCAATACACAGGAGGTTCAGGTTCAGGTTCTTTACTAGTGTACACCAGGAGACAAAAAACGTACAAGTACAGAATTTTGTCTGAATGAAACAGGAAGAACACAACTTTTATAGTATTTCTTACTAGTATTAACCCACCAGGCTGACGTAGTCAGTCACAAGGTGTTTTACATCACTTTAGCTTACAATATTCTATTCATCTAAAATGCTGATACTACATTTTGCTTAAAAACTTTTCTAATAAACAACGTGGCCTTGCTAGCCACCTGGTTAGTTACAATACCCTTTTACAAAAGTTTCCACTCAAGGTTCTAAATTAATTGGAACATAATAGTAGATACAGTTCTCAATACATTTTCCTTGTTACATGTTATCACTTCCTCCTTGCAACCGGTGCGTTATCTAGTAACATATACAAGGCCGATTGCTCAAGCGGAAAAGAGCAGAAGATTCTCATTTTTTTCACACATTTAATTTCCTGACCCAGCAGATAATCACTTGTCAGAAGCATAAACATTAATTCTTGCTGAGCTAGCAGCTGCTGGGGTCAGAGGCCAACTTGCAAAAAAAGGCACACTGCAGTTTCCAAAAGCTTCTTGCAGTTTCATATGAATTCATTTTTCTTGTCATAACATTAATAGAATAAAATGCATTATATCTTTCTTATTTCTTAATAAGCACTAAACATATACATTAATACATATTTTTCTAACAACATGTTAATGGATAGATGTTATCCCCTTGAATTTTTGGTTAAAATCAAGAGGGAAGTTGTAAAAAATAGGAAAGGAAGATTCATTCCCATCTTGAAAGTTGAAGGTAATGGTCAAGATATTTACCAGCAGGAGTCAGGTGAATTTGGGCATGATGTAATGGTTGTTGAGTTTAACAAATGTGCTCAGGCGATAATTTCCAGACTGAATATGTTCTGGGAAGGTATATTTGACAACAATCTGAAATTAAAACTGGGAAAAAGACTAAAGACAACACATAGTAGAGGTAGGAATCTTAAGCAGTTACTTGAATCAGGACAGCAATCTAAACTCGCAACACACAGATCGTACATGAGCAAATATGTTTTTTGCAAAAGTTGCGAATACATAAATACATTTCTATTCCTGGATATTATTGAAATATCAAGTGTCCACATAAATGTAATTGTGAGGCAAATTGTGTTGTTTAAGTTGCATCCTGCACAGCATACCCAGCGTTTTATATTGGGAAAACTGACAGGAAACTCAAGGAAAGGATTTCAAAACATGTTTGTGACATGAAACACAAGAAAAAAAGTAGTGCATTCTATATGCACAGCACAAAATGCACAAGCTTCAGGAAATTTTTATTTTTTGTGATTGACAGGGTAAAAACTAATGAAAGGGGGTGGAGATCCGAAACTAGATATGGAAATCAGAGAAACAGAGTGACAGATTAGATTAAATGCCCATGTTACTCCAGGGTTTAATGACTTTTTTCTATTAAAACAATTTTGAAGAAGAGAGACACTATTATTTAAGTATCACAGCACAGGGAATGGGCTGAATACTCGCAACCTGGATCTGTTTCTACATCCAGTATTTATATATGTATATATATATATATATATGTATATATATATATATATATACATACATACACATGTGTAATATAGGGCTTGTTTATATCATTAGTTATAACATAAAAAATGTAATGGGTAGAGAGGGCTGATGTATAATTTCATCTTTAACATGAACATTACATTCTTATATGGTGGTTGTTATAGTTTATTAGGCTATAACACTAGAACATCGATATGTGTTACATTTTATTTGACCATTCAGACGTTTTTTTAATTATCATTTTTCATTTTTTAAACTCTACATGAAGGGGGTTTAAACAGGAAATGTGGTAATTAAACTCTTATAGTTTGATGTTATAAAAGGAGACATTGTATTAACTACGTTAACTTTGATGAAGCGCTGATGAGGGTGAAAGCACTTAGTTTAACGTAGGATTTTTTATATGTATTATTTTATTGTTTTATAGAATAAAGTGACATGCCATTGCAATGCTGAGTGGGTATATTTTATTTTATTTCATTTAATTTGCTGAAGTATGTCTCTGTCCACCCTGTAGCGCTCTACTATCTCCAGATCATGTAGCCCCTGGTAAGTTACCCTGCGTCTGAACACTCTTCTCCTCCTCCTCGGTCTGTGGCAGTTGTCACCATTATCCTCCTCTCCACCCTCAGCCTCTAGTACATACTGATGGATCAAAGCAATGGAAGTCACTAACATTTTTTCCAGTTAACCCCCCCCCACCATGTGTACACCAATGGTGCAGAACTTGTGGGAAAAAACAGACTGTAAGGTGTTTCCATAGTTTATACTGTTCTCCTGGAGATGCTAGCTGTATGATTGGCTGACTATGATGCATTTCACCTGCTAGCTATGTAATTTGTTTTTGATTGCTTTTATTCTGCTATTTTCCTTTTTTTTCCCTTTTTTTCCCTTCCCATTTCCACCCCTTTTAACCCCCGAGGCGTGTCGTGCAAGCCCGGTGACCATATGTAAACAGTTCTGCTATTTCCGTTTTTTTTTTGTTTGTTTTTTTGTTTTAGACCCAGTGAGCGCCACAAATGCATATTTAGCTAATGTAAACACAAAGAAATGGCCCTCACTGGACACGAACATGCTCTTCATTTCATGGAATAGATCAATACAGTCTCAGACAAACCCCCTTGATCAGCTATGCTTAGCTAAGCTTATCTGTGTGCCATTGGGCTTCAATGTGCTTACAACATGCCTGACACACACCCTTTTCATATGTGTTGCTCCTCCTAGTTACACGATCGTGCTATAGCACCTACATAGTTAGGTGCAGTTTGGCACTTAGAAGATTTTTGTGATTCAGTAAATTTCCCCTCATTTGCATACCCCACTGCCTTAGTCAATAATTACTTCACTAACACAGAGATTTCCCCTTGACAACCACTGTTTCCTGGTATTGTTTTGATTCTGCATGCCATAGACTATAATGGCAAAATGAAGATTTCCCTTAAAATTGAGTTTTCACATTTTTTTTTATTTTTGGCACGATCCTGTTTGTGCACCGCTTCCCTATGCTTAAACGGCCGAGATTGACCAAAAAAAACCCTTAGATTTTTATAAAAGTTAAGCACTTTTCCATGCCAATGGCCATATATTTAGCCACTGGTATGCCTAAAGGGTACAATACATACTTTTTTGGAGCTGTCATGCCTCTGTTTTGTTTTTTTGCAGAAATATATTCGGTTAGTAACCGAATACATTTCTGCAACTAACACTGTTCTTGCACGGATACCTGCCTGCTTGCTGAATCACTAATTCACCTCATTTGCATGGTTTTCACCAGCAAATGAGGTAATTCGCATTATGAACTGGTTTCCGTGCAAGAACAGTGAAGGCAGGCTCATGCACATCAAAACACTTGTTTACTGGATTGCTCGGCGGCCATATTCCTTGCAGGAGCGGCTACACTGTTCCTGCATGGAAAAAATAATTTATTGATTCCTGGGGTACATCTGTTTTCTTAAGTTTAAACTATTTGTCATAAGAATTTCCTTTCTTCCTTTTGACAAGCAGTTTTTGAGATGAGCCGGGGTGAGTTATGATAATTTATGTATTTTTTCTTTTCAGTGGTTATATATTATAATCTGTAATCCTTCATGTTGTATCTGGCTTTTCTCAATTCTGTTTAATATGCAACTTATTCAACACAATTTTTACATTATTTGAAAATGCTGTCACTTACAATAATTATCCTAAAATCTTAAATGAATCCAGGTATAAGACAAAAAAATACTTTATTATTTTTCATTCTGATCCTGCTAAGTGTAAAAATTCAACATGACACAAGACCAGTTAATAAAATGGTTACACTCATTATCCCTTCTACATAATTAGAAGTAGCTATTTTGATAAAGAGCCCCAAACATGTAATGCTATATGACATTTAAATCCCCATTTGGATAAACTGTTTTTTCTGTTACATTTGTATGTTCCATCATCATATCAAGTAAACTTTTTGGCATAGCAATTTGCCTTCTAAATAAATGTATATACACTTGTTTAATTATAGTTATGTTTTTCAAGTCTATTATTACTAAAACAAAAGAAAAAGAAAAGATGGTTAAATCTTTTAACACCAACGCATCTAAAACACCTATAGACGTATTGTAATCAGTTAACCCTTTAGTCTATTTTCCTTTATTTTATTCTGCTAAATGTCAATGTGCTCAACTTGCTTCTGTGCATAAATCATATTGCTACATCAGTTTTTTTTCCTTACTTTGACCATTTAAGTGGCTGCCAGTCTCATCTCCTTTCAACTAAAATGGCACTCAGCAGGGTTGTCTTACATCACTTGCATATTTAATATGTATACTGAACCCCCTTCTCAGCCATCTCAAATCACTTTCTTTTGTGATATTTTTAGCATATAAAGGAATCATAATACCACATTTAATGCTTTCTCAAACAGTATCAATAGTTACATTTATTTCCCCACTAATGATATTCAAAATATCATATCATGTGTAATACAGAAGCATTTTCTTTCTCAGTTTGCTATTTAATCCTTTTAAAAACTATTGCATCACCAGTCCATTATGACTATTATCTCTTCAATTGTCTTCCCTGCTTCAGATTAGCTTCTGACTTTAGATGTTAATGCCTTATAGTATACCTAAATCTTGAGAGTCTAATTTTACACTACATTATCAAAGGAATGCAAGAATGTATTCACTGTTATCAACAAGGGGTAATTAGCAGCGCATATAAAATATTGTGCAACTTTAGTTGTTTTGCTTGGGAGCATTTCCAAAGACATTTTAAACCACAATCAGACATCAGATATTTTTTCTCCACATACATAGCAAATGTTAGAGTTGTGACAGGAAATATACAGATAATGGGGAGCACATTTTTCAAAGCTTAATAATTTAGCATATTTTAAATATTCCCTATTGAACACTTTGTCAGAAATGGTGGAATATGTGGTTGTAACTAAGGAAATGATTCTTTCAAGCTACTCCATGTCCAGATGTGGAATCTCCCTTTTTAGGGACAGATCCTACTCTCTGCTATGGGTCTATATTATATAAGCGAACACAATGAATTGCAAATGCTATATAATCGACCCACAATCCCCAAAAACCCAAAATGTCGAACACATGGATCAGCAATATTTTTTCCCCAGGGAAAAATATCGCTGATCTGTAAAAAAAAAAAATCAAAACACAAAAAAGTGGGGGGCTGTGCCCCCACACCCCTCAATGTGGGGGGCACCCCCCTATTTAAATATACCAACTCTGAGATCACACCACAGTGGAGGAAATGGCAAAGTCCCAAAATCGGCCCAGTGATTTTTTTTTCCCTAGGAAAAAATTTGCTGTTCTGTGCTTTCAGTATTTTGCCATTTCGCATAATGACGTTTGACTAAACAGCATTCGCAATTCATTCCGTTCACTAAAATAATAGGGACTCGCTACTATTGATGTACTACTAATAAACTTTCTCTTTCAGTACTCAATATATACCTAACTTTCTCACTAAATAAACCATATGTGCTATATTTTAACCTACTGTATATTTTTGAACAATTATGTTTAAAGGTTTGTTAGTAACATGTAATATGTGACATGTAATTTCTTGGAGCTTTTCTCCCTGGGCCTCCACTGAAAACAGACTCTTCATGACCTAGTGGTCTTCCCTGGTCATCAAACTTAAATAAATAAATAAATAAATAAACATATAATCTAAATTGCAGTGACAGAGTAAAGCCTTATTAAGTTTAATGTTATTGGTTGCCTAAAAAGGAATTACTGGAAAATGGGGATAAAATATAAACTAAATGTAATGGAAGTACTGGATATTGTAAAGAGTATAAAAGAGATGGAGGCTGTTTCTTTAGAAAAATGGAAAGAGCAAATTAAAAAGCAATACATTAAAATTGTAGAAGCAATGCATGCAAAAAAATGTTCAAGTGGAGGGGTGAGCCTTAGGAGAAGGCAAGAACTGAGCAATTTAATTTAATATTGGAGTGAATGGTCATTGTAAAAAAAAGAAAACATTTATATATACTGCATGAAAATATTGAAAATGTCTCTATGGGTTGTTTTCTTTACTATTATTGTATGTGTACCTTTGCTATTGTTTAAATTGTGATTTAATAAACATTTGTAAAAATGTCATTATCTAAGCTGACTGTACTTCTTAGTTTGTTCAGATTTTTCTTCATAACCTCTGCTTTTCAATTATTAGCTAAAAATGATTTCTAATTCTGCAGGTGTTTAACATGTTTTAATATAAAGGTACTGCAAATGTCCCTGTCCTGATTATATATCATGGTAGACTACTTGGCATTAGTTATAACGTAAATATTTAGTTAACAGCCATTGTCATCACGTCTCTTTCATTTTTAGTTTTCTATCTTCAGTTGGCTTATTTTATATATATATATATATTCCCTACATAAACCATGCTTAAATATACAATCATTCAGAGTTTAAAGTTCTTTTTTTTGCGAATTATTAATTCTACTCCGCTCTGTACTTTAAATGTAAATAGACTGATCAGTGGTAGGATGGTATGCTCTCTAGGTTATATCATAAAAGTATGAAAATACAAAAAAAATGAAGCTCAAATGAGAAAATGTAGATAATGGAAAAATCACTGAAATACTCCTAAGAGCTAATCCCAAAATGTTAAATACATCTTTCTGCCTAGGTAAAAAATCCCCTGTGTCAGTAAACCCCATCAACCAATCAAGGATCAAGCATTACCCAAAAAGTGGTACTGTTAGGAAAAGGATATTTAGTAACATAATGGCTATAACTGTGGTTGAGATCAGGGTTAGGGTTAGAAAACACAAGTAAGGGTGGAGAATAACTTTTATCCTCTCCCTAAGAGTACCACTGCACAAGACGAAAGGACACAAAATGCACACAACACCAAACAGGAACATCATTACATATACCCCCATACTCTAACCCTAACCTGTGAACACTCAGACATACACACCGAAAACTTTAATGAGATCTTGTTAATCTTCACAATCCCGTCCTTTTCAACAAATATTAATTTTCCAAAGGTTTAATTTATTGATATTAGATTCAAATAAATGAGCATTCGGTCATCTGTGCAGTCACTCTTTTTTTACACCAGTGCAAACATTTCTATCAATGGGTCATTTTCTGCAAATGATGCTTACATCAGCATCTGAAATTCACAATGTTTCCAGTTATCTAATGGTCTTATTTCTAATCTTAGCATCATTTAGACAACTATGCAGGTGAATCTTTAGCAAATTTTCATTTCATGATAAAAAATGTTAACTTTATAACTTGAAAACAAAAGAAATAATTAACTAGCTGTTTGTAATAAAATACTACTGAACCTGTTTTATAATAACCGATTATTCTATTCTCCCTACTGGATTAAGTAGATTCTATCTTAAAAACAGTAAAACATGGACAAGTATGTGAAATAATGCTTTACATTTCATTCCTTTTTTAAATGTTTTTATGCAGTTTATGATTTATTCAGTGTATATTACATCATTTACACAGTAGCTTATACCTTCTAAATGAACTTCCATTTTCTGCTACCATTAAACGTCTCTGAATTAACTGTAAAACACTAAATTCTGGAATTCTTTATGTTCTTTAGCTGTATATTCCAGTCTAAACTACAGAGAGATGTCTTTAAGAAACTTTTGCCATGTAATGCCATAATGCCTAAACTATCCAGGCAGCAAGCTCATTTTTAAAACATGTATTATCATAGCCAATAAATATAATTTATCGTTGGGCATTACAGTGTATATTACATCATTTACACAGTAGCTTATACCTTCTAAATGAACTTCCATTTTCTGCTAACATTAAACGTCTCTGAATTAACTGTAAAACACTAAATTCTGGAATTCTTTATGTTCTTTAGCTGTATATTCCAGTCTAAACTACAGAGAGATGTCTTTAAGAAACTTTTGCCATGTAATGCCATAATGCCTAAAATATCCAGGCAGCAAGCTCATTTTTAAAACATGTATTATCATAGCCAATAAATATAATTTATCGTTGGGCATTACAGTGTCTACACTTGAAAAGTGTTATAATAGAGCTTAACAGTGTCTTTACCTGAATTCTCCCTTATCGAAATATTTAGAATATTGCAAACTTTCAGACAGATTTAAGCATATGTTTTCAGAATAAAGACTAGCCTGAATGATGGCATTTCAACCACTAACAGAATAAGTTCACAGGATTCTGTATATCATTCCTGGCTATATAAATTTGTTACTGGGATTTATGGGTTTATATCACAGCACCGAAAAGGCCGTTAATCGAATGGCTTTAAAATCAAAAACGCCGTTCATCGAGGTGTGTATTGCGAGACTGTGGTACAGTGAAGATCGGAAAATTTGCCCTAACCTCACTGTAGTGGAAGTGGTATATATAATTAGCATGGGGGGGCACAGACCCCACAAAAGCGACTTCTATGAACGGTGTTTTTTATTTTAAAGCCATTCGATTAACAACCTTTTTGATGCTGTGATATAGGCCCGGGATTTGTTGTCCTGTTGTTTTCATTTTTATCACTTTTCCATTTATTATAATGCTGTAGTAGTTTATAAGTTTGTGCCATCTTTATGCTTCAATAACTAATATCTTCTTGACAAACCTATTTTTTTTACTCTTATAACATTTAGTTATTCTTACGTATAGTTAAATTGGTTAATTTAATTTATATATTCAACCTGTCACTCAAGTGTTGACTAGAATGTTGACAACCCATTTACATTGCAGTTAGTATAGCCATTTTTCTTCAATACTGAATTCCTTGTTGTGTTATTTTCCATAATTGATGCTCACCTGAAATAGCCATAGCATTCAGAGTCTTGCTTTCTCAAAAGTTAAAGATAAAATCGTGCATGGATTCCAATGTGAAACATGGTCCTGTACTGCAGACCGCATATTTCTTAATAATGGGTGATATATTATACATGTTTATTTCTGTGTTTCTTCTTTAAGAAGCAGCTCCACTAGAATCCCGCACTCTCAAGCTTAAGCTGCTTTTCTTGGATTTGTCCTGAGTTGTTATAATGTTTTCCTCAACCATGTCTGCATGTAAGTATTCAGTTTTCAGCATGGTGTATATAAAGATCAGATTAACTAAATGCCTTTTTTTCTCAATTATAAATTACATCTTAGTTATGAAATCCTTTTCTGAGCTTATTATTATTTCAACACAGTTTATCTCCCAGTGTAGATTCTGAGTCAAGTCTTTTACTCTGTTCCAACATATTGACTTATATAGACAAAAAAGCAAATATTGACCATTCTGCATCTGCAGCTATAAAGTCATATTCTGGACTCTGTCTGATCCTAAATAAGAATATCTTTTGTCTAGGAGGCAGCTCTACCACTTTATTTCTTTCCTATTCTGCAATGCAACACTGTTATTTTTATTTTGTTAGATGCCTGTAAGTCATCTGAAAGCACTTTGAAAAGGAACAGAAATCTCTTGGTAAGAAAATCATAGCACCAGAATATATGAAATAATCAGAAAGGCATCAGAAACTATCACTATATTCTGTTTCTTACAGGTGAGTAAGAAATCAACTCTGTCTACACTCAATAAGGAAAAGTCTGATTTGGTTCTATATGTTGGGAAGCTGAAAGCACTATGAAAAGAAATAGAAATCTCTTAGTAAGAAAATCATACCACCAAAAAATATTGAAAGAAAGGCATCAGGAACTATCACTATATTCTGTTTCTTATAGGTGAGTAAGAAATCACCTTTGTCTACAGTCAATAAGGCAAAGTCTGATCTGGTTCTATATGTTGGGAATCTAAAATGAGATTGGGTGTATAAATATTGACACACACACACACACACACACACACACACACACACACACACACACACACGGAAATACTCATTTAAAAATGAAAACACAAACTCTTGCATCTTATATATACCAACAACAAGA